>NC_079315.1:114810439-115110648 GCF_029931775.1 Euleptes europaea | reverse complement strand
CTCACAAGATTATTGTGAGGATAAAATGGAGAGGGGAGGAGAATGTTGTAAGCCAGTTTGCGTCCCCGCTGGGAAGAAAAGTACGGTATCCATGAAATAAATATTTTTTCCACCTGAAAGAGATTAGAAATGTGGGAAATCCTCTTCCCTGACCTTAACGTCCCCATAGTTCCACTAGGGTTGCCAACCTCCAGGTGGTAGCTGGAGATCTCCTGGGATTACGACTGATCTCCAGGCGACAGAGATCAGTTCCCCTGGAGAAAATGGCCGCTTTGGAAGGTGGAGTCTATGGCATTACACCCCACTGAAGTCCCTCCCCTCCACAGACCCCACCCTCTTCAGCCCCCACCCCCGAAATCTCCAGGTGTTTCCCAACAACCATATCCATCACTTAAACACTAATTCTGCCTAGTGGATTATGATCTTGCTTTTCCTCAGGAGAGTCCAAATGGTTTTCCTGCCCCTCATTTTATTCTCAGAACAATCCGATGAAGTAGGCGAGATGCAGAGAGAGAGCAACCAGCCCAGAGGCAGTCAGGGAGCTTTATGACTTGGTAAGGAAGGCACTGGCAAACCACCTCTGTAAGTCTCTTGCCATGAAAACCCCAAAAAGGGGTCGCCATGAGTCGGCTGCGACTTGATGGCACTTCTCACACACTAGGATTTGAACCCCCGTCTCCCCAATCCAGCATTCAAACCGTTACACCAAGCTGGCTTTCTCCTGAGGCAGCGATTGCTAAGGGAGAACCAAGTAACAAATGGAGATCATCCTAGCTGGGTGGTTCTGTGTTTGCATGAGTTAAAGACTTCTTGGGCCAACCGAGATCTCTAGTCAGTTCCTGGCTGGGAAATACCTGGAGATTTTGGGGGCGGAGCCTGAGGACGGCGAGGTTTGGAGAAGGGAGGGACTTCAATACCATAGAGTCCAATTGCCAAAGCGGTCATTTTCTCCAGGTGAGCTGATCTCTATCGGCTGGAAATCAGCTGTAATAGCAGGAGATTTCCAGCTACCACCTGGAGGTTGGCAGCCCTGCTAGTCATGCCGGCATAGATGGTATCACATCTGTCCAAGAACTCCTGTAAATTTGGGTCAAAATGCCCTACATCAGGGTGATTTTCATCAAGGGATGCTAGCCCTACCTCCTCAACACCTTGCCTTCTTATCTTCAGGTGGGTTTCAGGAAGCTGACCATCAGAGCTGGCCTGACCATTAGGCAAACCTAGGCAGTCGTCTAGGGCTCCAGATTTCGAGGGGTGCCAAAAAGGCAAGAGGAACTTCATCTATTTGCTTGAAAGGAAAATTGGCATTAACTGCCTTGTAGAATCTTCACACATGTTGACTCTGGTCTTCTATAGCTGCCATGATAAAACATAAAGGGCTTTGAAGAGCTTGCCTATTCTTATTTTTTACAGTAAACAAGAGCAAGAGTCCAGTAGCACCTTAAAGACTAACAAAATTTCTGACGGTATTTCTCACCCAAAATTTCGCACCCTGCCAGAAATTTTGTTAGTCTTTAAGGTGCTCCTGGACTCTTGTTCTTTTCTACTGCTTCAGGCAGACTAACATGGTTACCCATCGTGATTTACTTTTTATGTTCTTTTTGAATGACCAGTAAGTAAAGCATTCATTCTAGACTTCTCACTTTTCTCTCTAGGGAATCGGGGTGGTGGTGGTGGGGAGGCGTACTTCACCTTGGGGGCCAAAAAACTGTAGGGCAGACCTCTTGCTCAAACACTCTAAACGTCAGGTGGCCTGGGTAGTATCTCAGCACCTTTATGGAACACGGAAGCTTGAACCCAGATAGTAATCTAAGCAGTAGACCATATTGGAGAGCAAAGCATCCGGTAAGCCCCCTGCCTTTAGCCGAAATCCAACTAGAGCCATGGATTTCAAACCGTGATCCGAGATTGATCGCAGGCTCTCTGTTTACAAGAACAGCAATGGCATACAAGCACAAATGGATAGTTCTCACGCTGGAGGAAAGTAGGCAGTGAATTTCAACAAGGAACATTTTGGGAGTTAGAGACTGGCATGCTGGTGCGGATATAAATCGTGGCAAAAACTGGAAGTGACATCATGGGACACTCTATGATTTGCAAAAGCTCTGTGGGAAATCCATCCTCCAGGTGGGGCCTGGAGGTCTCCTGGAATTAAAGCTGATCTCCATACTACAGAGATCAGTTCCAATGAAGGAATGGGCGCCTCAGAGGGCAGATTCTGTAAACTCACATTCTCCACAATGAGTTTCCTCTTTTCCCCAAGCTCAATCCTCCCTAGGCACTGTCCCCAAATCTCCAGGAATTTCCTAAGCCAGAGTTGGTATCTCCCCCAGGAAGGGTTGCCAACCTCCGTGGCACCTGGAGATCTCCCGCTATTACGGTTGACCTCCAGGCGACTAAGGGCTGCTCCCCTTGTGGCCACCCCACTGACCGCTTCAGGGCATCCTTTCGATTATGCATGCCTTTCCCCACCATTAGAGGTGGCCTTGCTCTCCCTGTGCATTTCCGCGTGTTTTGCCCGTGTTTTAGCCAGAATCCAGAAAACACAGGCAAAATGTGTGAAAACTCACGGGGAGTGTGAAGCGACCTCTCATGGTTGGGAAAGGTATGTATAATTGAAAGGAAGCCCCGAAGCAATCAGCAGGGGTCCTGCATAAACGACCTTAATGTCATGCAGTGTCATATAACGCATAGTTAAATTGTGGAACTCCCTGCCC
The DNA here is from genome assembly GCF_029931775.1 of Euleptes europaea. Lineage (NCBI taxonomy): Eukaryota > Metazoa > Chordata > Lepidosauria > Squamata > Sphaerodactylidae > Euleptes > Euleptes europaea. The sequence continues at coordinate 115,107,931 of NC_079315.1, read as the reverse complement.
CAGGATGTGGTGATGGCTGCCCCCTTGGAAGGCTTTAAGAGGAGAGTGGACATGTTCATGGAGGAGAGGGGTATTGATGGCTAAAAATGGATACTGGCCATGATGCATACCTGTTCTCTCCAGGATCAGAGGAGCATGCCTATTATATGAGGTGTTGTGGAACACAGGCAGGACAATGCTGCTGCAGGCATCTTCTTTGTGGGCTTCCTAGAGGCACCTGGTTGGCCACTGTGTGAACAGACTGCTGGACTTGATGGGTAGGGTTACCAGGTCTCTCTTCACCACCGGCAGGAGGTTTTTGGGACAGAGCTTGAGGAGGGCGGGGTTTGGGGAGGTGAGGGACTTCAGTACCATAGAATCCAATTGCCAAAGCAGCCATTTTCTCCAGGGGAACTCTATCGGCTGGAGATCAGTTGTAATAGCAGGAGATCTCCAGCTAGTACCTGCAGGTTGGCAACCCTATTGATGGAACAAAAAAAAAGGGGGGGGACAACAAATGGAACTCAACCTAAATGCTGATTCCAAACCGAAGAGGCTGAGCTGAAAAATGCTAAAATTACACATATATAAATTTTAATAAGGTACACAGTCAAGTTAAAAACATAAGGCCTCAAGCACAGGGAAGATTTTCACATTCAATATATGCAAACTTAAACATCTGCGATGTACAATCTTTCATTGACCAAAGTAGGATCCAAAAAGGACCAAACGCATTTTGGCCTGAGAAGGCCGTCCTCAGTGGTCAGTAATTGAGTTATAATCTAGCACACATCCTAATGATATAATCGTGTCATAATAAACAGTAAAAAAAATGTATTAAAGCCCTTCTAGTATAATGAAGCTCCCTGTAAGTTTATTTATTCCTTATATACTAGAACATGGCTTCCGTGTCTCACCTTCTGTTACATGCCGGGCTCTTGAGGATGTGTATACACCAAGCAGTGTATTAGGTCAAATGGCCTAATAGGATGTGTGTGTCTGACGGTCAGAAATGGCATGCACAACCCAAACAAAGACCTGAAGTCACCGGAGGGGTCACTGTGAGGGAAACAGCCGTGCATAAAAGGCCCTGGTCTCCCTAGGTAGCCAGCGTTCAGCCATAATGCCGAACCAACGTTTAATCACAGATTGAGAAACTGCAGTTTCACGAGACAGCTGAATGGAGCGGAAAAGACTGGAAGTATTAGTGAGCCCAAAAGGGCCCCAAATCCCACATGTAATGGTTCAGCCGTTAGACAAAAATATGTCCAGAGGAGGGCAACAAGGATGGTGAGGGATCTGGAGACCAAGTCCTATGAGGAAAGGTTGGAGGAGCTGGGTATGTTTAGCCTGGCGAGGAGAAGACTGAGAGGGGATATGATAACCATCTTCAAGTACTTGAAGGGCTGTCATATGGTGCCGAGTTGTTTTCTGTTGCCCAAGAAGGCCAGACCAGAACCAACGGGTTGAAATTAAATCAAAAGAGTTTCTGTCTAGATATTAGGAAGAATTTTCTAACAGTTAGAATGGTTCCTTGGTGGAACAGGCTTCCTCGGGAGGTGGTGAGCTCTCCATTCCTGGAGGTTTTTAAGAAGAGGTTAGATAACCATCTGTCAGCAATGCTGATTCTGTGACCTTAGGCAGATGATGAGAGAGAGGGAATCTTGGCCATCTTCTGGTCACTGTGTATGTGTGTGTGTGTGGGAGGTAGTTTGAATGTCCTGCATTGTGCAGGGGGTTGGACTAGATGACCTTGGTGGTCCCTTCCAACTCTATAATTCTATGAATCTATGATTCTATGTACATTTGCACAGTAAATGCCGAATTCGGCTTTGCTTGGTGCAGCATTTGGCTTTCCTTAAAGCACAATTCATTCTCCCCCCCCCCACAGAAAGGCCAGAAGACCTAGCTCTGAGTGACACGTAGGGTTGCCAACCCCCAGGTAGTAGCTGGAGATCTCCTGCTGTTACAACTGATCTCCAGCCGACATAGATCAGTCCCCCTGGAGAAAACGGCCGCTTTGGCAATTGGACTCTATGACATTGAAGTCCCTCCCCTCCCCAAACTCCTCCCTCCTCAGGATCCGTCCCAAAAACCTCCTGCCGGTGGCGAAGAGGGACCTGGCAACTCTACTGTCTCCCTCCCCACCCTTCCTCTTTCTCAAGTGCAAAAGGCCAGCAGACCTAGCTCTGAGTGGCCCGGCGCTCACTCAGTTAATTCCGAGCTGAAATGGCTTTAAACGTGTCACTTCGCCCGCATCCCAGGACCGATGCAGAAGGGTTGTTATCTTGTACGGCAGGTTCTTCTACAATATCCCACAAATCTCCAGAGGCTGAGATAAGAAATGGGGTTATTTGCTGAGGAGCTATAGAGAGAGAATGTGACATGTAATGATGGGTGGGGGGAAGCAGAGCGCGAGAGAAGCGCTGTTGGGAAGTGAGTCATACGCTCAGGACGGGAGCGGTGGAGATTCCCAGTCTGAGCGGAATATATGTGTTGCGTTTGTGCTGGACCAGAGAGCTCAGCCTGGGGGAGTCCAGTGGGTCATGGGTAGGGAGACTGTGTGGTGTTGTGCTTGTGGGCTAGGACCTGGGAGTCCCGGGTTCAGATCCCCACTGTACCACGAAGCTTGTTGGTAGTGCAATCCTAAGGAGAGTTAGACCCTTCTAAGTCTACTGAAGCCAAGTGTAATGCTGCATAGGACTGCAGCTAGGGCTGCCAACCCCCAGGTACTAGCTGGAGATCTCCTGCTCTCACAACTGATCTCCAGCCGATGGAGATCAGTTCACCTGGAGAAAATGGCCACTTTGGCAATTGGACTCTATGGCATTGAAGTCCCTCCCCTCCCCAAACCCTCCCCTCCTTAGGCTCCACCCCCAAAACCTCCAGGTATTTCCCAACCTGGAGCTGGCAACCCTAATTGCAGCATGAGTAACTTTGGGCGCTTTCACACATGCTGAATAATGCACTTTCTATCCACTTTCAATGCTCTTTAGCGATACTATGGAAGTGAACTTTGCCGTTTCACACAGGCCATTTATGCTTGGTAATTAGTAGCACTTCCAGGCTGAATTGCCCTGCATTTTTTTTTTTTTTGAGTTTTTCACACTGAACCATCATTCAGGAAGTGGCTGTGAAGCCGGTGCATACCTGCTTTGCATTTCTTAAGAGCCCCTTTAACGTGACCTTTTGTGTTTGTTCTGCCCCCACCACGAAGAATCCCCTCAAGGAACCATGCAAACTTACAGCCTCGCATTAGCTATGCACACGGCGGTTGCTAATTGCTATGCAAACAGGAACAAAAGAGGCAAGAGTCCAGTAGCACCTTAAAGACTAACAAAAATATTTTCTGGTAGGGTATGAACTTTCGTGAGCCACAGCTCACTTTTTCAGATTGATCTGAAAAAGGGAGCTGTGGCTCACGAAAGCTCATACCCTACCAGAAAATATTTTTGTTAGTCTTTAAGGTGCTACTGGACTCTTGCCCTTTTTGACTACTGCAAACAGACTAACACGGCTACCCACTGTGAATTAGGAACAAAAGAGCAGGCCAGTGGGGGGGGGGGGAGTGGAATTTCTTCTTTTGCATCAAGACCGTGAATAGGCATTTTAAAAATCGCATTTTTAAAAAAAAAAACAGCTTTGAGCAAGCAACAAAATTGACCCTGCATGAACGGCCACAGTAAAATCCAGCTGCAAAGTGCATTGAAAGTGCATTATTCTGCATATGCGAAAGTGCATTTGGCTCAGTCCCTCTCTCTTCACCTAATCTTCCTGGCAGGGTTGTTGTCAGGCTCAAACTGAAGGAGGGAGAGTTGGGTGTGCTTCCCTGAGCTCCTCGAGAGGAAAAGGACAATAGGAATGTACCAGAGAGCTGAACAAAACTTTCTCTGGGCTCCTGTGGCTGGGAGATGTGGAAATGGTGGTGCTATCCTCTGCTTGGCATGGACAGGGGAGAGAAGGCTGTGGTGGAAGCAAGGAATGCACTAAACTTGCCAACCTTCAGGTGGGGCCTGGAAATTTCCCGGAATTACCACTGATCTCCAGATGACAGAGATCGGTTCCCCTGGAGAAAATGGCTGCTTTGGAGGGTGGACTCTACTTAAGGTTACCAACACTGGATTGGGAAATTCCTTCTTGTATCCTCACTTGCGTTTCTGCTTACGCAAGATGTTGGGTAGCCAATTTATAATTATATAGGATTATATATAATTATATAATAAATAATATTATATATAATAAATTATATACAATTATAATTTATATAGGAAGGAACATGCTGTTTGTTCCACAAGTGGAGCTGTGCTAAGTCCATTTATGTTTGCACTCCCACATCACTGAATGCAAGCCACTATGTCTAATTTAGCTGCATGTATAAGAGACACCGTTTGGGAGTTGACGTGAACAGAATTGCTTCTGCAACTCACCTTTACTTAAGTACCTTTCCACTTCTCTCAAGCAATTTTGGCAACCAGTATGAAGGATTGCCTTTTCACATACACACCAAACAAATTCCAGCAACTGTCCCGGAGGTTTCAAAAAATATCTGGCCATTTGGGGACGCTATATAGAAATCAGTGGCCATTTATGCATAGCTGTTTCTTCACGATCACCCCGCTGACTACTCCGGAGCTTTGCTTTGATGATGCTTTCATTTTCTGACCGTCAGAGGTTGCCTCGCTCTCCCCGCGCATTTCCATGTGTATTCTTTGCATTTTCTGGATGCTGGCTAAACGCAAATTCAGAAAAACGCACGGAAACGCGCAGGGAGGGCAAGACAACTTCTGACAGTCGAAAACGCAAGCATAATTAAAGAAAAGCCCCGAAGTAATTGGCTGGGTAACCGCGCGGAAACAGCCACGCGTAAATGGCCAGTGACTCTTACATCTCAAGCTAGCCAGCAGCATCCTGATTGGAGATCATATAGTCCTTGGAAACCATTGGAGCGGAATCACTTGATTCCAGGTATATCCAAGATCACAGGACATTCAGCTCCACTTTTTAATAATAGTTATCATTCATAAAACACTTTCCCCCCTCAGGGCTCAGAGTATTTCACACACATTTTTTGGGTTGCAGTTGTTACAACCACCCTGTAAGGAAGATCAGCATAATTAGTCCCGTGTTGTGCAGAGGGGTCGCTGAGAGAGAAAGAAAAAGAATGATTTCCTTAAGGATACCTATTAGGGCTGCCCTCCATCCCTCTGTGGTTTGACCATAGAGTTTCTGGTGATTCCTACAGCTACCTGCTGTCACATCCGGGTTTTCCCAGGAAGTGACATCGTCACACTGGCAACACCTCGCCCATGCCCTTGCCCACAACCCTCCCACTGGTTGCCACTGCTCTGCCTGGCAATCCTAATACATTGCTCTGCCTGGCAATCCTAATACCTATTGGTTTTAAGGAACATATACACTCAAGAGGAGCCCTGTTGGGTCAGATCACAGGTCCTTTCTATACCATCATCCTGTTTCTTGCAGGGGCCAGCCAGATGCCTCCAGGAAGCGCACACACAACAGTCTTCCCCTCTGCACACAGCCCCTGTGTATGAAGGTTCTGTCCAGCCATCGTGTCTCATAGCCACAGCTGGACTTACCTTCCATGACTTTGTCTATAAAAAAGAGGTCTATGAAATTATGCACGGTATGGAGAGAGTGGACAGGGAGAAGCTTTTCTCCCTCTCTCATAATACTAGAACGCGGGGTCATCTGCTGAAGATGGAGGGCGAGAGATTCAAAACAGATAAAAGGAAATATTCCTTCACAAAACGCAGAGTTAAATTGTGGAACTCCCTGCCCCAGGATGTGATGATGGCTGCCAACTCAGAAGGCTTTAAGAGGGGAGTGGACATGTTCCTGGAGGAGAGGACTATTCATGGCTACTAGTCAAAATGGATACTAGTCATGATGCATACCTATTACCTCCAGGATCAGAAGAGCACACCTATTATATTAGGTGCTGAGGAACACAGGCAGGATGGTGCTGCTGCGGTCGTCTTGTTTGTGGGCTTCCTGGAGGCACCTGGTTGGCCACTGTGTGAACAGACTGCTGGACTTGATGGGCCTGGGTCTGATCCAGCAGGGACTTTCTTAAGTTCTTATGAATTTGTCTGTATCTCCATTAAAAGGCTCCTAAGGGCCAAACTGGAGGGAAGGCAGCATGGTATATCCCGATCTCATCAGATCTCGGAAGCTAAGCAGGGTCAGCCCTGATTAGTATTTGGATGGGAGACCAGGACAGAAGTCCAGGGTTGCTATGCAGGGGCAGGCAATGGCAAAACCACCTCCGAACATCTCTTGCCTTGAAAATCCCATATGGGGTCGTCATAAGTCGGCTGCGACTTGATGGCACTTTACACACACAAGGGCCAAACTTGACTCAGCCCCGGCTGTGTTCTTTTTACAGACTGATGTAATGTCAAGGATGTAATGTCCCCAAATGCACTGGGTAGGGTTGCCAACCTCCAGGTACTATCAAAAGCAAACAGAAACTTTGGCTGTAATCTGAGGTAGATATTTCTAAAAGAAAAGTATTTTAATCAGCTATAAATCTATACATTTTAACATTTCACAAAATTCCAACATACGAGATACATTCACAAATGGTGCTAGTTACTTATCTAACCATAAACCCCAAACCTTACAAATATCAACTCCAACTTAGCTCTTCATATCCACAGTTCCATTCCGACTTCACTTATAGTTTTTAAAAAGCCAAGGAGATTTTTTTCTTTATCACTCCTAAACACTGAACGGTTTCTTTATCACTATGTAGATCCATAACAAGTCAAAACCACAATTTGGATTGTATTGCGAGATAGGCATCCGGTAGTTCCTATTTCAAAAGAAATTTCTTCAGTCGCAATCCAAATGAAAATGACAAAAATGCTGTTCCATTTGTCACCAGCGAAGATTCATCGTATCCTTGTTTCCAGCCGTTTTAAATAACTCCACAGGTTTATGATTCTTTAACGTACTCCAGAGGTGTACACTAGCAACCTTCCATGATCAGCCCGATAATGTACCTCCGCCATGAAATGTTGTGGCGCCAAGAAGAAGAGTTGGTTTTTATATGCTGACTTTCTCTACCACTTAAGGAAGAATCAAACCGGTTTACAACCACCTTCCCTTCCCCTCCCCCCAACAGACACCTTGTGAGGCAGGTGGGGCTGAAAGAATGTGACTTGCTCAAGGTCACCCAGCTGGCTTCATGTGTAGGAGTGGGGAAACAAATCCAGTTCACCAGATTAGCCTCCGCCGCTCATGTGGAGGAGTGGGGAATCAAGCCCATTTCTCCAGAACTGGCTCCACTGCTCTTAACCACTACACCTCGCTGGCTCCCCAAGGAAACGGCTTCCACCGATGGAGGAAGGAGATCCGGATCATCCGTTCCATGAATGAAGAAGCTTTCCCTGAATCAAGGCACCTCCCCCTACCGAAAATCTGTTTGCATCAGAGGAAGGTACTTTTGACCACTGCTATCCTACTTGCCCAAAGATCTTGCTGAGGTGCAAATGTTCCCACAGAGTCTGGATTCAGATGTCATTAGGGTTGCCAACCTCCAGGTGGTGGCTGGAGATATCCTGCTATTAGAACATCTCAAGGTGACAGAGGTCAGTTAACCAGGAGAAAATGGCTGCTTTGGAATGTGAACTCTATGACATTATACCCCGTTGAAGTCACTCCCCTCCCGAAACCCTGCCCTCCTCAGGCTCCACCCCCCGCCAGATCTCCAGGTATTTCCCAGTCTGGAGCTGGCAACCCTATATGATCCTCATCCCTGCTATCAGGTAGGCAGGATTGGGCAAATGCCCAGTAGGGCTGTTGGAAAAAAAATTCGGTACAATTCGGATCCATCAAAATCCAGCCCATTTTGATCCGGGAAATGCTGAAGTCCGAACTCTCCTGATTCAGATCCGGGAATTTGGCACGAGATTCGGCATTCCCGAATCAATTCAGCCAAATAAAGCCAGGCGGTGGGTCTTTAAACTGCTCTGCGCTGCCTGGGCTGGAAGCGCAGAGCAGTTTAAAAAAAAAAACGCCCCCTTCCAGGGAGTTCCTGATAGGGGAGCGGTGGGTCTTTAAAGGCGGAAAAAGGCAGGTTCGGGGAACGCCGAACCTGCTGAATTTATTCGGCGATCGCCCGAACTCGCCGAATTTGGCTCATCGTTTTCCCACCTTTTTTTGAATTCGGTTCGTCCTGAACCAAAAAGCAGTCGAATTTCCCCCGATTCGGCGGCTTTCAGAACCGAATCGACAGCCCTAATGCCCAGCCAACATCATCACAGGGTTCTAGAGAAGTCTGAAGCTGCACAAATACAGCTAGCACCAACTCTCACCTTCCTCTACTGCCCAGAGCAAAGGGAGATCTTCAATGTGACTCCTCATTGCAAAGGACTGGAGAAGATGATAAAGTCCTAGAATAGGGCCACCGGTAAAGTCACTCTCATACCTCACGGATATCTCCCACCCCCTTTAAAACAAGAGCATTTCATTTCAGACTGAGCGCCAGTGTGGTGTAGTGGTTAAGAGCAGTGGACTCTAATATGGAGAACTGGGTTTGATTCCCAGCTCCTCAACATGAAGCCTGCTAGGTGACTTTGGGCTAGTCACAGTTCTCTTTGACCTCTCTCAGCTCCAACTACCTCACATGGTGTCTGTTGTGGGGAGAGGAAGGGAAGGTGATTGTAAGCTGGTTTGAGTCTTCCTTAAAAGGTAGAGAAAAACAGCATATAAAAACCAAATCTTCTTCTGAGAGCGAGCATGGTATAGTGGTTTAAGTGCGGTGATTAGGAGCAGCGGACTCTAATCTGGAGAGCCAGGTTGGATTCCCCACTCCTACACATGAAGCCAGCTGGGTGACCTTGGGCTAAACACAGTTCTCTTAGAGCTCTCTCTTAGAGCTCAGCCCCACCAACCTCACAGGGTGTCTGTTGTGGGTAGGGGAAGGAGATTGTAAGCCAGTTTGATACTTCCTTAAGTGATAGAGAAAGTCGGCATATAAAAACAAGCTCCTCCTCTTCCTTTTCCTCTTCTTCTTCCTCTTCTTCTTCTTGTAGTGTAGTGGTTAAGAGCGGTGGTTTGGAGCAGGGGACTCTGATCTGGAGAACCGGGTTTGATTCCCCGCTCCTCCACATGGGTGGCGGAGGCTAATCTGATGAACTGGATTTGGTTCCCCGCTTCTACACATGAAGGCAGCTGGGTGACCTTGGGCTAGTCACAGGTCTTAGAGCTCTCTCCGCCCCACCTACCTCACAGGGTGTCTGTTGTGGGGAGGGGAAGGGAAAGCGATTGTAAGCCGGTTTGATTCTGCCTTAAGTGGTAGAGAAAGTCAGCATATAAAAACCAACTCTTCTTCTTCTTCTTCTTCTTCTTCTTCTTCTTCTTCTTCTTCTTCTTCAATAATCAGTACATTAAAGTGATGCTTCTGTTCACAGTCAGCTGCCAAAGTTTTGGACTTCTCTAAGGTATTGCAAAACTCTTCCAAAATCACAGGAAGGAGAAAAGTGACAGGTCTGGCTGGGATTCAAAACGCAGATGACTGTGAGGATGAATTAGAGTTCAGCTCACACAAAACGACAACATAATGGATAAGGCGGGCCGCTGCTGGCCTGCTCTGTCGCTGGCACAGGTATTGCAAGCGGCGTCTTATCTCCCGTTTTCAAATATTTCTCAGGCTTGCCTCTGACCTTAGAATGAGATCACCGTTTTTGATAGGCTTATGGTAACGACAATTCTCTTTCCCCCCAAATAAGAAAATAGAGTCATAAAACGATGGGATTGTGGGGATGCTTTAGCACATTCCGTTTCTTGCCAAATAATGCACTGCCAGTGCGCTTTCAGTGCGCTTTGCAACTGGATTTGACGGTGTGAAAGGGCAAAACCCACTTGTAAACAATTGCCAAAGTGTGTCGGAAGTGGATTGTTCAGTGTTTGTCAAAATGACAGTGTTGGCAAGGATACATTCTACCAAGGCAGTCATTTTCTCCAGGAGAACCGAATTCTATCACCTGGCGATCAGTTGTAATAGCAGGAGATCTCCAGCCACCACCTGGAGTTCGGCGACCCTAGAAAGCCCAGGTCATCCCCATCCAGGGAATCGGTTCTCTTGTCAGACGGCTCTTTCTGCTAGGAAGTTCCTCTTAACGTTCAGCCCCAATCTCTAGCTTAAGCTCATTCGATCTAATCTTGCCCTCTGGAGTTTGAAAAGCCGTTTATAGTATTGCACAGGCGGGAGGGAAATGCTCAGAGAAAAATAATCAAGCGCCTGTTGAATGCATACAAGCTGGGGGAGGTTGTGTAGTGCAGTGGATCAGGGCACAGGCTGGGGGGGAAGGCAGCCGCTGGTTCAAATCCTGTCCCTGCCATGAGCTAAGCAGGTGACGCAGACCTACCTCCCCCAAACACTGCCCCGGTTGCAAGACGGAGATAATATCGGTTGCCGTAATGATTACAGAGACCACTTACGTGAAGTGCTCTATTAATGCTGGGAATTAAGAAGATGAAGAAGAATTGGTATTTATGCCCTGATTTTCTATTCCTTTTAAGGAGTCTCAACCCAACTTAGAATCACCTTCCCTCCCCTCCCCATAACAGACACCTTGTGAGGTAGGTGGGGCTGAGAGAGTTCAGAGAGAAGTAGCTCAAGGTCACTTAGCAGGCTTCATGTGAAGGAGTGGGGAATCCAACCCAGTTCACCAGTTTAGAGTCCGCCGCTCATGTGGAGGAGTGGGGAATCAAACCCGGTTCTCTAGATTAGAGACCACCGCTCACAACCACTACACCACACTAGCTGTTGCCGATTATTCCACATTGCCGATTATTCATTACTAGGGTTGCCAACTCTGGGTTGGGAAATATTTGGAGCTTTTGAGGGTGGAGCCTGAGGACGGACTTCAATGGAGTATAATGCTGTAGAGCAGGGGTGTCAAACATACGGCCCGCGGGCCGCATCCAGCTCCTTGAGAGCTTTTATCTGGCCCATGTGCCAGCCAAGGTAGCCACCTCCCCATTCTCCATCTGGGCTGGTGAGGCCACTGTGAGCTCACCAACTGAAGCAAACCCCCCCCAGCTCCCGATCTGGGCTGGCGAGGCATGGCCCAGCCTGACCTAGTGACATTTATGTCATATCCGGCCCTCGTAAAAAAAATGCATTCGACACCCCTGCTGTAGAGTCCACCCTCCAAAGCAGCCATTTTCTCCTGGGGAACTGATCTCTGTCATCTAGAGATAAGTTGTAACGCCAGGAGATCTCCAGCCACTGGCTAGTGTTGCCTGCTCTGTTGGGTGGTTCTGGGGATTATAACAAGCCATTAACTTTGCTATTCCAGGGAGGCTTCCCAACTCCTGGTTGAAAAAATGTTGGTCTCTAAGGTGCTACTGGAGGTTGCCAGCTCTGGGTGGGGAAATATCTGGAGATTTCAGGGGTAGAGCCTGGTGAAGACACATTTGGGGAGGGACCTCAGTGGGGTATAATGCCATATAATGCCCCTCCAAAGCGGCCATTTTCTCCAGGGGAACTGATCTCTGTCATCTGGAGGTCAGTTGTGGGGTATAATGCCATATAATGCCCCTCCAAAGTGGCCATTTTCTCCAGGGGAACTGATCTCTGTTGTCTGAAGGTCAGTTGTAATTCCAGGAGATCTTCAGACCCCACCTGGATGCTGGCAATCCTATGTCTGGACAGTCCAACCACTATAGAGGCTTACCAGGTAGGCCTGGCTGACTCTGGCTTTGAAAATTCCTGTGGATGGGAAAATTTGGGGAAGTTTTTCAGCTAGGACTAATGTTATACTATACCAGGGGTGGGGAACCTTTTTTCCGCCAGGGGCCATTTGAATATTTATAACATCATTTGCGGGCCATACAAAATTATCAAACTAAAAAATAAGCCGACCAAGCCCCAAGCAGGCATCTGCCCCAGATGACTCCCCCTCGGCATGGGCAAGCAGGCGGGCATCCAACTAGTGGTGCACTCGCCCACCTGGTGGCACAGGGTGGTCTGTTGCACCAGCCGGGAGTAGCCGTCCAGCCACACGCCGGAGTTGCTCCTGCTTCACATGGTCGGGGCCGGATTCTACGGCCGGCTCCTGCTACCTCCGCCTGCAGGGATGAAATGAGGAGACACTGGCTAAGAACTCCCCTCCCCGCTCATTCTGGCCCTGCCTCCTTTAACCCCTCCATTGTTTCCACTTCTGCCCCAAGCCCTCTTGTAGGACAGAGGGAATACGTTTCTCCATGGCCTGGGTGGGAAAGGGTTAACACAGTTTCTTGGGTGGTCCTAGCAGCTCCATAGCTAAGGACTCTTCTGCAAGGGGAAAAAAAAGTTCCTTTTCTCAGCAAAACCAACTCACATCCACCTTGAATAGAGGCTATTCCTGTCCGCGGGAGGGGGCGGATCGCCAGTCTTAGATCCTTCTGAGCTAGAGATCTGCCAGGACCCACAAAGGGCCAGACCAAATGATTTTGCAGGCCTTAAACGGCCCCCGGGCCTTACGTTCCCCACCCCTGAACTATACGGTTTGCCTTCTAAGCAGCCATTTTCTCCAGGGGAATTGATCTTCGTAGTCTGGAGATCAGTTATAAATGCAGAAGAGCTCCAGGCCCCACCTGGAGGTTGGCAACCCTAATTCCATTGAATGGGGATTTTAATTTTTTGTGCTGTGAAATAGTTCTTTAAGATCCCAGCCCACTCCTGGGGGGGGGGGGGAATGTTTGGTGTCCAGACTGCCAAGGCATTTGGGTTGTCTGATTGCTATTGACGCAGCCCGTAAAGGCATATTAGACCATTTCTGATGAAAACATTTTTCATAGTTATGCTTTATATCATAAATGAAAGTCAAATCCAACCCGGCCTGCAGCGGGCTCCTTGCCCAGGGAAGAAACCCTCATTTAGTCTGAAAACTCATCAGTGGTGCTTGAATTTGTTCTGCTGTTCCCAGTTTGGGTTGCCATCCTCCAGCTAGGGCCTGGCGATCTCCTGGAATTACTTCTGATCTCCAGACGACAGAGATCAGTTCCCCTGGAGATAATGGCTGCTCCGGAGGGTGACATCTACAGCATTATACACCACTGAGGTCCCTCCCTCCCCAAGCCTTTTCTAACCCAGGCTCCACCCCCAAATTCCCAGGAATTTCCCAACCCCGAGTTGGCAACCCTAGTTCCCAAGAGACACCATGCTCTGGGAGGTGTTTGTAGGGTTCCCAACCTCCAGGTACTAGCTGGAGATCTGCTATTACAGCTGATCTTTAGCCGATAGAGATCAGTTCCCCTGGAGAAAACGGCCACTTTGGCCATTGGACTCTATGGCATTGAAGTTCCTCCCCTCCCCAAACCCCGCCCTCCTCAGGCTCTGCCCCAAAAACCTCCCACGGGTGGTGAAGAGGAACCTGGCAACCCTAGGTGTTTGACATTTTCCTACCTCCAGACCATAGCGCTTTGTGGTGTGTCTGTGTGAATATGCATTGTGCGCTTTTAGACACTATAACCCAGGATGCAGCCATCGGGTTGGTCAGATGGCCTGTGGACCCCAGTCCAGTATGGAGCTAGTGTGGTGTAGTGGTTAAAACATCAGATTGGAGAGAGCCGAGTTCAAATCCCTATTCAGCTCCCAGTCACGCTCTCGATCCTTCTAATGTATGTTTAGGGTTGCCAACCTCCAGATGGTGGCTGGAGATCTCCCGCTATTACAACTGATCTCCAGGCGATAGAAATCAGTTCCCCTGGAGAAAATGGCCGCTTTGGCAATTGGACTCTTTGGCGTTGAAGTCCCTCCCCTCTGCAAACCCTGCCTTCCTCAGACTCCACTCCCAAAATCTCCAGGTATTTCCCAACCTGGAGCTGGCAGTCCTATGTATGTTGCAGAGTAGTCATGAGCGTAAAATGGAGGAGGCATGATGAACCGTATAAGCTACGCTGTGTTCCTTTCTGGATGGGTGGTCTAACAAATATGACTGATAGATAGGGACAGATGGGTCCCTTCATTTAAATGTTCTATTATTTTAATAAAAAATCTATTTTCGCCTTGTTTACTGAAAGAGAAGGGGGAATACATGTAGGATGAATTCTGCCTAGGGTTGCCAACTCTGAGTTGGGGAACTCCTGGAGATTTTGGGAGGGTGGAGCCTGAGGAGGGCAGGGTTTGGGAAGAGGAGGGACCTCAGCAAAATATAATGCCGTAGAGTCCACCAGAGCAGCCATTTTCTCCAGGGGAACGGATCTCTGTCACCTGGAGATCAGTTGTAATCCCACGAGATCTCCAGGACCCACCTGGAGGTTGGCAACCCTAATTTTACCCAATATCTCAGTAAGAGGTATCTGCTTCTGCCTTCTAATACCAAGGAGAAGAAAGGCAATGAAGTTACTGACAACTATTTAACCAGTTTTTTAAAAACACATTTGCAATTAATTGGCTAAAAAGCAGGAGAGCTACTAGTCAAAATGGATACTAGTCATGATGCACACCTGTTCTCTCCAGGATCAGAGGAGCGTGCCTATGATATTAGGTGCTGTGGAACACAGGCAGGACGGTGCTGCTGCAGTCGTCTTGTTTGGGGGCTTCCTAGAGGCACCTGGTTGGCCACTGTGTGAACAGACTGCGGGACTTGATGGACCTTGGACTGATCCAGCAGGGCCTTTCTTAGGTTCTTATGTTCTCCTACACATGAGGCTAGCTGGGTGACCTTGGGCTAGTCACAGCTCTCTCACTTACCTCACAGGGTGTCTGTTGTGGGAAGGTGATTGTGGTTTGATTCTCCCTTAAGTGGTAGAGAAAGTCGGCATATAAAAACCAACTCTTCTTCTTCATCAACTACAACTACTTCCATTGGTCTACAGCCTTAGTAGCACCCATTATCCTTGTGAAAGTCACTGGCCTGGATGACTGTCACAGAATCTTGTAGCCATGAGTTCCATTGACCCCGAAGTGCCATAGAACATCATTAGCGCTGAGTTTTCTTTCTAAATGCCAGTGGAGGCTGAAGAGAAACTTCAGAAAGGGCTGTCACATAGAGGATGGTGCCGAGTTGTTTTCTGTTGCTCCAGAAGGTCAGACCAGAACCAATGGGTTGAAATTAAATCAAAGGAGTTTCTGCCTAGACATTAGGAACAATTTCTAACAGTTAGAGCAGTTCCTCAGTGGAACAGGCTTCCTCGGGAGGTGGTGAGCTCTCCTTCCCTGGAGGTTTTTAAGAAGAGGCTAGATGGCCATCTGTCAGCAATACTGATAACTATGACCTTAGGCAGATCATGAGAGGGAGGGCTCCTTGGCCATCTTCTGGACATGGAGTGGGGGTCCCTGGGTGTGTGTGGGGGGGAGGTAGTTGTGGATTTCCTGCATTGCTCAGGGGGTTGGACTACATGACCCTGGTGGTCCCTTCCAACTCTATGATTCTATGAAATGCCAAATTCTGATTCCTGGTATGAACATAGATCAGCTCCATCTGACAAACGCCTCTGGGGTCTGGGAGCCCAGAATCTATTCTTTGTTGCAGCTGCTTTTAGATGATTTTTCCCCTTAAGAAAATATCGAGAGCAGGGGATGTTTTTTGTTTTTTTTGGCCTAAAGCGATATCCTAAAAATGAATCTAAATTGGGGTTGGGACTGTTCATGCGTTTCATCACAGCCCTTAGGAAAAGAGGCGTACCGTGTAGAGTTCGGAACAGAGAAAGGCAGACGCTGTTTCGGAAGGTCCGTATAGAAATGGTGGTTAATAATGCTTGACCTTGGATAGAAACAACCCACTTAGAGCAAGTTACAGCACTTTGCTGGGCTGGTCTTTCCTTTCTTTTTTAAGAGGAAGGTTTATTTTGGAATTTGAATGAAGCTTGAGAAATTAATTGGTGGAAGAAGCTGGCCGTCTGGATGCAGTTCGAAGTTTCCAGAATTAATTTCATAATTAACTTGGAATTCAGGGCCAAAAGATATCATTACTTATGCACACAGGGTAGGGTTGCCAGGTCCTTCCAGGCCCCCGGAAGCCACGGAGATTCATTAGAAAAATGTGCCCCGCCAGGAAAGCGATCCTTTTAAAAGACAAATAAAATGGTCTCGGAACCGAGGTCAAGTTTTCAGGTTCCCCCACAACTCTTCATCAGGAGGCGTAGCAGACTTCTGGTGTACACCAGCGTGGTGTAGTGGTTAAGAGCGGTGGTTTGGAGCGGTGGACGCTAATCTGGTGAACTGGATTTGTTTCCCCACTCCTCCACATGAAGCCAGCTGGGTGACCTTGGGCTAGTCACACTCTCTCAGCCCCACCTACCTCACAGGGTGTCTGTTGTGGGGAGGGGAAGGGAAGGTGATTGTAAGCCGGTATGAGTTGAGAAATAAAAGAGTTGAGAAATAAAAAAAGACTCATTTAGGAAGTGGAAGGAGGGCCTTATAACCAAAGAGGAATATAAGCAAATAACTAGGGCTTGTAGGGAGAGTGTTAGGAAAGCTAAAGCTCAGTATGAACTTAGGCTAGCGAAAGATGCTGAACGCAACAAAAAAAGGTTCTTTTCCTATGTACAGAGTAAGAGTAAGAACAAGGACAAGATAAGCCCATTGCGTGGACCGGAAAGTGAAATTGTAACAGGAGTTGAAGAGAGGGCAGAACTCCTCAATTCCTACTTTTCCTCAGTCTTTTCTCGTGAGGGAAGTGGTGCTCAACATGGCATAAACAGAGCATGTGATGAGGGTTAGACCTCAACTAGAGTACTGTGTTCAGTTTTGGGCACCACAATTTAAGAAAGATGTAGACAAGCTGGAACGTGTCCAGAGAAGGGCAACAAAGATGGTGAGGGGTCTGGAGACCAAGTCCTATGAGGAAAGGTTGAAGGAGCTGGGTATGTTTAGCCTGAAGAGGAGAAGACTGAGAGGGGATATCATAACCATCTTCAAGTACTTGAAGGGCTGTCATATAGAGGAGGGTGCCGAGTTGTTTTCTGTTGCCCCAGAAGGTCGGACCAGAACCATGGGTTGAAATTAAATCAAAAGAGTTTCCGTTTAGACATTAGGAAGAATTTTCTAACAGTTAGAGCGGTTCCTCAGTGGAACAGGCTTCCTCGGGAGGTGGTAAGCTCTCCTTCCCTGGAGGTTTTTAAGAAGAGGTTAGATGGCCATCTGTCAGCAATGCTGATTCTGTGACCTTAGGCAGATGATGAGAGGGAGGGCATCTTGGCCATCTTCTGGTCACTATGGGTGTGGAGGGGGGAGGTAGTTGTGAATTTCCTGCATTGTGCAGGGGGTTGGACTTGATGGCCCTGGTGGTTCCTTCCAACTCTATGATTCTATAAGTCTCCCTTAAGTGGTAGAGAAAGTCGGCATATAAAAACCAATTCTTCTTCTTCAATTGTAAGCAGAAGTACATCCTTCTAAGCCTATTGACTTCAGTGGACTTAGAAGGAGGTAATTGGGGTCACCTGGAAATCAGTGGCAGGTTCAAGGGTGGGAACACAAGTGGGGGGAGGTTTGCAACATCATATGCATTGCTATGTCATTTTCCACTGAAAACCAGAAGTGATATAGGAGAGCTCTAGACTTGTGGGAGGTTTTTGGGGCAGAGCCTGAGGAGGGTGGGGTTTGTGGAGGGGAGGGACTTCAGTGCCATAGAGTCCAATTGCCAAAGCGTCCATTTTCTCTAGGGGAACTGATCTCTGTCGGCTGGAGATCAATTGTAATAACGGGAGATCTCCAGCCACCACCTGGAGGTTACTAGAAGAAGAAAATACCTATGCTGGAAATAGTAGAAACTGTAATAAATGGCAGCACGTGGCTTTAAAGATAATAATATGAAATATACCAACTTGAAAAGAAAACAATATTATAGAATATAATAATTCTATTTTTTGAAAAATCCAAAACACAACATATATTCATAAACACTGTGTTGAAAGCCACACAGAAACCTCACAGGGTCTAAAATAACAAAAAATGTATAATACAGATTGCTTTAAACAACATGAACAACATAAATTCAAGAAATTTTTTTCTATGGCCTAGCAAGGGCTCATGTATACTCAAGAATTATAGTCCATGAAAAATCACGAAGAGACGAAGAAAGGTCCAAGGTGGGTCTATCACAAGTACGCGTTTCGGAATCCAATCCTTCCTCAGCTTGGCGACCACAATGATGTTTAAAGAGACCAAAAAATGGCTTCACTGCTTTTCAAAAAATCCAAGGAATCTTCAAAAGGAAATTCATGGGAACAATTTTTTCCCCATATGAAAGGGATCAAGAAAGAGTAATCAACCCATTCAGAAATCAGTATTCTTCGAAGAATACTGATTTCTGAATGGGTTGATTACTCTTTCTTGATCCCTTTCATATGGGGAAAAAATTGTTCCCATGAATTTCCTTTTGAAGATTCCTTGGATTTTTTGAAAAGCAGTGAAGCCATTTTTTGGTCTCTTTAAACATCATTGTGGTCGCCAAGCTGAGGAAGGATTGGATTCCGAAACGCGTACTTGTGATAGACCCACCTTGGACCTTTCTTCGTCTCTTCGTGATTTTTCATGGACTATAATTCTTGAGTATACATGAGCCCTTGCTAGGCCATAGAAAAAAATTTCTTGAATTTATGTTGTTCATGTTGTTTAAAGCAATCTGTATTATACATTTTTTGTTATTTTAGACCCTGTGAGGTTTCTGTGTGGCTTTCAACACAGTGTTTATGAATATATGTTGTGTTTTGGATTTTTCAAAAAATAGAATTATTATATTCTATAATATTGTTTTCTTTTCAAGTTGGTATATTTCATATTATTATCTTTAAAGCCACGTGCTGCCATTTATTACAGTACAGACAGTACAGACACCACCTGGAGGTTGGCAACCCCAGGGTCAGCCTTAGCTGGTATTGGTATGGGAAACCTCCAAGGAGGGGCCGTGGCTCAGTGGTAGAGCATCTGCGTGGCATGCAGAAGGTCCCAGGTTCAATCCCCATCATCTCCAGTTAAAGGGACTAGGCAAGTAGGTGATGTGAAAGACCTCTCTGCCTGACACCCTGGAGAGCCACTGCCAGTCTGAGTAGACAATACTGACCTTGATGGTCTGATTCAGTATAAAGGCAGCTTCATGTGTTCAAGGAATATCAGGGGCATGAAGTACAGGCAGACAATGGCTAACCACCTCTGAACATCTCGTGCCTTGAATGACTTCATAGGGATTTCAAGGCAAGAAATGTTCAGAGGTGGTTTGCCATTGCCTCCTTCTGCATAGTGACCCTGGTATTCCTTGGTGGTCTCCCATCCAAATACGCTATGCCATTATATTGTGCTGAGATTCCTCCTCTCCAGGCTCCACCCCCAAAATCTCCAGGTATTTCCCAATCAGGAGTTGGCAACTCTAGCTACTACTGCAGGATTCCAGCTAGGGTTGCCAGGTCCTTCTTCACCACCGGTGGGAGGCTTTTGGGGAGGGCAGGGTTTGGGGAGGGAAGGGACTTCAATGCCATAGAGTCCAATTGCCAAAATGGCCATTTTCTCCAGGTGAACTGACCTCTATCGGCTGGAGATCAGTTGTAATAGCAGGAGATCTTCCGCCACCACCTGGAGGTTGGCAATCCTATTTCCAACACTAGTTTTCGTAAACATGTAAGCCCCACTGGGTGAGACTCCCTGCATATAGAAAACTAGTCGAGAGAAGAAATTGTTCTAGCTGTTACCCTAAGTAGGCAGTCTCCATTTTAGTTGGAGGAATTAGCCGGAAACAGAGAGGTGGTAACTAGGATCGATAACCTATGCATGCCAAAATAGTCCTGGGTGAAAACTCTCAAATGAGCAGGCGGTTGTATAATTAAAATTGGTTTTATTAAAGAATAAAGTAATAAAAACAAGAAATACATTTTAAACAATGAACATACACGCGCGAAACGTACAAGAGCTGATGAAGAGAAAAGGGAGGAAGTTGGAAAGGGTTTCAGGGATGGGTAATAGTTACCCGTCTAGAAGGGACGTCCAGCGACAGCAGCACTGAAGAGGAAAGCGACCAGCATTTCCAGGAGCAAAGGAAATGACCTCTATCCAGGTGAACTGACCTCTATTGGCTGGAGATCAGTTGTAATAGCAGGAGATCTCCCGCCACCACCTGGAGGTTGGCAACCCTATTGCAAACACTAGTTTTCATAAACATGTAAGCCCCCCTGGACAAATGGGGGATGCACGCATTGATCCAGAACACATACATACACACTATGAATGGCCAAAGGATCAATATTTATACCCCAAAACGGGTCCTGAGGCGGTATGAGGTAAGCTGGCAGGAAAGCCAGAGACAAAGAATTGATTGCTTTTCCAGGGTTCCAACAAAAAGGCAGGAGAGTCTTGGTGAGTTATCAGGTCCCCAGAGAATGCCTGGGCTATTCTCCTGAGTACTGATTGATTGCTGGGATGGGTGCAGATAGGGTAAGTAATGGTCTGCTCGGAGCGCTGATTGAATCACCTTAGGGCACTGGTTCCCAACCGGGGGTCCGTGGACCCCCAGGGGTCCACGAGAACTAAATTAAGGTCCGCGAAACAAAGTTATAAACCCATAATAAATTAATAATTTCAATTAAAAGTTCTCTATTATAAAAATATATATTCAAATATTATTCTAAGTTTAATGTTTAACTAACCGTTATGATTAAAGTTTATTTTCAAATTCTCGGAATTGTTATTTTGAACCTTGGGGTCCCTGCACCGAACAAAAAAGTCCTAGTGGTCCCTGGTCAAAAAAAGGTTGGGAACCACTGCCTTAGGGTGACCTTATGGGGATTAGCTGGCCCCACTGTCCAGCCAGGCACACCTCAGGGCCAGGGGGAAAGTTCAGCGGCCAACCACCTTCCTGCCCAAGCTTGACACACAAGATGGATCCCAAAAACCTCTGAGAGGCATCCATTTTGTGGGGAGCAGTGTCTTGCTCTGATGCCAGTCTTTGGCCCCTGTGTCGTCGTGACACCCCTTAGCGAAGAGGAGGGGTCCAACTGCTTACACAGCCTGTGTTAAGAACATGAGCTGAGCCCTGTTGGGATTGGACATTTGCCCTATGCAGACATCCAGTCTCTGTGGGCACTGAGCGAGCAGGGAGGGAGTGTGGGCACGAGCGTGCTGGCATCACCCCCCTCCACCCGCTAGGGCTGCCCACCTATAGGGGGGGTCTGGAGATCTCCTGGAATTAGAATTGATCGCCAGATGACCGAGAGCTTCCCTGGAGGTTTTTAAGCAGAGGCTAGATGGCCATCTGTCAGCAATGCTAATTCTATGACCTTAGGCAGATGATGAGAGGGAGGGCATCTTGGCCATCTTCTGGGCATGAAGTAGGGGTCACTGGGGTGTGTGTGTGGGGGGAGGTAGTTCAGAATTTCCTGCATTGAGCAGGGGGTAGGACTAGATGACCCTGGTGGTTCCTTCCAACTCTATGATTCTATGATCATTTCCCCTGGAGGAAACAGCAACTTTGCATGGTGGACTCTATGGCATTATACCCCACTGAGGTCCCTCCCCTCCCCTCTCCAAACCCTGCCCTCCCTTGGCTTCACCCCCAAATGTCCAGGAATTTCCCAACCCAGAGTGGCAACCCTAGCCCCCATCTCCACACAATTATGGGATGGATTCAGACCTACAGTCTGAAGTGGTACATCCCAGATAGGTTTACTACCTCAATGAGGCCATAAGGGCATAGTTTGGAATTAGGGTTGCCAGGTCCCTCTTTGCCACCGGTGGGAGGTTTTTGGGGCGGAGCTTGAAGAGGATGGGGTTTGGGGAGGGGAGAGACTTCAATGCCATAGAGTCCAATTGCCAAAGGGGCCATTTTCTCCCGGTGAACTGATCTCTGTTGGCAGGAGACCAGTTGTAATAGCAAGAGATTTAACGCATAGTTAAATTGTGGAACTCCCTGCCCCAGGATGTGGTGTGGACATGTTCATGGAGGAGAGGAGCATTCATGGCTGCTAGTTAAAATGGATACTTACCTATTCTCTCCAGGATCAGAGGAGCATGCATATTATATTAGGTGCGGTGGAACCCAGGCAGGATGGTGCTGCCACACTCATCTTGTTTGTGGGCTTCCTAGAGGCACCTGGTTGGCCACTGTGTGAACAGTGCTTGGTCTGATCCAGCAGGGCTTTTCTTATGTTCTTATGAGATCTTCAGCCACCACCTGGATACTATTCATACAGTTGTAACACACATACACAAAATCATCTCTAGGATGGTGGTGAATGGAAAAAGTTCAATAAAAGGTGCAGTTTCTCTCAAGATATGCTCAACAGTCTTCTGTATTCATCCCATGCAGGTAAGTAGAGATAATAAATATTAATTCAGGAGGAATAACTTCATGGAGGATACGGCCGTTTCAAATTCTTGACAGTTTGAATTCTTCATCAGTCCTTCAAGCATTTTCCTCTTATATTGCACATCTTGATAATAAATTACAAGGTGCTGGATACAGTTCAATTCCCACGAAGGGTAACATTCACAAGTGTAGCCATGTATGCGACGTGAAACTAACTATCTAAATACCTATAGGTATTTAAGTGTATCCAGCACCTTGTAATTTATTATCAAGATGTGCAATATAAGAGGAAAATGCTTGAAGGACTGATGAAGAATTCAAACTGTCAAGAATTTGAAACGGCCGTATCCTCCATGAAGTTATTCCTCCTGAATTAATATTTATTATCTCTACTTACCTGCATGGGATGAATACAGAAGACTGTTGAGCATATCTTGAGAGAAACTGCACCTTTTATTGAACTTTTTCCATTCACCACCATCCTAGAGATGATTTTGTGTATGTGTGTTACAACTGTATGAATGTTTCTTTTTGTATATTCATGAAGTGCGTATTGTATTAGACACGGTAGTTTATAAATATTTGTTTGCACTTATAAGTATTCTTCGCTCCTGTACTGAATTTCTTATCCTTTGATACTAGTACAGTGGTGTCTATTTTCTCCACCACCTGGATACTGGCAACCCTATTTGGAATGTCCTGGTGAATGCCACAGATGGTCTGTACCTTAACAAAAACTATGCGCTGGACAGCCATCTACATTCCCTGACGCTTGGCCACACATGATAACATTTAAGACGACAGCAGATAGCCCTAAACTAGGCCAGGATGGGGAGTGGTACTGTTTAGAAGCACGAACTCGATCCTATCCCATCGCCTAGAAACAATATCCCTGACCAGACACCTCCTATTAAGTGGACCACACAGGTATCAGGTGCGCAGCGCTTGCATGTGAGCAGGATTTGATTTCGACATCTGTAGCGGTTGCAGGTTCTTGGAAGTAGAGTTTGGAAGGCAGGCTTCATCCAGAACAAAAAAAAAAATAGCCACTCCTCCAGTTCGTTTGTCCTGTTGTATCTAGTTTGTGGGAGCGTAGGTCCCACAGGTGCTGGGTCTCAGCCTGGCCTCACAGAAAACATGCATGTGCTCAATGCCATCAAGTCACAACCAATTTATGGTGACCAGAATGAAAAGCGGAGTATGTATAAACAAACAAACATGGAGCATACGTTGTCTACAAGGCCAAGTAACTGCCGCCTAGCCCTCCCCATATTGATATTATCGCACTGTTGCTCCGGTTTTCCACTGGCATTCGGTGACACCAGATATTATCCCCTTCATTCCACCACCGCTCCACATCCTGATATTGAAAGGGCACCAAAATATCAGTGGAAAGGTCACACGCTGCATCTCCAAGCCCTTGCCAAATATCAAGCAAAGATTCTTTTTCCCCTTCCTTCTGTGAAAAAAAATAAGAATGACAACAAGCTTTGGAATTCCCACATTTGTGCAACCTCTAAGTAGCAGGAGCTGTAAGGAAAAGGACCCGATCTTAATCGCCAGCCTCCAGGTGGGACCTGAGGATCCCCCAGAATTACAGCTCATCTCCAGACTACAGAGTTCCGTTTCCCTGAGGTCCCTGTCCTCCCCAGGCTCCACCCCCAAATCTCCAGGAGTTTCCCAACCCAGATCTGGCAACTGGTGGCCACAGGGTACCTGGCAAGCCTAGAAGGGACCTCAGCGGGGTATAATGCCATAGAGCCCCCCCTCCAAAGCAGCTATTTTCTCTAGAGGAACTGTTGTCTGATGTTTGGAGATCAGTTGTAATTCTGGGAGATCTCCAGGCTTCACCTGGAGGTTGGCATGCCTACCGATGCAGTCTAGCAAGAAAGGGGTTTTAAAACTCTTGCGTGGTACTGAGCAGTATGATAAGGCCCAGGGCCCCAGATGCTGGTGGCTTAGGGTTGCCAACCTTCAGGTACTCGCTGGAGATCTGCTATTTCAAGTGATCTCCAGCTGGTAGAGATCAATTCATCTGGAGAAAATGGCCACTTTTGGCAGGGTTTGGGGAGGGGAGGGACTTCAGTGGGGTATAATGCCATAGAGTCCATCTTCCAGAGTGGCTATTTTCTCCAGGTGAACTGATCTCTGTCGCCTGTAGATCAGTTGTAATAGCGGGAGATCTCCAGCCACTACCTGGAGGCTGGCAACCCTACTGAGGAGGGCAGAGTTTGGGGAGGGGGGGGACTTAAGAGTCCACCTTCCAAAGCCGCCCTTTTCTCCAGGGGAACTGGCCTCTGTCACCTGGAGATCAGTTGTAATAGTGGGAAATCCCAAGCCACCACCTAGAGTGGAGCAGCCCACCGGGCGCAAAGAATTTTTTTCTAGAAGCCTATTTATTGATTGGTTCTTGTAGGTTATCCGGGTTGTGTAACCCGGATAACTTACAAGAACCAATGAACTCTGACCGTGAAAGCCTTCGACAACACCTATTTATTGAATTATAAGGAGCCTTGTCTCCAGTTAAACGGAGAGCTGATGAAGCTGCCCGAGCGGCAGTGAAAACGCGAGACATCCGGACGGCGTTTCTATCTCCTTCCAACATCTTACAACGTCCACCGGTGTTTTTCCCGCCTCCTGTGGGATCCAAGCACATATATGGACTTACTGAAGTCTCTTTGAGACTATTTGTGAACTCCTTACTTGTTACATAATAGTCATCCATTTTAGTAGCCTTGCTACTTTGTTTCTTTATACTTGGTCCGTTGTAGTTTTTGATAAGTTTCCTTTGAGGTATGTTCACACTTTTCACTGTTTGCACTTTTGAATATATGTTTTTGCAGCTATTTGCGAGCCTTGTACTATTTTTCCTATAACTTGACTATATTAGTACATGTGCAATCTTTGCCTTAGTACCACCTGGAGGTCGGCAACCCTACCACTGGATCTGGTGAACGGCCCCACGGCCCCACGGCAGTCTGAGATCAATAGAATAAAATGACCTCCACTGGAATACAAGAAAAAGCACTTCTCCCTGACCAGATTTTGCAAAGTTGCTGTCAGGAAATTCAGACTCACAAAGCCAGGTCGGTTCAGGTCGTGTCCAAAGCACTGATTATTCAGCTCCGTTGGAAAACAAGATCTCAGCAGGCCTTTCAAAGAAATCAGTTACAAAGACCATTACAGTGGGATGGGGTGTGTGTGACAAACCCACTTAGAGGTCACAGGATTGTAGAGCGTTGGCTCTTCTTCTCTGAACACATTTCACCCATACTTATTTGCTTATTTATTTTGGCGCTCCTGAGGTTGCCGGCTGCAGGTTGGGAAATTCCAGGAGACCTGGGGGAAGATCTTCAATGAAACCTAGTATAGAAATGAATCATTAGAAATTTATGTAATACGTTCTATGTCTAGATGTCAGGTTTACTAATTGTTCCTATGTAGGGTTGCCAACCTTCAGGTACTATCTGGAGATCTCCTGCTATTACAACTGATCTCCAGCCGATAGAGATCTGTTCCCCTGGAGAAAATGGCCACTTTGGTAATGGGACTCTATGGCATTGAAGTCCCTCCCCTCCCCAAACCCTGCCCTCCTCAGGCTCTGCCCCCAAAACCTCCGGCCAGTGGCGAAGAGGGACCTGGCAACCCTAGCTGGAGATCTGCTGCTATTACACTTGATCTCCAGCCGATAGAGATCAGTTAGCCTGGAGAAAATGGCCATTTTGGCAATGGGACTCTATGGCATTGAAGTCTCTCCCCTCCCGAAACCCCGCCCTCCTCAGGCTTCGCCCCCAAGACCTCCCGTCGGTAGTGAAGAGGGACCTGGCAACCCTATTCCTATATGTCATGATAACAAAAAAGTCTTTAATAAAAAAAGAGATTTGGCGGTGGGGCTTGGGGAGGGTGAGGTTTAGGGAAGAGAGGGACCTCAGCGGGGTATAATACCACACAGCCCACCCTCTGAAACGTCACCCCAAAAACCTCTCGCCAGTGGCCAAGAGGGACCTGGCAACCCTACTGTGGAGGGTGGAGTTTGGAGAGGGTAGAGACCTCAGCAGGATGTAATACCATAAAATCCATCCTCCAAAGCAGCCATTTTCTCCTGGGGAACTGATCTTGGTCATAGGGTTGCCAGGTCCCTCTTCACCACTGGCAGGAGGTTTTTGGGGCGTAGCCTGAAGAGGGCGGGGTTTGGGGAGGGACTTCAATGCCGGAGTGTCCAATGGCCAAAGCGGCCATTTTCTCCAGGTGAACTGATCTCTATTGGCTGGAGATCAGTTATAGCAGGAGATCTCCAGCTAGTACCTGGTGGTCGGCAACCCTACTTGGTCGTCTGGAGATCAACTGTAATAGCGGGACATCTCCAAGTGCCACCGGGAGGCTGGCAACCCTAACGTTTGGCTTTCCTCTGCTCTGATGTAGAGTAGAGTAGAGTAGAGTAGAGTAGAGTAGAGTAGAGTAGAGTAGAGTAGAGTAGAGTAGAGCCGGGGGGGGGGGGAAATCACAACTCTATTTCTCTCTTTATATCTCTCTCTTTTGGGGCTTTGGGGCTGAGTCGCACGGCAGTCGTCTCGCAGGCCTCTTGCAAAGGGACTCACTGGGTGTGTTGTTGTCTGCGCGCCTCAACCACACGGCAGATATTCTTCTCCCGTCCCCGCCTCGCCAAGGTGTGCATGCCGGTACTCTGGCGGTGGAGCCACGGTTCTGTCATCCGTCGCACGTTAAGTAGGAGCTGTTTCGGCGGCTGTCAGAGGAGGCCCCGGAGGATCTGCTGGAGCTCATTAGCATTCCATGTGTTGCGCACCGGGAGTAGGGGAGGTTACAGGCAGCTGTGCACACTGGCATGGAAAAATCCCCACGCCTGCGGAAGGCCCTTCATTTGAAGGCCGAAAGCCATTCCGAGCTAAGCTGGCAATGAAGAACCAAAATAATGTCCGATGCAAGGGAGGGAGGGAGTGGTACACCCGTGAGATTTCCGCCTGTTGCAGCTATGCTATAGAGTCTCTGCTAAGAGAAAAGTTGGAACCCTAAAGGCACTTTCACACATGCCGAAAAATGCACTTTCAATACACTTTCAATGCACTTTAACAATCGTTTGCAAGTAGATTTACCATTTCACACAGTAAAATCCAGCTTCAAAATGCATGGAAAGTGGATTAAACGTGTATTATTTGGCATTTGTGAAAGTACCCTATCACAAAATCACACAAGGTTGGAAGAGACCACAAGGGCCATCCAGTCCAACCCCCTGCCATGCAGGATCCCACAATCAAAGCACTCCCGACAGATGGCCATCCAGCCTCTGCTTGAAGACCTCCAAAGACGAGGACTAAACCACCCTCCAAGGCAGCGCATCCCACCGCCGAACAGCCCTCACCGTCAGAAACCTCTTCCTAATGTTTAGGTGGAATCGCTTTTCTCTTAGTTTGAATCCATTACTCCGTGTCCTGGTCTCTGGAGCAACAGAGAACAAGCTAGTTCCCGCATCAACATGACATCCCTTCAAATATTTAAACATGGCTATCATGTCACCCCTTAACCTTCTCTTCTCCAGACTAAACAAACCCAACTCCCTAAGTCTCTCCTCATAGGGCATGGATTCCAGACCTTTCACCATTCTGGTCGCCTTCCTCTGGACACGCTCCAACTTGTCAACATCCTTCTTAAATTGTGGAGCCCAAAACTGGACACAGTATTCCAAGTGAGGTCTGACCAATGCAGAATACAGTGGTAGTATTACTTCCCTTGATCTAGACACAATACTCCTATTGATGCAGCCCAGAATTGCATTGGCCTTCTTAGCTGCCATATCACACTGTTGACTCATATTGTTTGTGGTCCACTAAGACTCCCAGAACTCTTTCACATGTACTGTTGTCAAGCCAACTATCTCCCATGTTTGCATAGTGCCCAGTTTTCCTATATCTGGCTTTCCTGCAGAGTAGGTCTGCTTATACAACCCAGTATCAGAACTGTGCCCTGACCTGGATGGTCCAGGCTAGCCTGATCTTGTCAGATCTCAGAAGCTAAGCAGGTAGGGTTGCCTGGTCCCTCTTCACCACTGGTGGGAGGTTTTTGGGCGGAGCCTGAGGAGGGCAGGGTTTGGGGAGAGGAGGGACTTCAGTGCCATAGAGTCCAATGGCTAGGATTACCAGGTCCATCTTTGCCACCAGCAGGAAGATTTTTGGGGGGAGCCTGAGGAGGGTGGGGTTTGGGGAAGGGAGGGACTTCAGTGCCATAGAGTCCAATTGCCAAAGGTGGCCATTTTCTCCAGGGGAACTGATCTCTATTGGCTGGATACCAGGGTGGCTACCCAGAGGCAGGCAGTGACAAACCACCTATGAACATCCCAACGCTACAGGGTTGTCATAAAGTCAGCTGCAATTTGACGGCACTTTGCACACACAAATCAGAATCAAACCGGTTCTCCAGATCAGCCTCCACCCCTCCAAACCACCGCTCTTAACCACTACACCACACTGGGACCATAGTTCAATGCCAGGGCTCATGCCATGCATGGAGAAGTTCCCATGTTCATTCTCTGGCACCGAAAGGATCTCAGGTCTTTTATGCAGGGACGTTTCCCCACGGTCACCCCCACCGACTTCTCCAGGGCTTCCTTTTGATTATGCATGCCTTTTCCGCCCGTCAAAGGTCACCTCGTTCTCCCCGCGCATTTTGCTCGTGTTTTCCAGATGCTGTTTTAGCCAGAATCTGGAAAATGTGGGCAAAAGGCGCAGGGAGAGCGAGGCGACCTCTGACGGGTGGAAAAGGCATGCATAATCAAAAGGAAGCCCCGAAGCAGTCGATGGGGGTGACCGCGGGGAAATGTCCTTGCATAAAGGCCTCAGTTAAAAGGGCTGGGAAACATTCTCTCACCTGAGAACTTGGAGATCCACTCCAAGCCCCCCCCCAAAATATAAAAACCAACTCTTCTTCTTCTTCTTCGTCTTTGTCTTCTTCTTTCTAGTGTTTTAAAGCATAAGAATGAAGTGTGCCTCCTAGGGTCGCCCACTCTTGGTTGAGGAATTTCTGGAGATTTGGGGGTGGAGTCTGGGGAAGGTGGGGTTTGGGGAAGGGTGGGGCTTCAGCTGGGTAGAATGGCATAGAGCCCACAGTTCTCCAGGGGAACTGATCTCTGTCATCTGGAGACAAGAAATCATTCCAGGAGATCTCCAGAAATCACCTCGTAGCTGGGAACCCCAGTGCCTTCAATTTTAATGTATAATATGATAGGCATCAGCTATCAAATTCAGAAGATTGTATCTAGGGTTGCCAGGTCCCTCTTTGCCACCGGCGAGAGATCTTTGGGGTGGAACCTGAGGAGGGCGAGGTTTGGAGAAGGGAGGGACTTCAGTGCCATAGAGTCCAATTGCCAAAGGCAGCCATTTTCTCCAGGTGAACTGATCT
Source organism: Euleptes europaea (assembly GCF_029931775.1). NCBI lineage: Eukaryota > Metazoa > Chordata > Lepidosauria > Squamata > Sphaerodactylidae > Euleptes > Euleptes europaea. The sequence goes on along the minus strand of NC_079315.1, from coordinate 115,078,289 downwards.
CTATTGGCTGGAGATCAGTTGTAATAGCAGGAGATCTCTAGGTAGTACCTGGAGGTTGGCAACCCTAACTGTATCTGAAAAGTACAGAGCAAATTTCCATGGGACTTACTTGGGAATTAGTGTGAGAATTGCTTCATGGCAAAGCCTTTTGCTATGGGAAAACGGTTAGGGAGAATCCAGGCGCTTGGAAAATTAATTCTAGCTTTCTAGCATGCTGACTGTTTTTAAATGGATTTAATTGCTCCTATTTGTTGGCTTGTTTTATTGAATCTTATATCGTTTGCAAGCGGCCCCTGAGGGTCTCTTTGGACACTGGGCAGGGTATAATTTAGTTACTACTAATAATCACAGGTTTGTAGCACTTCCCCGGGGTGTGGACATGCACATTCTTCTTAGTGGGCTGGGCGTTGTGTGTGCCTGTGGGTACCGAGGCCAAGTTTAAGACACCGTGTGCTGTAATACTTGCCACTCTGTAAAAAGATATCGCAAAACTGAAGAAAAGATAGGAATGAGCAAGAAAGGACAAAGGTATCCATACAGCGCTATCCTAAACACGGTCACACTTTTCTAACGCCATTAACTACAATGGACTTTCATCCTTCTAAGTTAGGGTTGCCAGGTGGGTGCCCGCCAATCCACCTAGCCGCTCTGGAGCGGAGATTGTGTGCGCGCGTGGCCGCATGCACATGATGACACCAAACCCCGCCCTCCTCAGGCTCCACCCCCAAAATCTCCAGGTATTTCCCAACCCGGAGCTGGCAACCATAACCTCAGCCCCTAACTGGAAATTTGGGGCATTCTTTTGGGCATTCTTGTGTGAGAACGAGAAAGGGGTTGGGTGTCCAGGCCAGATCTGTAGAAGATTTTCTTCTTTCAGCCTTATACTTTCAGCAGAAGGATGACAACGTTTATTTTTTTTTTGACTTTTTGCATTTTTTTTTTTTAGTTTTTTTTGGACGTTTTTTCTCCACACTGTTCCTGGTTCCTCATACAATCTAACCAATATCTAAGCTGTAGCCTCAATTTGCAAGATCTGAGCAAGGCTGTCAAAGATAGGACATTTTGGAGGACATTGATTCATAGGGTCGCCATGAGTCGGAAGCGACTTGACGGCACTTAACACACACGCAGGAGTGGAATTGTTTTTCTGTGATCTCTGTGCTAAAACCTCAGGTATTTCCCAACACAGAGCTGGCAACCCTAAGTCCAGTATTCTGCCACTACATTATTCTGGAAGACAATAAGGAAATGGAAAAAAGCAGCGTCAACATGCCATTTTTATTGACATAAGAAATAAGAACGTAAGAAGAGCCCTGCTGGATCAGACCAGTGAAGGTCTATCTATTCCAGCATCCTGTCTCATACAGTGGCCAAACACTTGCTCTGGAGGGCCACCAACAGAGCATAGAGGCCGAGGCCTCCCCTGATGTTGCCTCCTGGCACTGGGATTCAGAGGCTGACTGCCTCCAACCATGGAGGTTCCCTTTAGTCAACATGGCTAGTAGCCACTGATGGATAGGGTTGCCAGCTCCAGGTTGGGAAACACCTGGAGATTTTGGGGGTGGAGCCCAAGGGGGCGGGGTTTGGGGAGGGGAGGGACTTCAGAGGGGTATAATGCTTCCAAAGCAGCCATTTTCTCCAGTCGAACTGATCCCTACTGCCTGGAGATCAGTTGTAATAGCCGGAGACCTCCAGCTACCCTCTGGAGGTTGCTCACTCGAACACATGAAGCTGCCTTATACTGAACCCTTGGTCCATCAAAGTCAGTATTGTCTACTCAGACCGGCAGCGGCTCTCCAGGGTCTCAGGCAGAGGTCTTTCACATCACCTATTTGCATAGTCCCTTTAACTGGAGATGCTGGGGATTGCATGCCAAGCAGATGCTCTACCACTGAGCCATGGCTCCTCCTAGGGTTGCCAGGTCCCTCTTCACCACTGGCGGGAGGTTTTTGGGGCAGAGCCTGAGGAGGGCAGGGTTTGGGGAGGGGAGGGACTTCAATGCCATAGAGTCCAATTGCCAAAACGGCCATTTTCTCCAGGTGAACTGATCTCTATCAGCTGGAGATCAGTTGAAATAGCAGGAGATCTCCTGCTATTACCTGGAGGCTGGCAACCATAGCCCCTCCCCTAATTGGCAAATGTGCCACCATCCTACAGGAAACACATTTGAAGGTGAGAAAACTGAACCGAAAGCAGCAGCATTTCCATCCACTGTTGGCTCTCCCCACTCTCCCCACCCCGCTCCAAGATCGGTGCTTTCGGAAAAAGTTTTCCAGCTGGCACTTGCAATGCACATGTCACCATTATCTGAGCTTTTTTTTTTTAAGAGGGGCGCAGAGGAAGGAATGGAGGCGCTCTTAAGTGTGGAGCCTGAGACAATTGCATCTTGTCAACTTTGCGATAAGCGCCGGCGTGATTTGGAGCGGTGGGTTCCCAGTGGACCGACTCAGCCTCCCATTGGTACAGATAGTGGAAAGACAAATGAAGATCTCTTGGCAGGGACTTATTGAGTCAATCTACCGCTGCCTCTTCTGCAGCCAGACGTTGCTGGGGGAACTCTGTGATCGAAAAGAGAGATGTGGAAAGAGAACCAGCATATTCCTACACACACAAACACAAACGGTTTGGAGAGAGTAGACAGAGAGAAGCTTCTCTCCCTCTCTTATAATGCTAGAATGCGGGGTCATCTGCTGAAGCTGGAGGGTGAGAGATTCAAAACAGATAAAAGGAAGTATTTCTTCACACAACACATAGTTAAATTGTGGAACTCCCTGCCCCAGGATGTGGTGATGGCTGCCAACTTGGAAGGTTTTAAGAGGGGAGTGGACATGTTCATGGAGGAGAGGAGTATTCATGGATACTAGTTAAAATGGATACCAGTCATGATGCATACCTATTCTCTCCAGGATCAGAGGAGCGTGCCTATTATAATAGGGAACAGAAAAAAATAATGTGCAAAGCACCAGAGGTTACAAGGCGTCTATCTAATAACTTGTAGCTACTTCAAAATTTTACGAAATAGTAGTAACAACAAGGGTTCAAATAAATTGCAAAACATGTATTAAAAAAAAGGTTTAAAAAAAGGTAAAGGTCCCCTGTGCAGGCACCGGGTCATTCCTGCCCCATGGAGTGACGTCACATCCCAACGTTTGCTAGGCAGACTATGTTTACAGGGTGGTTTGCCAGTGCCTTCCCCAGTCATCTTCCCTTTACCCCCAGCAAGCTGGGTCCTCATTTGACCGACCTTGGAAGGATGGAAGGCTGAAGTCAACCTTGAGCCGGCTACCTGGAACCGACTTCCGTCGGTATCGAACTCAGGTCGTGAGCAGAGCTTGGACTGCAGCACTGCAGCTTACCACTCTGCGCCACGGGGCTCCTAAAAAATGTATTACAGTATATAAATAATGAGCAAACGCAAAAAGCAAAAGTGTTGATAATATAACACAGAACCACAACAGTGACAGGTCTGCTGGCTAGTATCCAGACTTATGGGTGCTGGAATGTGCTCCACTTCAGCCCATAGTCTACACGACACACGTTAATTGAATTTATGGCTTCATTGTCTCATATTACCTATGTGTCATAAAGGAGAATTATCTCATTTCTGATGATAGCTGCAGTCTGAAGAAGGATATCAAAACGGGATACTAGCCGGCAGAACCGGTCACTGTTGTGTCTTCTGCCAGAGGTTTCTCCTCCTCCTTTTTTTTCTTCTGGATTTTAAGAGAAGCCAAGAGTTTTGATAAGTCTACAGGAATGTTTCCCATCCGTAGATTGTCGTGGGATTTGTTTATTTATTAAAATGTTTATACCCTGCTCTCCCCTTGTAGCCTAAGGTGGCTTACAATTCCAAGATCCAATTCTAAATGCGATTAAAAAAATACCCCATGACCCCTCCAAGAAAATGTCCATAGTTTAAACTACATTTAAAGTCATGACAAATAAAACAGCCTTATGGTACCACCTAAAACCTCTGAAGACAGCGCGCCCCTTCACTTCTACAGAGACCCTGTTGCACAAAGCCGAAATGATTATTCAGAAAAAAATGGCATCAAGCAGATGCCAAACGGGTCACAGAAAACTGCAGTTGGCCCATAGGGACATATGGGGACAGGCTGTCCTTCAGACTGGTTGAAGAAAACCTTCTTTAAACAAGTCCATCTAAATACATGAACACATGAAGCTGCCTTATACTGAATCAGCCCCTCAGTCCATCAAAGTCAGTATTGTCTACTCAGACCAGCAGCTGCTCTCCATGGTCTCAGGCAGAGGTCTTTCACATCACCTAGTTGCCTAGTCCCTTTAACTGGAGATGCCGGGGATTGAACCTGTGGGACCTTCTGCATGCCAAGCAGATGCTCTACCGCTGAGCTATGGCCCTTCCCCAAAACTTCCTGCCATTGAACACATGAAGCTGCCTTATACTGAATCCGTAGGGTTGCCAACCTCCAGGTAGTAGCAGGAGATCTCCTGCTAATTCAACTGATCTCCAGCCGATAGAGATCAGATGGAGAAAAATGGCTGCTTTGGCAATTGAACTCTATGGCATTGAAGTCCCGCCCCTCCCCAAACCCCTCCCTCTTCAGGCTCCGCCCCAAAAACCTCCCGCCGGTTGCGAAGAGGTACCTGGCAACCCTATGAATCAGACCCTTGGTCCATCAAAGTGAGTCTTGTCTACTCAGGCATGCAGCAGCTCTCCAGGGTCTCAGGCAGAGGTCTTTCCCATCACCTACTTGTCTAGTCCCTTCAACTGGAGATGCTGGGGATTGAACCTGGGACCTTCTGCATGCTAAGCAGATGCTCTACCTCTGAGCCCCTCCTCAGTATGTGACATGAAAGACCTCTGCCTGAGACCCTGGAGGGCTGCTGCCAGTCTGAGACGACAATGCTGACCTTGGTGGGCCGGTGGACTGATACAGTATAAGGCAGCTTCATGTGTGTGTTCATTAGGGAGGCCAGGTCCCTCTTCGCTACCAGCGGGAGGTTTTTGGGGAGGAGCCTGAGGAGGGCGGGGTTTGGGGAGGGGAGGGACTCCAATGCCATGGAGCCCAATTGCCAAGGCGGCCGTTTTCTCCAGGTGAACTGATTTCTTTCTTTTTTTATAATAATTTTTTATTGTTTTCTTCATTTCATTAACGTATATAAAAACATTCATTACTTAAGATCAAACAAAATAATAAAAAGAAGATAATCATAACAAAATAAAAAATGACTTCCCCTCACTCTCTTCCACCCTAACTTAAATTGTATATACTTTTGCTAACAACACTAATCCCTATCCTGTTAATTAATATATTTTTATCTTATCTTGTCTCATCTATTTGTTAATTCAATATCATAATATAACCATAGTTTAAATTCATATAAGGGATTAAATCAAAGAGTATCCTTTAAATGATCCCATCAAAAATTGCTTTTCACAGTAAAGTCTCCACGCCTCCCATTCCCCCCAAAATTGTACATTATCAGTTTGGTTTATCAAAGCCATAAGTTTTGCCATTTCTGTCAGTTCCAGCATCTTATTTATCCAGTCTTTTTTTGTCGCTATCTCACCCGTCTTCCATTTAGCTGCATATATCAAACGTGCAGCAGTGGTGCATATATCAAAAAAGTTCGGTGAGCAAAAATTGTATCCGGTATCAGGTGAGCTGATTTCTATCAGCTGGAGATCAGTTGTAATAGCAGATCTCCAGCTAGTACCTGGAGGTTGAGATAAATTATCAGCACGTGGGCTCAAGTTGGAAACTATAATTAAATTGGCTGGAACTTGTCAGCACGTGTATAAAGCAGCTTCACGTGTACTGCCTGGTCCTTTCAACTGGGGATGGCAAGGATAGAACCCGGGACCTTCTCCATGCCAAGCAGAGACTCTTCAACTGAGCCACATCCCCCCCTGCAAAATATCAAACACACTAACATGCTTGCCTCGCAGGGTTGCCAGGTCCCTCTTCGCCATTGGCAGGAGGTTTTTGGGGTGGAGCCTGAGGAGGGCGGGGTTTGGGGAGGGACTTCAATGCCATAGAGTCCAATTGCCAAAGCAGCCATTTCTTCCAGGGGAACTGATCTCTATCAGCTGGAGATCAGTTGTAATAGCGGGAGTTCTCCAGCTACTACCTGGAGGTTGGCTACCCTAATGGAGAGGAGGGTGGGCTGGCATTGCCTGCTCTGTCTGGGTCAAACCAGGCCTGAAGGATATAACAGATCTATTTGTCTTTAAAAGGTAAATTAAGGGCATACATGGCCATGATTTGGATCGGTGCTATGCAGAGAGGAGCGGGAATTAACGCTTCCATCCCAGCGGTTTTGCTAACTGAAACCAGCCCCTGGTGCATCCAAAGGCAGAGGAGTGGAATTTTTAAGGCCTCCCCTTTTTAATTTGGCAGGTTTGATTAGTAAAACCCTTTGGGAGGGGGATTGAAGGAAGAATTCGGAAGAATTTTCTAACAGTCAGAGCGGTTTCTCAGTGGAACAGACTTCCTCGGGAGGTGGGAACGCTCCTTTCCCTGGAGGTTTTTAAGCAGAGGGTAGATGGCCATCTGTCAGCAATGCTGATTCTATGACCTTAGGCAGATCATGAGAGGGAGGGCATCTTGGTCATCTTCTGGCCATGGAGTAGGGGTCACTGGTGGGAGGGTGAAGGTAGTTGTGAATTTCCTGCATTGTGCAGGGGGTTGGACTAGATGACCCTGGTGGTCCCTTCCAACTCTATGATTCTATGAATGGTTAATCCTAGGGTCGCCAGCTCCAGGTTGGGAAATACCAGGAGGTTTTGGGCGGTGAAGCCTGAGGAGGGCAGGGTTCGGAGAGGGGAGGGACTTCAATGCCATAGAGTCCAATTGCCAAAGCGGCCATTTTCTCCAGGCGAACTGCTCTCTGCCGCCTGGAGGTCAGTTGTAGTAGTAAGAGATCTCCAGGCACCATCTGGAGGTTGGCAACCTTAGTTAATCCCCTCTGTCTTCTCCCCTGCATGGGCTTGTTCATATGCCAGGAATTTACCCGCGAAAGCCGAAAGAAAATGCCCAATCTCCCACCAATCCACCTTCCCACTGGGCCGGTGGGCCGTCAGATTCAAAAGCAGTCCCTCAGCCAACCTTACCCTTACAGCCATGGTATTTTTCTAAACATGAATGTTCTTTTGATAACTGAATGAGGGTTGCTCGTGGCAGAGGGCCCAGCCGCCAACATACCCCATGAAAGATCACGAATTACAAATCCACAAACTGATTGATGACTTTTCTTTTTTTGGCAGCCTGGTTGAGAATTTCTCGGCTGTCGGCACAAGCCTTGAGACGCTTGTCAGGGATACAAAGCGAGCATGCAAATGTCACGGGGGCTGTCATGCGCCTCAGAGGAACGCCATCATCTGACATGTGGCAACAGAGCTGGACTCTTTTACCCCCTGAGGTTGCAACGTTCTCCTCCGCGGATCACTTTGAGGGAAAGTTCATGGCTTTCTCCCCCTCCCAATCTGGTCTACTGGGAAATCCCGCCTCACCCCCCCTCCCTTCGCCTCCCATCATCCTTGACAATTCCCCCTCTTGTTCATCGTCCCTACAGCCTAAAAAACATTAAGGATCTGAGAGAAGAGGAAGGGGGGTGGACCGGTGATGTTCTCCGAATCCCTGCATCTTCTGCTTCCAAAAATGGCTGTTGGTAGGGTTGCCAATAACCTGGAAAGGGGGAAAAAAAGTCCTGTCCCTTTAACAGAGACTCAATGGGATGTTCAGCTAGATTTGAGTCCAGTATAGGGTTGCCAGCCTCCAGGTGGGGCTTGGAGACCCCCACTAGTACAACTGATCTCCAGACGACAGAGGTCAGTTCCCCTGGAGAAAACGGCTGCTTTGGAGGGTGGACTCTATGACATTGAAGTCCCTCCCCCAGGCTCCACCCTCCAAATCTCCAGGTATTTCCTCACCCAGAGTTGGCAATCTCCAGAACCAACTTAGAGACCAACAATATTTTTTTTGGGGGGGTACAAGCTTTCAAGAGTCAAAGCTACTTTCGTCAGATCCCCTTCATCAGGGAGCTTTGGCCCTTGAAAACCCATACGCTGAAAATCTTGATGGTCTCTAAGGCTGGACTCGCATCTAACAGTTTACTGAAGAAGAAGAAGAAGAGTTGGTTTTTATACCCCGATTTTCTCTTCCTTTAAGGAGTCTCAGACCAGTTTACAACCACCTTCCCTTCCTCTCCCCACAACAGGCACCTTGTGAGGTAGGAGGGGCGGAGAGAGCTCTGAGAGAACTGCAACTAGCCCAAGGTCACCCAGCAGGTTTCATGTGTGGGAGTGGGGAATCGAACCTGGTTCACTAGATTAGAGTCCACCGCTCTTAACCACTATACCATGCTGGCTCTCAGACCAACAGTAACCAACAGTTACTGCAGACCAACAGTTATTGTTATTGACCAGATGAGGTTATTTACTTCTCTGGCATGAAAAGCCTCACTTGCCCATGTCCACACATTAATTCTCTGGTCGTTTATGCATGGGTACTTTCACTAATGTTCACCCCCGGTCTGAATCAGTTGTTCCTTGGAGTTCTGCATGAGTTTTCCCTCTACTAGAGACAACCTCGTGCCCAGCCCTCACTATGTCCGGGTCTTCCCATTCCTCCGTTAACCCGACTCTTCCCTTTCCCCTGAGCAAAGTCCAGGTGAAACCTCCGTGCATAAGGCAAAGTGCGGGGCACTCAAGCTTGGTTTTGCTCGCACTCAAGCTTGGTTTTGCAAGCTTGGTTTTACAAAGCAGCGTATCCAGAGGCGGGGATTCCCCATGGTGTAATGGTTAAGGTCACCCAGCAGACTACACGTGTAGGAAGGGGGAAACCGACCCGGTTCACCAGATTAGCATCCGCCACTCCTGTGGAGGAGTGGGGAATCAAACCCGGTTCTCCAGATGAGAGTCCAGATTAGAGTCTCCAGATTAGAGTAACCACTACACCGCGCTGGCTATAGGAAAACGGCCTGGAAAAGAGACACAAGGATGAATTCCGGTACAAAAAAGGTTGGCAACTGGTCAAGAAGTTTGCCATCAGTTCGCAACCTTGCCAATTAAAACTGGCTCCTCTGTCAATTAATCTAATGGTTAAATCGCTTAAATCTTGCAGCCGGGGACAGACTGACACAAAACAGGCCTCTTGAGCATTTGGGAAGGAGGGAGACACAAGCATTGACTACTGATAGGGAGGTCATTATTTTGGCCTAATCGAGACTTAATGGAGGTTGTGTCAAGGTTATCTAAAGGTGGTATGAGATTAAGACCACCCAGAAGGAACGGGACAACCTGGGAGACGTTCAGGATAAGGATAACCTAGGGATAAGGCAATGCAACAGAGTCTGCATATTTGAGATTCCGGATATCTGCGTCCTTTTGAGTGGAAAAGCACTATGATGGCCTAGAGTTGCCAACTCTGGGTTGAGACATTCCTGGAGATTTGGGGGTAGTGCTTGGGGAAGGAGGAGTTTGGGGAAACGAGGGATCTCAGTCGGGTATAATGACATCGAGTCCGCCCTCGGAAACAGCCATTAGCTCCAGGAGAACTGATCTCAGTTGCCTGGAGATCAATAGTAATTCTGGGAGGTCTCCTGGCCTCACCTGGAGGTTGGCAACCTATAATAGGCTCATGGATAGGGTTGCCAGGAACTTCTTCTCCACCGGCAGGAGGTTTTTGGGGCGTAGCCTGAGGAGGGTGGGGTTTGGGGAGGGGGAGGGACTTCAATGCCATAGAGTCCAATTGCCAAAGCGGCCATTTTCTCCAGGTGAACTGATCTCTATCGGCTGGAGATCAGTTGTAATAGCAGGAGATCTCCAGCTAGTACCTGGAGGTTGGAAACCCTACTCATGAGACATCTAGAAACCAGAGTTAATTTGCATACATTTGGCAAGTCAGGCAGGATTCAGCATATGTGTTTCGTTTCTCTTGGGAGCCATAAAATAGAATTTTAATCTTGCTTCAGGGCTGAGACCTCTGTGTATCTCTCAGTGCGGGGCTGTGGCACCAGGTGGTGACTGGCACATGTGGATGAGTGTCTGCAACATGTTCAGTTTCACAGACTTTTCGGTCTCAATGGGTCGCTGTTAGGGTTGCCAGGTCCCTCTTTGCCACCAGCGGGAGGTTTTTGGGGATGGAGCCTGAGGAGGGTGGGGTTTGGAGAGGGGAGGGACTTCAGTGCCATAGAGTCCAATTGCCAAAGTGGCCATTTTCTCCAGGGGAACTGATCTCTATCGGTTGGAGATCAGTTGTAATAGCAGGAGATCTCCAGCTAGTACCTTTCGTGAGTCACAGCTCACAGCTCACAAAAGCTCACACCCTATCAGAAATTTTGTTAATCTTTAAGATGCTACTGGACTCTTGCTCTTTTCTTTTGTGTCTTGTCCCACGATCACAGCCCCAAAGTTTTTCAAAAGGCATGTGTTTTGTCAAACGTTGTAGGCCCTGGTGCAAAGTAAACAAAGAGAAACTGCGTGTCTTGCATGCATGTGTGAACACGTATCCCCGTCTCATTTCCAGGGACATGCTTCCAGAGCAATGGGTGGCTGTGTGCATGCAGGGACTTCAATGCCATAGAGTCCAATTGCCAAAGCGGGCATTTTCTCCAGGTAAACTGATCTCTATTGGCTGGAGATCAGTTGTAATAACAAGAGATCTCTAGCTACAGTAGTACCTGGAGGATGGCAACCCTAGGTCATCCTAAGTGATGAGAATAGGGTTGCCAGGTCCCTCTTCACCAACGGTGGGAGGTTTTTGGGGTGGAGCCTGAGGAGGGCGGGGTTTGGGGAGGGAAGGGACTTCAATTCCATAGAGTCCAATTGCCAAAGTGGCCATTTTCTCCAGGTGAACTGATTCCTATTGGCTGGAGATCAGTTGTAATAGCAGGAGATCTCCAGCTAGTGCCTGGGGGTTGGCAACCCTAGCAGGATGTTGGGTTGTTCTGCCTTCCTCTTCCGGCCCCTCTCTGACCGATGGCCCGTTCTTTCCCTTGCAGGCGCTCCTTTTCAAAGGTCTCAGCATCCTCACGCTACCTCCTGCCGGCACTTCCACCTGGGCCCCCAGCCTCAGATGTCCGCTGACTTCCCCCTGCCTCACGCTGTCCAGCCTCACGTGGCGACCGCTCACCAGCACAGTGGCCCACTCCACCAGCCCCTGCCGCCTCTGCCTGCCCTGCCATTCCAGGATGTGACGGGACCCTCTTTCCTACCTCAGGCCCTACACCAGCAATACCTCCTCCAGCAGCAGCTCCTCGAGGCCCAGCAACGCAGAATCATGCCTCATCCCAGGTGAGCCTCATCCCAGGATCCACCTGGCGTCACGACGACCTCGGGAAGGAATCGAAGCCCCCTGGCCGGTTGTTGAGCCATTTGGAGGACGAGACCTTTGTGCATGATTTCGGGGATGGTGCTAGGGTTGCCAGGTACCCCCTGGCAACCAGTTGGGATGGGGGGAGAGTTGTCAGATACCAGGTAATGGCCGGCAATCGCCCGCCAATTAAGGGGGTGCCAGTTGCTCCTCAGCTGGCCGGCGGGCAGAAGCAAGCCAGCTGAAGGGGGGTTGATTAATGTCATTTCTGGGGTAAACCTGGAAGTGATGGGGATGCTCTAGCACATTCTTCCCAAAACACTATAGAAACCATAGAGTTTTTGGAGCTAGCGTCTCCGTCACTTCCGGCTTTACCCCAAGTGTGACTTTCGCACCATTCACCCCCCAGTCCCACCGTAATGAAGCTCCCGCCGGTGGCAAGAGGAATCCTGGCAACCCTAGGTTGGGGAAAACAGACCAGCAGCAAACTGAGGCCTAGGACTCTGTCACCCAGAATGCATCAACGTCACTTCCGGCAGACATCAGAATTGACGTCATCACGTTGCCCGTTCAACGTCTGATTCAAAGTTCTTATGCCATCGCTCAACAAACACAAAGACTTTGTGACATGTAAAGAGGCAAGCAGCCAGAGGGAGGTGGTGGGGACAGGGTGAATCTGCCAGCAGCATGACATCACTTCCGGCGAATACCCAGAAGTGACATCACCATCAAACTTGACACCCTAGGGTTTTTTAGGTGAACCCTAGAGTGTCACATACAGTGTGATGACCCCAAATTTTGGGGTACTTCCCCCCCACCTGCTAAATGGGTTGCCAGGTCCCTCTTTGCCACTGGTGGGAGATTTTTGGGGCGGAGCCTGAGGAGGGCGGGGTTTGTGGAGGGGAGGGACTTCAATGCCATAGAGTCCAATTGCCAAAGCAGCCATTTTTCTCCAGGTGAACTGATCTCTATCGGCTGGAGTTCAGTTCTAACAGCAGGACATCTCCAGTTAGTACCTGGAGGTGGGCAACCCTAATTGCTGACATCCTGTGAGAACAGAAATTAGGGCTGCCACCTTGACGTTCATGCAATACTTGTGGTACTATCCTAAGCAGAGTTATACCTTTCTAAGCTCATTGAGTTCAGTGGATTTCGAGGGATACAATTCTGTTTAGGACTCCACTGTCAATCTGCTAGACTTCATACTGCAAAAGCGCTTCTTGTTTTCTTTTGGGGAGAAAGACTCACAAGGTCTCCCCTCTGGGATATATGCAAAGTAAGTACTCTTGCATAAACATGATCAATCTGCATAATGGTATTTATTACTGGGTTATTCAGGGATCCTCTGAAAAGAACTGAGATGTTCTTAACAGATAAAGTTACACGGTCTACATACCCCTCCAAAAGTGAGACGTGAAAACACAAATTTCATATCTTTTTACTGTCCTTGGAGTTCGAGAATAAGTGTTCATAGTTCTCCATATATGTTATATAGTTATAATCTTTATAACATACCTGTGAGATAGGTAGAAGGAGCCCCGTGGCGCAGAGTGGTAAGCTGCAGTACTGCAGTCCAAGCTCTGCTCTCAACCTGAGTTCAATCCTGACAGAAGTCGGCTTCAGGTAGCTGGCTCAAGGTTGACTCAGCCGTCCATCCTTCTGAGGTCGGCAAAATGAGTTCCCAGCTTGCTGGGGGCAAAGGGAAGATGACTGGGGAAGGCAATGGCAAACCTCCATGAAAACAAAGTCGTCGGGATGTGACGTCACCCCATGGGTCAGGGATGACCCGGTGCTTGCACAGGGGACCTTTACCTTTAAGATAGGTAGGGTTTCTAACCTCCAGGTACTAGCTGGAGATCTCCCACTATTACAACTGATCTCTAGCTCATGGAAATCAGGTCCTTCTTCACCACCGGTGGGAGGTTTTGGGGCAGAGCCTGAGGAGGGCGGGGTTTGGGATACACTTTAATGCCCTAGAGTCCAATGGCCAAAGTGGCCGTTTTCTCCAGGTGAACTGATCTCTATTGGCTGGAGATCATTTGTAATAGCAGGAAATCTCCAGCTAGTACCTGGAGGTTGGCAACCCTATCAGTTCACCTGCAGCAAATGGGCGCTTTGGCCATTGGACTCTATGTCATTGAAATCTCTCCCCTACCCAAACCCTGCCCTCCTCAGTCTCCACCCCCAAAATCTCCCGCCTGTGGCGAAGGGGGACCTGGCAACCCTAAAGGTCTTATTATACCCCTATTGCAGAGGGAGGCTGAGGCTGGGGAAAGGAGTGGCTTGCCTGTGCTCCTCTACTGAGTCTGTGGTGTTGGCATGGCTGCTGCTGGAATTAGGGTTGCCAGGTGTCCCCCCGGCCACTGGTGGGGGAGTGGGCGGTGAGGTGGGCAGATCCAGGTTGGGAAACTCCTGGAGATTTGGGGGTGGACCCTGGGGAGGACAGGGACCTCAGTGGGGTACAATGCCATAGAGTCCACCCTCCAGAACATCCATTTTCTCCAGGGGAACTGACCTCTGTAGTCTGGAGATCAATTGTAATATCGGGAGATCTCCAGGCCCCGCCTGGAGGCTGGCAACTCTAACACATGGCAGAAATGAGGTTTGAATTAGGGACCTTCCCAGATTGTTCCTTTAGTTGCTGTGCTCTACCATCCCTCAGCCATGAAGAGCTTTCAGGCTTTGCCAAAGACCACTGTGGAGTAGGCACAGGCTGAAGGAGACGGCGTTCAAAAAAGCATTGGACAAATGGGCAGAGGATAGATCATCCACCATAGGCAAGCAACAGTATTGGCTGACCTGCTGTTATTCTGTGTGTTGGGGAATTTGTTTTCCTGGAAAAAGCATTAAAACATCTCCCCTTCATGAAATATCTATTTTGGCTGAAGGAATAACTTGATGGATGAATATATGGGTCCAAAAATGGAACCTCCACATACAGAGGCAATATGTAGATCCTGGGGGCCACTGACAGGATATCCATCTCTATAATGTCCTCCTGAGCTTCCTGGGAGCTGCATGGACCAGATGAATCGATGACCTGATTCATAAAGTTGCCAGATCCTTCCTGGCCACCGGCGGGAGCTTCATGGAGGCAGGGCTGGGCGTGCTGATCCGCGTGCATGGTGCGATGATATCACTTCCGGTTTTACCCCGGAAGCGCTGGCATCGCGCGGGACGCTCTAGGACTGTCCGCCAAAAATTCTGTGGAAACCATAGAGATTTGTGGGGAGAATGCTAGAATGTCCATGTCACGATGCCAATGCTTCCCCCGCTTCAGCTGGCCTGCTTCTGCTCGCCAACCAGCTGAGGGTTAGCGGGCAGCCCGGTTAATTGGCGGGCAGTTGCCTGCCATCACCGGGCAAATGGGAACCCTACTGATTCAGCAAGACAATTTCTTTCATTCACTTCATACTATTTTGCTCAACCTCTGAATCAACTGATTTGAATGCTTTGTTTAGAGGTCAGCATTACTGTCGTACTGATTCAGAACTTTCCATCTTTGCTTCCCTCTTGGATCCTGCAGGCGGACTCAGGAGCGTATGTCTGTCCAACCTCATCGGTTACATCCAGGCTTCGAATTTGGCCATCAACTCCAGACGCCTCAACCCATGGGGCCTCAGCCCAGATACTTAGCGGAAGGAACGGACTGGTAAGCCTTTCCTTGATTTTTGCTGCTGGCCCTGTGCTGGTACGTCACTTCTAGGCACAACAGGAAGTGACAATGGATAGCTCTAGGATTTGCTGGAAACATTATGGTTTTACCGTAGAGTTTCAGGCAATTCCTAGAGCTACCCATTGTCATGTCTGGGTTGTACATGGAAGTGACATAGTGATGTTGGTCATGTTGTTAACATCACATGCCACCCCCATATCCCTGCTCCCTAGGATTGCCAACCTCCAGGCAGTAGCTGGAGATCTCCTGCTATTACAACTGATCTCCAGCCAATAGAGATCAGTTCACCTGGAGAAAATGGCCGCTTTGGCAATTGAACCCTATGGCACTGAAGTCCCTCCCCTCCTCAAACCCTGCCCTCCTCAGTCTCCACCCAAAAAACCTCCCGCCGGTGGGGAAGAGGGACCTGGTAACCCTACTGCTCCCCAATCCTCCTGCTGGTTGCCAGCCTCGGCCTGGCAACCCCAACAGCCCATTAAGCTGTTGGCAACCTTACCCAGATGTAGTGCCTAAAACGGCTTGCCCTGATTACTGATTATCCAGCTTTTAAAGGCAATGGAGCTGTGGAAGAGACCAAAGTTGGCAGTTCTATAGCAAACAGTTGGCTATACAGTTGGGAAAGTAAAGTAAATCCCAGCTCCTAGCAACAAGGGGTGAAAACTCGGTGTGTTCAGTTTTGACCTAAAAGCAAGATGGAAGGTCATGTTTGGTTTGGCTTCCTTCCTTCCAGGGACCTCAGTGTCGATGCCGGTTTGACTCACAATCAGTTCCAAGTGAGGCCCGTTCCGCAGCATTATCAGCATTACTTAGCTACTCAAAGGATACACCATTTCCCCCGAAGCACATCCTCAACACAAATGGTAAGCGAAAAAGCATCGCATCGGAGGCCTGTTGGTCGCACACTAAAATTGTTTCAGGTAGGCTTACCAGGTGCCTGTTAATGGCAAGCAAACTCCTGGTAATTGTTGCTGAAGCCCGCCAACGCTCATCTGTTTGGTGGGCAAAACAGGCTGGCAAAACAAGGGGAGGGGCACGGCAACGTTGTAGCTACATGATGATGCTCTAGCACTGGCCCGGTGTGATGCCGGCACGTCTGGGTCACGCTGGAAGTGACCCCATTGAAGTCCCTCTCTTCTCCAAATCCCGCCCTCCTCAGGCTTCACCCCCAAAATCTCCAGGTAGTTCCCAGCTTGGAGCTGGCAACCCTAGTGCTAACCAGTGTGTCCCTTGCTTAGCTCTCAAGATCAGACAAAATTGAGCTAGCTTGGACCATCCAGGTCAGGGCCAAAGAACAGCAGGTACTCAGTTCTCCTCACTTGTGTGACATTCTGTTTTTTTGGGTTTTTTAATCAACGTTTCTCCACCTTTCAGGTCATCCATGATATCAGAAACTACCCATATCCTCAACTTCAGCTTCTCACTCTTCAGGGATTGAATCCAAACAGACACACGTCTGCCGTGAGAGAGAGTTATGAAGTAAGTCTTCTGGCATTAAACAAGACCCTTTTTCCAGGAACTTAATTCAGCCTTTGTGGGTATAATACTAAATAAACTAGGATTATTGATTGTTGTCACATTTTTACAGTCTTGTCTTCCAGGGGAATAGGAGAAGGATGAGATGATAAACCCTCTAATACAGGGGTGTCAAACTCATTTGTTACAAGGGCTGGATATGACATAAATGTCACATGAACACACATGAATCTGCCTTATACTGAATTAGACCCTTGGTCCATCAATGTCAGTATTGTCTACTCAGACCAGCAGCGGCTCTCCGGGGTCTCAGGCAGGGGTCTTTCACATCACCTACTTGCCCAGTCCATTTAACTGGAGATGCCGGGGATTGAACCTGGGACCTTCTGCATGCCAAGCAGATGCTCCCCCCAAATTCCAAGTGGTTCCACTGGGGGTTGAACCCAGGACCTTCTGCGTGTAAAGCAAACATGATAACCACTACACTATGGAACCACACTTGGTTGGGCCGGGCCATGCCTCACCAACCCAGACCGAGAGTAGGGGTGTGGCTGCCTCGGCTGGCTCGCGGGCCAGATAATAGCTCTCAAGGGGCCCGATCCGGCCCACAGGCCATATGTTTGACACCCCTGCTCTAATATAAAAGAGTTTGGCCCACATGTGGATCATCAAAATAACACAGTGAGGCCAGCCGCAAAGAAGGGGGAAGTTTCTTCTAGGGTTGCCAAACTCCAGGTGGTATCTGGAGATCTCCTGGGATTACATCTGATCTCCAGGTGACAGAGATCAGTTCACCTGGAGAAAATGGCTGCTTTGGAAGGTGGATTCTATGGCATTATACTCCACTAAGTCCCAAACCCTGACTTCCTCAGGCCCCACCCCCAAAATCTCCAGGTATTTCCCAACCCGGAGCTGGCAACCCTAGTTTCTGCAGACCTGGGGGAATCTGTAGGCATGAAGAAAAAAAAAGAGCATTCCCAGTTGGAAACTGCAGTAGGAGATCATGGAGGAGATGAAGAGCAAGCTGGATAATTTGCAACACTTTTTGAAGGGCCCTACCTCATAACAACAACAACAACAACAACAATAATAATAATAATAATAATAAGATGCTAATGACTGTGAAAAGGAAGGATGGAAAAAGAAGAGTTAAAAATAACACCAGGACCTCTAGTTTGAAGTGAAGGAGAAATGGCAATCTCATCGCTAAACAGACAAAATAAACCCAGAAGAAAAGTCTGGGAGTGGACCAAGAAATTTGGGGCTTGGAAAGGTTTAGCTTCAAAGAATGAACAGGCAGCTATAAGGAGATATCAAGGAGACAGATGAAGAATAAGAAAAGGAGGCCAGGACAGGTTGGAAAGAGCAAAAAATAACTGAACATTGTCAGCAGAGATATGGTAATTAAGAGCCAAGGGCTGAATTGGGGGGGGGGGGAGAATTCTGCTACAAGTTTTGTTGTGGTGTGGTGGTTAAGACCAGTGGTGGACTTTAATCTGGAGAAGTGGGTTTGATTCCCCACTCCTCCACATGAGCGGCAGATGCTAATCTGGTGAACTGGGTTTGTTTCCCCACTCTTATGCAAAAAGCCAGCTGGGTGACTTTGGGCTAGTCACAGTTCTCTTTGAACTGTGGGAGGTTTTTGGCCTGCTTCCACTCACTGACCAGATAGCATCAGCGAGCATCAGAAAGAATTACCAGGAATTCGCCTGCCATTAGCAGGCACCTGGTAAGCCTAGCTGCAGCCAGTTAACCATTTTGACTGAGACTAGCAGAGAAAAATGCCCCCCAAAGAAGAGCCAGCCCTCTGGCGTCTGTCCTGTTCTCCTCCTCAAAATTTACTCCTTTGCCTGGAGACATGAGAAAGAAGCGAAAACCCTGAAGCTTCAAGTCAGACCTTGAGGCTGGATAGATTTGCCAGGTCCCTCTTCGCCACTCGGCAGGAGGTGTTTGGGGTGGAGCCTGAAGAGGGCCGGGTTTGGGGAGGGGAGAAACTTCAGCGCCATAGAGTCCAATTGCCAAAGCAGCCATTTCCTCCAGGCGGTCTGATCTTTGTCAGCTGGAGATCAGTTGTAATGGCAGGAGATCTCCAGCTATTACCTGGAGGTTTGGAAAATGGCACGGGAAGAAATCAGTACAATAATACAAAATGTGTATATTGTGTTTCAAAACATTTCAACAAGTACAATGGACTACAACAAGTGACAATAAACGATGTATACAAAATATACAAAACGTGTTTGATGCAGTCTATGAATAGTACAGTCTATAAATAGTAGAATCTTCTTAGTATATAGAAAAGTATTTTAAAAAGTCCATCAGGTACATGTATAAATGATCACAAAATCTTCATTAAGCATGATGGGTGGGGTATCCAAGCTTAATTAAATTCTATATATCATCATGAAGTCAGTTCACCAGTTCCCGTAGGATACTCTCAAGTGTGAACTGGTGAACTGACTTCATGATGATATATACAATTTAATTAAGCTTGGATACTTGATTGGAAATGGGGCTGAAGAAATTTTCTTGAAACGGCCGTCCCCCACCCATCATGCTTAATGAAGATTTTGTGATCATTTATACATGTACCTGATGGACTTTTTAAAATACTTTTCTATATACTAAGAAGATTCTACTATTTATAGACTGTACTATTCATAAACTGCATCAAACATGTTTTGTATATTTTGTATATATCGTTTATTGTCGCTTGTTGTAGTCCATTGTACTTGTTGAAATGTTTTAAAACACAATATACACATTTTGTATTATTGTACTGATTTCTTCCCGTGTCAGTTTCCAAACCTGACGGTATTATGCTCTTTTCTTTTTTGCTAATTACCTGGAGGTTGGCAACCCTAAGGTTAGACCACACCATTGCTCTCTGAGGGGTAAAATATTCCCTCCACATCGAAAACAAGCATGCCAGTGAGATTGTAAAGCTAGAGCTCTTCTTCTTAATAGTTTCCTGTGTAGCAGGAAATATTTTAAAGGGAGGAGTAGTCAAACACATCTAGAGGCTGGTTGTGGAGGGTGGGCTAGAAATGCAATAAACAAATGAACAAACAAACAAACCCATGAGCTCCCCCCCCCCGCCCCGTAATCTGGAGTCAGAGACGGTACAGCCCAGACATAATTTTACTGCCAAAAATTGAAAATTAAAGCTAGTCCTAATCCAAGCATGCTTTGGGGGATAAAAGCCTCCTAGCTATGGGGGGAGGGAGTCAAAATTAATCCGGGAGATCCATTTTTGGAACTCCCGCTGATGAATTAGAGGAAGGGGGATAATTAATTTTCTTGAATTAATTGTTGTCGAGGGACGGTTACTTGCATCTGTCTGAGCTTGATCAAAATTAATCTGGGAGATCCAGATACATTGCTGGAAGCCCACCTAATGAATTAGTTGAACGGGAATCATTAAATTTCTTGAATTAATTCTGGGTAGGGGGGTGGTCCCCAACGGCTGTCGTGTCAGCTGCCTCTGTGTGAGATGGATCCCAGACTGACTCTAGAATAAAGCTACAACTTGCTTCGTACATAACTAGGGTTGCCAACCTCCAGGTACTTGCAGCCACTATGGCCAAAAGTATAAAGAAACGTTTACCAAAGGATTTACAAAGAAACTAACGGCTCCACATAATATATACCACCATGTATTATGGCATCATACACTGTGATAATTTCCCACTTAGTCAGTTTCACCATCCACATTAAAGAATCCACCATGTTGAACAGGCTAATAAAGTGTGCTTTTTGTTGGACAAAAATCTTGTCAACATTCACTTTTGTATGTTCCTTTTGTTGAAGTTGCCAAACAACAAAACAATCTTACATCGGTGTCAGCATGCTTTAACTATTTGAAATGTTCTACCAGGGGAGACTGAAGGACGTTATTTCTTATTCGAGATCGATGCTTTCCTATATGCAATGTTAGGGTTCAGGTGGTTTTTCCTATGCACATCAAATGGCAGGGGCAAATAATCGCATAAATGACATTGCTAGAATTGCAATTTGTGAACATTTTTAATTCAAAACAAAATACAGCATTTTCATATGTGAAACGTTTGACTGGTAAAGAGAAGGGACACATTGCACATGACCCTCATCTATGATGAACAACTACAGATGGAGGGGAAAATTCTATCATCTGATCTGTGTGTACCAGTTTGTTCCTAAGAAACAAAGTATGCCTGTAGCCTATAATGGGTGGCATAGCACAGCCAGCAATAGAGCCGACTATGTTCCAGTGTTTCAAAATAATTTGTTTAATACTTCCAGACATAGCAGTACAGTATAGAATCTATGTACTAGATTACTAGGTACTATGTAGATATATATATAAGATTTTAAGGTTTTTAATTGGGTTTTATTGTTTAATTTTAGAATTATTACTTTTATTGTTAATATTGATATGTTTGATGTTCCCCACTCTGAGCCTGGTCTCGGCCGGGGAAGGCTGGTTATAAATTGAACAAATAAATAAAATAAATAAAATAAAAATCTTTTTATTTTCTATTTTTATTATATGATATTAATAAAAACAAAACATGAGACAAATTACAAAAAACCCTGAGATTACTACAAATGATATAGAAGGACTCATGCCAAAGTCTCCTTTAGAGATAACATAATATATATATATAATAAGTAACATATTGTTGGAAGAAGATAAAAAATTCAATAGTAAGTACAAGAGTAGGCAATATATGGTAAGATAATTAAATAATACATATCGGCACATTATATCTGTAGATGTCCTTGAATGTAGATAATTTCTCAGGTAGTTTGAGTAAATAATTATAGTATTGCTTAAAAATTATTGAATTATATTTCTACTATGAGTCAAGTTCAAAATTCTATTATTACTTTACAGTGATTCAACTTGAGTAACCTCCATCTTATTTGAGATACAGATCTATAAACACAATAAGTATCATCAATAATTCATTACTTTCCTATCAGAACATTATGCTTCTCATACATATCTTTTGAAAACATTTTTATTAGACAAATTGCAGGTTTGCTTTTTTAAAAAAATGGTTTAAATTTGTTTGGTTTACAAAGGGCCAAATCCAGATGTCCCACAAGCTGCTTCTTCTCTGCCCATGTTCCAGCGGCTGATCTTGGAAAAGGACCCCCGTTCACCCCGTGGTGTTTTTCATTTCAGGAGCTGCTGCAACTGGAAGACAGGCTAGGAAGCGTGAACAGGGGGGCCGTGCAGAACACCATCGAACGGTTTACTTTCCCGCACAAGTACAAAAAGGTAAAAGATTGGAAAAGCACACCTGACTTCCAGCGCTTGCTGGGCCCTGGGAGATGGTGTCAGGAGCAGAGGAACCGTGGCCTGGATCCAGTAGGACAGTTGCCATTGGGGCACGTGATGCTTATGCATGATGCTTTAAGAGGGGAGTGGACATGTTCGTGGAGGATAGGGCTATCCATGGGTTGCCAACCTCCAGGTACTAAGCAATCAAAAAACAACACCTCTGTACCTATACCTAAGGTTAGAAAATTAGTACAGAAACAGGCAGATAACAATGCGTAATAACAATAGTGTATTAAATGTAACAGCGTGCTACCAAGCAAATATACAACAAAAAGTCTATTAGTCCAAGTACAGTAACAATCAATCAGAGGTCGATGTCTTCAAATGAAGAAGGGTAGAAAGGAATACGATAATTTCAGTTCCTCCTCAGTTCTGTTTCTGTCCAAAATGTATATATTACAATAAACAATCTAGCATAAATATTTTCAATGGATATCCTGATGTTGGAATAGAGAAACTAAGAAAGAAATATATATGGTTGCAATTTAGATCCCTAAAAGGGTAATGTTTAAAAGTTAAAAGTTTATGGAAATTATTCGAGCTACAGAAGCTTATATTGAAATGAACACATTTGACATCAATATTTGTAAGTATATCTTTATTTAAAATTGTTCAAGTTATTTGTGAAAATATTTATGATAGATTGTTTATTGTAATATATGCATATTTGCACAAAAACGGGACTGAAAAAGAATTGAAATAATTGTATCCCTTTCTACCCTTCTTCATTTGAAGACATCGACCTCGGATTGATTGTTACTGTACTTGGACTAATAGACTTTTTGTTGTATATTTGCTTGGTAGCACGTTGTTACATTTAATACACTATTGTTATTACACATTGTTATCTGCCTGTTTCTGTACTAATTTTCTAACCTCCAGGTACTAGCTGGAGATCTCCTGCTATTACAACTGATCTCCAGCTGATAGAGATCAGTTCCCCTGGAGCAAATGGCTGCTTTGGCAATTGGACTCTATAGCATTGAAGTCCCTCCCCTCCCGAAACCCCTCCCTCCTCAGGCTACTCCCCAAAAACCTCCCGTCAGTGGCGAAGTGGGACCTGGCAAACCTACCTGGAGAAAATGGCTGCTTTGGAAGGTGGGCTCTATGGCAAGATACCCCACTGAAGTCCCTCCCCTTCCCAAATCCTGCTCTCCTCAGGCGCCAACCCCCAAATCTCCATGTATTTCCCAACCTGGAGCTGGCAGCCCTACTCATTCAGGTCTTGGATAAATCCTATAATTCCAGGCCAATCAGATCTAGTTTGGAGCATCTCAGTTAGGATCCTGTGGATTCATTCCACTAAGGATGGCAGGACTGTGGCTGGAGGTTCAGTGGTAGAGCATCTACTGGGCATGCAAAAGGTCCCAGGTTCAATCCCAGGCATCTCCAGTTAAAGGGACTAGGCAAGTAGGTGATGTGAAAGACCTCTCTGCCTGAGACCCTGGAGAGCCGCTGCCAGTCTGAGTAGACAATACTGACTTTGATAGGGTCTGATTCAATATAAGGCAGCTTCACGTGTTCATGTGTGACCCCCAATCCTTTGATATAAAATAAAATTAAACAGTTGGGAGACCTAATCGCAGATCTCTCCGTTCTTGTCTGACCTAAACTGTTGGGAAGGTTGTTAGCTGAAAGGGGTTTTGTGAAGACGGTACAGATGTGAAGATTTTGGAAATGCTGGAACTCATATTGGGTCTTTTAGCAGCATTACCATGCAGTGAGCCATGGATTTGTGGGTTTAGTGTCGAGCTGTTAAAAGCATTCACCGTGATTTACACACTGAATGCGGAAGCGAGTATTCAGGATAGCGCTGTAAGCTTTTTCAGGAGCGCATCCAGGATCTTCCTATCACTGAATGGAATGACAGATGGGTTTTCCTGCATGTTTTGCATTTGTATTATATTTCTAAGTTTGAGAAGCACTTCCTATTTTAGCGGCTTGTGTGTTTACATTATATATTTTGAAGGTCAACTTTTCTGAATGGCAGGCCAACCTTCAAGGCTAGTTCTGCTATGCCCCCTCTCGGGCGTGGCCGAGAAGTAGATGGAGAAGGTGTCTCATAATGCTAGAACTTGGAGGCACCCAAGGAAGCTGATGGGCAGTCAGTTCAGGACAGACCGATTAATAGGTCCCTCTTTGCCATCGGTGGGAAGTTTTCGGGGTGGAGCCTGAGGTGGGCGGGGTTTGGGGAGGGGAGGGACTTCAATGTCATAGAGTCCAATTGCCAAAGCGGCCATTTTCTCCAGGTGGACTGATCTTTATTGGCTGGAGATGAGTTGTAAATAGCAGGAGATCTCCAGCTAGTACATGGATGTGGGTAACCCTACCGATTAAGCTGAGAACTTGAAGCTGCCTTATACTGTATCAGACCCTCAGTCCATCAAGGTCAGGATTGTCCACTCAGACTGGCAGTGGCTCTCCAGGGTCTTAGGCAAAGGTCTTTAAATCCCCTACAGCCTGGTCTTTTCAACTGGAGATGCCGGGGATTGAACCTGGGAACTTCTGCATGCCAAAAAGGTGCTTTACCAGTGAGCCGTGGCCCCTCCCCTCCTTACTGGCACCAGGCACAATGATGGCTGCTAATTCCATTGTCTTTACATAGGAATTAGACAAAATAAGGTACATAAATGGTTATTAGTCATTGGGAAGGGGCCGTGGCTCAATGGCACAGCACTGCTTGGCATGCAGAAAATCCCAGGTTCCATCAGCCCATAGCTGTCTATACTGCACATGTCAATTGAATGTATGGCTTCATTGTCTCATATTATTTATGTGTCATAAAGGATAATTACTTCATTTCTGATGATAGCTAGTAACAGTCTGAACAGGATATTGCAACAGGATGCTAGCCGGGAGGGGCTGTGGCTCAGTGGTAGAGCATCTGCTTGGCATGCAGAAGGTCCCAGGTTCAATTCCCGGCATCAAAGGGACCAGGCAAGTAGGTGATGTGAAAGACCTCTGCCTGAGACCCTGAAGAGCCGCTGCCGGTCTGAGTAGACAATACTGATTCTGACGGACCAAGGGTAAGGCAGCTTCATGTGTGCAAACCTGTCACTGTTGTGGTTTTATGTTATATTATCAGCACTTTTGCTTTTTGCGTTTGCTCGTTATTTGTATGCTGTAATGCATGTTTGCAATTTAATTGCATCTTTGACGTTACTACTATTTTGTGAAACTTTGGAGTAGCTACAAGTGATTAGATCCATGCTTTGCAACCTCTGGTGCTTTTGAAAAGGTTGGGGATACCTGCTCTAGATGTTGCCACTTGCCACCTGAGGAAGCAGTAAGCTCAATTTAAAGCCATTCAGTAGCACACTTTTGCAAGCCTGAGTGTCACTACTTAAAAGCCTTTGCAGGTTTACTTTAGGGGGAATTTCGTAACATCTGAATCAGCACTAATATCCTACTGTCTCAGCCTAACCTACCTTGCAAGGTTGTTGTGAGGTTAAAGCAGAAGAGGGGAGAACCATGGCTGGTGCCCTGAACTCCATACAGAAAGGAGATAACAGGACAAGAGAGAGAGAGGGAGAAATAAAATAACCTTTCCTTCTAACAAGAATTGGTAGCTTTCTGTTAATCAGCTTGTAAATTATCTGACGCTTTCTTTCAGTATTTAAAAAAGGCAATTGGTACTGAGCCTTGGGTGATGTACAAATTGTACATTATCTACAATTGCATAGTTAGCATACTAATTGCTTAAAATGCAGGTCGCTAATGAACTAAAAAAATTAATTGGTTGAGAGCCCTCAAATACAAATGTATAAGATTTTGGCAGGTTATGATTCTTGAAAGAAATATGTCTCAGAGCCAAACATGCATGAGAGGATTTTGAATGAGCTGGGGCTAAGCTCGCCTTCTCAACTGCAACAAAGCAGCTATATGGAATATAGGGTTGCCAGGTCCCTCTTCGCTACCAGCGGGAGGTTTTTGGGGTGGAACCTGAGGAGGGCGGGGTTTGGGGAGAGGAGGGACTTCAATGCCATAGAGTCCAATTGCCAAAGCGGCCATTTTCTCCAGGGGAACTGATCTCTATCGGCTGGAGATCTGTTGTAATAGCAGGAGATCTCCAGCTAGTACCTGGGGGTTGGCAACCTTATATCTTTCACCTAGAGATTATTTGTAATAGCAGGAAATCTCCGGCCAGGTTGTGGGCCGTGGCATTGTTTTACCAGGTTGATAATTGCATACATTTTATATGGGAGGCCTATACAGCCCAGTATGACAACTTGAGACAATCTTACCAGATGTTTGAATAACTGGTAATAGATTATACAACCTATATACATTCCTGGTCTGATATATATTGTCTGTATAAGTATATATATCTGTAAATGTGTGTATGTTTTACTTGGGTTTCAATTGACCACTGAGGAAGGCCAAATAGGCCGAAACGGGTCTGGCATGTAGTGATAGTTATCAACCTTAGGAAATGCTATTGTGCTGTTTTAAAGTTTTTGAAATAATTTTATCTTGACATTGTGCCTTAAATAAATTATATTTTCATTCACCATCTGTACATTTTATTTATCCCACCCAACCTTGAGTACCCAGGATCTCCAGCCACCACCTGGAGGTTGGCAACCCTAGTGGGGGGCTATGGGTTTTGAGAGAACCGGCCGCGAAATGCTTCCCTGCTGGCAAGAGGCCGACAGGCATCCGTCAGCCTCTCCGCTCCTGCCCCACGTAGACAGGCAGGGCTGTAATGAGACTTGGCATCCCTCCCGTGCGGGCTTTTATTCGCCTGGGCAGGTTTCCCTGACCTGCTGTGTCCGCGCAGGGGATGGCAAAGCGCCTGCCCGTTCAGATTTCCCTGCTTCTGCCGGGCTTCGCCTTTGCTAACCCGACGATGTCTTTGCTCTTATCCACAGAGGAGACCGCAGGAGAGCAAAGCAGAGAAGGAGGAGGGGGAAGAGTCGGACACGGATGAGAAATGCACAATCTGTCTCTCGATGCTGGAAGATGGCGAGGATGTGAGGTATAATTATTCTCCAGGGGAGCCTGGCAAAGCCATGTTGCACAACCCCCTCCCCCAATTTCTTTTGTGTGTGTGTGCGTGTGCCCGTGCGATGGGTTGGTAACTAGGGTCAGTAGGGTTGCCAGCCTCCAGGTACTTAAACTGGAGAAAGAGGGAACCTGTGCTGAAAATAGTGGTAACTGTGCAAAGAGGCAGCACGTGGCTCAAAATAATAAACATCAATATCAAGAAACAACAATTGTGTTTGTCTTACTGTCAAAATAATAAACATCAAAATCAAGAAACAACAATTGTGTTTGTTTTACTGTCAAAATAATAAACATCAATATCAAGAAACAAGGCTATTGTGTGTGTTTTTTGACACACTTTTCACTTGTTTTGGTGGTCCGTTTTCAATACATTTGACAGTAAGACAGACACAATTGTTGTTTCTTGATATTGGTGTTTATTATTTTGAGCCACGTGCTGCCTCTTTGTACAGCCTCCGGGTACTAGCTGGAGATCTCCTGCTATTACAACTGATCTCCAGCCGATAGAGATCGGTTCACCTGGAGAAAATGGCCGCTTTGGCCATTGGACTCTATGACATTGAAGTCCCTCCCCTCCCCAAACCCCGCCCTCCTCAGGCTCCGCCCCGAAAACCTCCCGCTGGTGGCGAAGAGGGACCTGGCAACCCTAGATGCCAGACTCAGGTGGGGCCTGGATTTATCCCAGAATAACAACTGATCTCCAGATTACAGAGAACATTTCCTAGGATTGCCAGCTCTGGAGTGGGAAATACCTGGAGATTTTGGGGGTGGAGACTAGGGAGGGTGGGGTTTAGGGATGGGAGGGACCTCAGCAGGGTATTATGCCATAAGGTCCACCTTCAAAAGCAGCCATTTTCTCCAGGAGAACTGATTTTGGTGAGCTGGAGATCAATTGTAATAGCAGGAGAGCTTTAGGTGCCACCTAAAGGTTGGTAACCCCATCAGTTCCCCTGGAGGAAATGGCAGCTTCAGAGGGTGGACACTAGGGCATTATGCCCCACAGAGGCCTCTCCTCACCCCAAACCCCACCGTCCCCAAGCTACGCCCCCAAATCGCCAGGAATTGCTCAACCTGTTGTAGGGTTGCAGGAGTCGTAAAGTTGCCAGGTCCCTCTTCACCACCGGTGGGAGATTTTGGGGGCGGAGCCTGATGAGGGTGGGGTTTGGGGGAGGGGAGGGACTTCAATGCCATAGAGTCCAGTGGCCAAAGCAGCCATTTTCTCCAGGTGGACTGGTCTCTATTGTCTGGAGCTCAGTTGTAACAGCAGGAGATCTCCAGCTTTTACTTGGAGGTTGGCAACCCTACGGAGTTGGCAGCCCTATTTGTAGCCTATCCCAAAGCCTCCCGTTATCCCACAGATATTCGGCCTCTCTGGATCGGTCAAGGGCTAAGCCTTCTTGAACCAAACGCGTGGGGAGAGCGAGGCGACCTCGGGTGGTTGGGAAAGGCATGAATAATCAAAAGGAAGCCCCGAAGCAGCTGGTGGGGGTGACCGCAGAGAAACACCCCTGCATGAAAGGCCAAAATGCCTTATGCTGAATCAGACTCTTGGTCCATCCACTCTGATGTCATCGCTTCCAATCGGTGATGTGGGTTTTCGGGGGAAATTTGAATAGGAAAACAATCTGATTCAAATCACAGTGCATAATTTAAATATTTAAATAGTGCTGGCAACATGTAAATGACATTAGCAGAAGAAGCCAAATGCACCATGTACAAGTCTAGACCATGTCAAAGCCCTGGGGTTCATCCATGCTTCTGGGGAGGGGCTGTGGCTCAGTAGCAAAGCATCTGCTTGGCATGCAGAAGGTCCCAGGTTCAATCCCTGGCATCTCCAGTTAAAGGGACTAGGCAAGTAGGTGATGTGAAAGACCCCTGCCTGAGACCCTGGAGAGCCGCTTCCACTTTGAGTAGACAATACTGACTTTGATGGACCAAGAGCGTCATTCAGTATAAGACAGCTTCATAGTATGCCAATAAAGGTATTGACTTGACTTGACATGACAGCTTCATGCATTCATGTGTGTTCCCTCATGGACCTATCCTCCTCCGTGAGATTCCTTTCATCCTCTTTTTAAACCCGCTAAACTGCCGGCCCTTGCTACCTCCTGTGGCAGAGAGTTCTACAGGCGAACTTCTCTTTGCTGAGAGCCAGCGTGGTGTAGTGGTTAAGAGCAGTGGTTTGGAGCAGTGGACTTTAATCTGGAGAATCGGGTTTGATTCCCCACCCCTCCACATGAACGGCAGAGGCTAATCTGGTGAACTGGATTTGTTTCTCCACTTCTACACACGAAGCCAGCTGGGTGACCTTGGGCTAGTCACAGCTCTCTTAGAGCTCTCTCAGCCTCACCTACCTCATAGGGTGTCTGTTGTGAGGAGGGGAAGGGAAGGTGATTGTAAGCCGGTTTGAGTCTCCCTTAAGTGGTAGAGACATATAAAAACCAACTCCTCTTCTTCTTCTTCTTCTTCTTCTTCTTCTTCTTCTTCTTCTTCTTCTTCTTCTTCTTCTTCAGAATTAACCATATAAGCTAACTTTTGATATCAGCAAATATATAGATAAATATATAGCACGTCAATGCAGTTTTAACCAATCAATATTATGTTGTGTAAGCATCTAATAGTTTTATAACAGTTTAGGTTAGAAAGATTATAAACCCATGCCAGTTATTCATACTGTAACTTGTCCAAGAGATGTATTGACAGGCAGAATTGTTAGGTCGTGTGGTTTGTATGCCTTTTGCTGTATGTTTTATAATATGTTGAAAAATAAACCAATTTTAAAAAATTAAAGAATTAACCCCGGCCTTCCACTTCTCTCTTCCAGGCGGTTGCCGTGTATGCATCTTTTCCACCAAGTGTGTGTGGATCAGTGGCTAGCGACCAGCAAGAAATGCCCCATCTGCCGCGTGGACATTGAAACCCAACTGGGATCCGACAGCTGAAACCGGCCCGGTGCGGAGGCGTCCTCTCTTTTTCGGTCCTCGCCGGGACACTTGACGTCCCACGCAGTGGAATTTTGCCTTCTGAGCCATTCGATTATTTTTTTGGGTTTTTTTTTTAAGAAAGCCTGCAAGCTTGTTTGCAGCTTAATTAAAAAGAGAGAGAAGAAGAAGAAGAACAAAAATAACAAAAAGGAGAAGATGAAGATGATGATGATTTGGTGGTTATAATGTCTAGAGGTAGGAAGAGATCCCAGCAGCCCCGGGGGCGGAGAAATGCGCGGGGACGCAGCTAGAATGCCCTGCGGGAAGAGTTAGTTGTGAGGAGGGAGGCGCATAGTGTTCTAGTAATGGCTTCTCAATCCTGCTTCTCATGAGGATTGTATATATATACCTCTTGAAATAAGTAGAAATGCATTAGGGGTTCTTTAGCTATTTCCATGGATGGCTATTGGAGCATGTGCGCTTAGAAATGTCGTCTTGGTGCCCCGTCATCTTGTGGTGGATTTGTGGCTGTTACCTTAATCCGCACCAAACTTTTTGTTGGGGGTTGGGTTTTTTTTAAAAAAAAAATAATGATAATTTTTTTCCTGCATAAGATTTCTTGCTTTGGTGCCTGGCTGAAAACATTACAAGAGAGAGAGAGGAACAGAGAGAGACACAGAGAGAAACAAAGAGAATAAATTCTTCCCATGCTTAGGTGAAAAGAGAAAAATCCTGCTTACATTGTGATGGGGGAAAAAGATGGGTGGAGCGTTTATTAACTTGGAGTCAAGTTTGCAGAGAGATGATTTTTTTTTTTTTAACAAAAGAAGAAATGTGGGAAATGAGAGAACTGGAGGTAAATGGGGGAGGGAATGATTGCCAGAAGCTTCTATCTTCCTTATCTTCTGTGCTGGATGTGTTAGCAAGGTTACAGGGCTTGATTGACGCTTGCTTCCTCCTCCTGTGTCTGAACGGTGGAATTCCAAGAAAAAGGATAGACGGTGTGTTCACGAGCAACTTCCACGCCCTCTGGGCCCAATTCTTCCTACAGCTCATGAATCCCAGCGGATGTTAGGTTGTGGGCTGTTCTGCAAGTGGACCAAAAACCCATCGACAGCAGGGGTACCCAGTCTTTTTTGAGCCTGCGGGCATTGTTATGATTCTGACACCGTGTGGTGGCCACAGTGAAGATGCTTGAGAGCCAGCATGGTGTAGTGGTTAAGAGCGGTGGTTTGGAGCGGTGGAATCTGATCTGGAGAACCGGGTTTGATTCTCCACTCCTCCACATGAGTGGCGGAGGCTAATCTGGTGAACTGGGTTGGTTTCCCCACTCCTTCCCATGAAGCCGGCTGGGTGACTTTGGTCTATTCACAGCTCTCTTAGGGCTCTCTCAGCCCCACCTACCTCACAAGGTGTCTGTTGTGGGGAGGGGGAGGGGAAGGTGATTGTAAGCCGGTTTGATTCTTCCTTAAGTGGTAGAGAAAGTCGGCATATAAAAACCAACTCTTCTTCTTCTTCTTCTTCTTCTTCTTCTTCTTCTTCTTCTTCTTCTTCTTTGGCAGCTGCTGGCAAAACAGCATTAAAAAAATACACACAGTCAATCAAATCTCCAATGGCCAGTCAGAAGCCCTGCTGTGCAAGAGGTCCACTCGGCGTCACCCACTTTCTAAACACATTTGGCGAGCACCAGGAAAAGGTATTGGCGGGTGCCGTGGCACTCACATGCACCACGATGGGGACCCCAGCCTGCAGAAAAGGCGAACGAGGGACGCTTAATCTGATCCTTTCCCCTTCATCGGCCTCGCCAACATAAAATGGCCATTCTGATAGTCTCCCCACTTGCTCTTTGGAAGGGAGGTGGGCTTTTACAACCAGATGGCTGTTTGGCCAGAGCCCCCGTGGACTGGGAGGAGAAAGCAAGCTTTATCTGGACCTGTGGATCAGTTGAGGTGGTTTGGACAAGTCCCCCATTGTCCTAGCAGAAGGCGACGCACACTCACAGTCTTTGCTCAAGGATAACTGGTCAGAAGATGGGTCGCATAGGCTACAAGAAATGGATTCTGCCTTCTCTTGAAAACACACACACAGAAAAAGCACAAGCCCCATTCACTCGAAAAAAATGTCCAGAATGGGGCCCCAAAGACCGCCTCTTGCCTGTTCTTCTTTTTACTTTCAGTTCCTAAATTGGCACGGAAAGCCAATTAGGAAACGATCCGTCGGATCCTCGTCCGCTCTACCTTCCCATCTCAACCTCCCGAGGAGTGAAGGAAGGACAGAGACCAACCCCCTCCTGCTTTTCATCCAGCTCTTTGTAATTTTTCTTTCCAAATGATGAACTCTGTAGTTTTTGGGACTGTTTAAAAAGAGCATGTGCGACAGAAAACAAAAACAAAACAAAAAAGAGAGGAAAATTTGGCTTGAAAACCATCCTGAAACTTTTTAAAGCTGCTTTTTTTTTTAAAAAAAATGCTATATTTCCAATTGAGCCCCATAGGAGCGGTGGAAATGCGATACGACGCAGCAGATACCTGAGTCCAAATGGCAAGATCCGTGAGAGTCTAGACACAAGGGAAATCTGGAATGTGTTACAATTGTGCCCCGATCTTAGGGGTGGGGGTGGGGGTAGGGAACTTAACCAATGTGAAATCAAACCATCATCCAGGATTTTACCCTTACAGAGTCAATCTCGCTACGTAAAACCACACATTTTAATATATATAAAAATTCTGAACTGGATTTTGAAACCCACCCAAGTGCATTAATAGTTGAGGGTGAGGGAAAGTAAATAGGGTTGCCAGCTCCGGGTTGGGAAATACCTGGAGATTTTGGGGGTGGAGCCTGAGGAGGGTGGGGTTTGGGGAGGGGAGGGACTTCAGTAGGCTACAATGCCATAGAGTCCACCTTCCAAAGTGGCCATTTTCTCCAGGGGAACTGATCTCTGTCGCCTGGAGGTCAAATGCAATAGCGGGAGATCTCCAGCCACCACCTGGAGGTTGGCAACCCTAGAAGTAAATGAAACTCTCCATTGAGGTTGTTAGGGCTTTCCCCTCTATTGGCCAGTCCAACGAGCGCTCAGACTTCTATGCATGGGTCATGCGCAAAAATCCCTTGCCCCGATTAGTCCCTGGACCTGCATGTGCAAAGCTTGGCAAATAAAACTGTCGTCCCGTTGGTCGGCCACTTGGAAAGGAAAAGGCTGGTTACAGTCTTCCACCTGCCCTGCCAAAGTGCTGATCGGGGTGAGATTCAGCTTATTTTACTGCGCATGCACGCACAGAGAGCCAGCCTGGTGTAGTGGATAAGAGCAGTGGTTTGGAGCGTTGGACTCTGATCTGGAGAACCGGGTTTGATTCCCCCACTCCTCCACATGAGCGGCGGAGGCTAATCTGGAGATCTGGGTTGGTTTCCCCCACTCCTACACACGAAGCCAGCTGGGTGACCTTGGGCTAGTCACACTGTCTCAGCCCCACCTACCTCACAGGGTGTCTGTTGTGGGGAGGGGAAGGGAAGGCGATTGTAAGCAGGTTTGATTCTCCCTTAAGTGGCAGAGAAAGTCAGCACATATAAACCAACTCTTCTTCTTCTTAGCGTTCACACTCTGTTAGATTGGGGCTTATGAATTTCAGCTGGTTGGACCAGCATGGCTTCCCCTTGTGTGAGGAAGTGGGGTGCACGTCTTTGCATGCTGAGAATTCTTGGTAAGAGATTTTCTGGTGTTGAAGTCATTTGTTACAAGGTAGGGTTGCCAGGTCCCTCTTTGCCACTGGTGGGAGGTTTTTGGGGTGCAGCCTGAGGAGGGCAGGGTTTGGGGAGGGGTTTCAGTGCCATAGAGTCTATATGCCAAAGTGGCCATTTTCTCTAAAGGAACTGATCTCTGTCGGCTGGAGGTCAGTTGCAATAGCAGGAGATCTGGAGCTGGAGCTTGGCAACCCTATTACAAGGGCTGGACATGACATAAATGTCACTTGGTCGGGCCGTGCCCAAATCAAGACTGGGCGGGGGGTGGCTGCCTCAGCTCACTTGCGGGCTGGATAAGAGCTCTCAAGGGGCCGGATCCGGCCTGCTGGCCTTATGTTTGACACCCCTGCTCTAGATAAAAAGTTCCATCATGTGGCTATGGCACTCCAAGGGTTTGGTAGCTTTCTAAGAAGAACAGATATCTCCTAATTTTGTCTTTAAAAAAAATCACCTGGGATAAAGTTTAAATGTTCTCTTGGGGCTGGAGATGGCTCTAAAAGAGTCACAAAGAGTTGAGTGCCTTTGGGAGTAAAAAGAAGAAAAACTGCCCAGCACGTTTCCATGGTAAATCCTTCTGTTAATAGCATTAGTAGTTATAATAATTAATAAAGCAGGTGGGGACATTCTCAGCATTGCAACTGGAGGTTAGGTCATGCCAGGGTTTGTGTGCAGACCCAGAGAAGGGAATCCTTTTTCCCAAACTGGCTGAACTCTCTTGCATCTTTACCTTCCTAGACATGGCGCCATCATGGGGGACAGAACATTGGTAGGGTTGCCAACCTCCAGGTAATAGCAGAAGTAGGGCTGTCGATTCGGTTCTGCCAGAACCAAAAAACAGCCGAATTTCCCCTGATTGGCGGTTTTTAGTAGCAGAAGATCTCCTGCTATTACAACTGATCTCCAGGCAATAGAGATCAGTTCACCTGGAGAAAATGGCCGCTTTGGCCGTTGGACTCTACGGGATTGAAGTCCCTCCCCTCCCCAAACCCCGCCCTCCTCAGGCTCTGCCCCAAAAACCTCCCACCGGTGGCAAAGAGGGACCTGGCAACCCTAAACATTGGTCACAGCCAGCTCCTTAAGCGACCTGTCCATTGCTGGGTGCCATAATCCCGTTTCAGAATTAACAGGCTTGTAGCGGAGCTGGCAATGTTCATTTGCCGTCCTTCGAGACATTTGTGCATGGTTGTAGGTGCAGGAGAGAGGGCACTTCGAGAAAGGGGCTTCCTGCACTCATGGGGAGTCAGGTTCGCCTCCAAACACAGAACAAGATCTAAAGCTGTGCAGGGTTCTTCTGTGCTTTGTCTAGGGCTGTCAAACCCCACTGTGTGTGTGTGTGGGGGGGGGGGGCTCCCCTGTCCCTGGTCCCGTTGCCTGCCTCTACTTCCAGTGGCAAACAAAAATTAGCATGCTGTAAGTTAAGCTAGTAAACAACAAACCAGCAGTATACTGCAATTAACGTAATTTATCCACAATAAAGAGAATGGAATACGTTATACATATAGTGCAACAACGGACAATGGCCAAATCAAAAACATTCACAATCGTGGCAATTGTGAATGTTTTTGATTTGGACATTGTCCGTTGTTGCACTATATGTATAACCTATTCCATTCTCTTTATTGTGGATAAATTATGTTAATTGCAGTATACTGCTGGTTTGTTGTTTACTAGCTCTACTTCCAGTGGTGGCAGGAGAAAAAATTAAAAAGAAAAACAAGGCCTCATTTATATATTAGGCGTTGTTACCATAGAGTTTCTGGCAATTCCTAGAGTTACCCTAGAGCTCTAGGAATCACCAGGAACTCTATGGTAAGAACCACCTAGAAGTTGACAAAGCCTTATTTTTCTTTTAAAAGCTTTCTCCTGGGACTCTGCCCCTCCCACAACCCTCCCACAGGTCGCCAGGCACTGGCCGGCAACCCTCAATGTGTCATCTAGGATGTCTTCGGCTTCCCAGTCTCTGAAACATGGGCAGTAGCGGTGTTTTGCGGGATTGACAACTTCCCAAAGTACAGTTCCCTTAGGCTTACCAGGTCCCTCCTCTCCTCCGGCAGGAGGTTTTTGGAGGGGAGATGAGCAAGATCACGCATGCGGCCTCGCCGACGCGATCGCATCGCTTCCAGTTTACACCTGGAAGTGCCGCATCGCAAGGGGCCTTTACCACTCAGCTGGTCGGTGGGCAGCCAGGTGGGTTGGCAGGGGTTTGTCTGCCACCACCTGGCACTTGGCAACCCTATAAGAGATCCATCCAGAGCCGCCATCTCACTTTTTCTGGGGACCCAGCTAGTGTCTGACGCTGAGCACTCACCAGATGCTTCGGGCTAGAAAATTGTTTCCTGCTTGGCAATGTTGGCATTTCTGAGGCATCGCCTCAGCTGAGGTGCCTCATTGCGCCTGCCTCCCTCAGACCGCTGTACAGGAAGGGGTCCTTCTTGCCCGATTCATTCCCAGAAACGTAGGCTTTGTTCTTACACACATGAGATGAGGTGATAAAACTGATCATAGACTGGGATCTCGTGGATTAATCTTGCTCCTTGATTAGATATGCCAGCCTCCAGGTGGGGCCTGGGGATCTTCTGGAATTACAGCTCATCCCCAGATGACAGAGATCAGTTCCCCTGGAGAAAATGGATGTGTTGGAGGGTGGCTATAGCATTGTACCCCACTGAGGTCCCTGTCCTCCCCAGGCTCCATCCCGAAATCTCCAGGAGTTTCTCAACCTGGATCTGGCAACCCTATCTGTGATCCAAGATTTCCTGCATGTAAAAAGTTTGTATACTAATCTGGCTAGAGTTCTATCATCTAGTTCTAAAGTACAGGAAGCTGGGTGGCATTCAGAAGGTCCCAGGTTCAATCCCCGGCATCTCCAGTTAAAGGGACCAGGCAAGTAGGTGATGTGAAACACCCCTTCCTGAGACCCTGGAGAGCCATGGAGAGGGGCGGTGGCTCAGTGATAGAACAACTGCTTGGCAGGCAGAAGGTCCCAGGTTCAATCCCCGGCATCTCCAGTTAAAGGGACCAGGCAAGTAGGTGATGTGAAAGACCTCAGCCTGAGACCCTGCCAGTCTGAGTAGACAAAGCTGGCTTTGATGGACCAAGGGTCTGATTCAGTATAAAGCAGCTTCATGTGTCCCTACATGTTGACCATTGGCGCTGAGGCAAACATGGGAGCCTGTCGCATGGAAAGGCCACTCTAGACAGCTCAGAAACCAGTTCACCACTTCATTTGCTGTTTGTGTGAGCTGGGCTCTAGCATTAGCCCTGCCGGGAAAGTAGGATTGCCAAATTGCAGGTGAGGCCTGGAGATCCAACAGATCTCCAGACTACAGAGTTCAGTTCCCCTGGAGGAAACGGCCACTTCAGAGGGCAAACTCTATAGTATACAATATATTCTACGTAAAATCCCTCTCCAGTTCCCCCTTCCACAGGCACGCCCCCCCAAAAACCTCCAAGAATTTCCAAGGCCAGAGTTGGCATTAGGGTTGCCAGGTCCCTCTTCACCACCGGCGGGAGGTTTTTGGGGCGGAGCCTGAGGAGGGGGCGGGGTATGGGGAGGGGAGGGACTTCAATGCCGTAGGGTCCAATGGCCAAAGCGGCCATTTTCTCCAGGCAAACTGATCTCTCTCGGTTGGAGATCAGTTGTAATAGCAGGACATCTCCAGCTAGTACCTGGAGGTTGCCAACCCTAGTTGGCCAACCCTAGTTGGCAACCCTATCTGAAAGGTGTAACATTGATGAGAAACAGCCCCAATCAATGGGAACTTGTAGGAGGTACTTAGAATCTGACAAGGCCAGGAAGAAACTATTTTCAGGGGCGGCGGGGAGGCTGTTATTAGCCATGTCTTGGAAGAAACCATTCCTTGGGGAGGAAGGCCGAACTTCCGATCCAAGTGCTTAAAGCCTATGTGAAAGTATTAATATATATCTATATAATGTTATTTGCCTAATGAATAATAAGCACAGTTTTTTTAAAAAAACATGGTGAAGCGAAGCACCAAACTTGTGTTGATTTTTTTGAGCATGAGTGAGGTCCGCTTGCGTTTAGAGAAGGTGTGCCTACCTTCGGCGCTGCATTAGACATCTTCACGGTTAACACGCCTTGTGTGAATGAGAAGACAGAATGATCTTTAACAAGAACACACAAAAAATCTCTAGAACAACAAAAAAAATTGATAGTTTACAGGGTTTTGTGAGTTTAAATGCCTTATATTTAACAATCATAATTTATGACTAACTTGTAGATATTGTGGGTTCTTATTTAATTATTTTTATAGTTGGGTTCTTTTTTTGCATTTTTAATTATAATTTATTTATTTAGAAACAAAATACTAATTTTTTTAATTGCTCCTCTATTACCTCATGATATTTTTTTTTTTTTGCATAATTTCTGGGAATGGAATGCTTTGCATGTGTCGGTACTTTTCAAAGAGTTTAAAAGTTTTAAAAAACCAGAGTAAATGGGTGGGGCACATTTATCGTTTCAAAAACAAAACAAAAAATTATTCAGGGTGTGTGACAAACTGTATTACTCGTGGTGCTGTTACCTTGGAGACATTCCATTAAAAAAAAAATGCAAACCTTTGATTCTGTATGCTGTGACATAGTGGAAAAAAATCTGCAATATAGTGGCTGTGTTTTAACGCACACACACACACATACACACACAAACATATATATGAATATGACTATTATTTGCACTCATCATGAAACTGGGACGATCCACCCACTGCTTCCTTTTTGCTCTGAGGGAAACATCGTGGTAATCCTCCAAACCAAAATAGAAGGGACGGATCTCTTCCCGAAAGCTTTGGACAAAATTCCCAAAGGGACGTTCCTTCCCCTGAGGATGGGTGCCGAAGCGAGACATGCCGTATGACTGGACGTGGTGACACCTGACTCGAGGAAGGGGGTGCTCCGAGCATGCTGGGATGGAGCATGAGAAGCGCGCCCCCTCTTCCGTCATGCGTAGAACCTGTAGTGGAAACCAGAGTTAACATGCTTCAGTGGTTGTGTAAAGTGCCGCCATGTACAACTGACTTATGGCGATCCCGTAAGGTTGTCAAGGCCAGAGACACAGAGGTGGCTTGCCATTGCCATCCTCTACCCTGGACTTCCTTGTTGGCCTCCCATCCAAATGCTAACTGGGGCCAACCCTACTTAGCTTCCAAGATTTGACGAGATTGGGCTAGCCTGGGCCATCCAGGTCTTCAAAGGTTAAAGGGGAAATATTATATGGATGGGGGTCTACTCATGTAAGTGTCCATTCTGAAGGATCTGTGCAAGATGGGAGAGGATGCTCTCCTCTGCCTTGTGGATATCATCTAGGGTGGCATGGGAGCTTGCCCCAACTATTTGGAAATCGTTGCAAGCTAAGTAATTGGGTGCTTAACACAAGGACCTTCTGTAGAGGAAAGTTCCTTTCATCCCAGGTGGATGTTTCTGCATCCCTTTTCATGGGTTTTTGAATGAATTCCCTAGAAATTAGAGGATAGCTCAATAACGCTGACCGGGTGAGTGCTTTAAGACCGATGTTACTTACCGCATCTCTCTCTCTCCAGTGCCATTTGATGCTTGTTCTGAGTTCATCAATGGGTTTTGGAACCTGTTCCAGATAATAGAAGGCTTGTGTGCTGTGTAGTGAGTCCTTTCTCTTAGCATAAGCCATTCGAGCGCTTCTGTGGCTGGAAGTGATAGGAAGCCTGTTTTTCATCTTTTAATACTAGCAGAAAGCCACTCAGTATGGTAGGGGAACCAGAGGTCTACAGCCAAGGGAAGTTCTTTCTTCTGGAATGTTCAGAGTTGGGTGAGACAACCATGGGCACCATTTTTTGATCAAAGCCCTACCAACGCTTTTGAGTAGATCTGGAACCACTGCCCCATGTGCCCAGGAAAATGCAAGGTGGAGGAACCCATTCCACCTCGTGCAACTCAAATCTGAGACACTCAAGAAAGAAGATGGCGAGTCATGAGTGACGTTTGGAGCGGCTTTTTTGGCCCCCGGACATCAAAACTCGCATCTAATAGCCATCTGTCTAGAGGGTTCCATTTGGGTGGCTGTTTGTCTCCCTGCCCTAGAATGGATTGCGGAGTCTTGCGTCCCAACCGAATATCTGTGCATACATCCGGAAGAGTTAGAAAATAAGATTGTGCTTGATTCCGGCTCTCAGTTACCTTTCTCTTGCAGATCACAGAGACCCAGCGTGGTGTAGTGGTGGACTCGGATTTGGAGAACCGGGTTTGATTCCCCACTCCTCCACATGAGTGGCAGAGGCTAATCTGGAGAACTGGATTTATTTCCCCACTCCTACACACGAAGCCAGCTGGGTGACCTTGGGCTAGTCACAGCTGTCTTAGAGCTCTCTCAGCCCCACCTACCTCACAGGGTATCTGTTGTGGGGAGGAGAAGGGAAGGTGATTGTAAGCTGGTTTGATTCTTCCTTAAGTGGTAGAGAAAGTGAGCATATAAAAACCAACTCCTACTCCTACTCCTACTCCTCTTCTTCTTCGGGAGAAGGTTGCTAGGCCTTGTTCATGTTACAGTGAATGCACGAACATCCTAATTGTGCATGCGTACAACTGTTTGTAAGAAAGAGCTAATGCGCATTCACTTGACCAATGAAACCAGGAACCGGTCCCTGAATAAATGATGGGTTTGTATCACATGTTCAGCTGTACATGTGTTGCGTGTAACATGGGAATTACTCAGTGCATGTACAAAGAACCATCGCGTGTATGCTGTACATAGACTGTATGCCCATCCACTGTAACTTATGATCAGGGCTTCTGTGTGCTGTGTGTAACCAGAAGCAGAATTATCAGTTGTGGGTTTCCTGACAATGGAGGATGGGACCCTCTCCCCCAACTCTTTTCGCTCTGCAATACCATCCGCACATCCCGCGCTTCCATATTCTCCAAGGTGTGTACGGCAGTCAGTTGTTTATAAGACAAAAAGTAAAAGGACAGGATGAAATTAAATCAAAAGAGTTTCCGTCTAGACATTAGGAAGAATTTTCTAATAGAGCGGTTCCTCAGTGCAACAGGCTTCCTCGGGAGATGATGAGCTCTCCTTCCCTGGAGGTTTTTAAGAAGAGGTTAGATGGCCATCTGTCAGCAATGCTGATTCTGTGACCTTAGGCAGATGATGAGAGGGAAGGCATCTTGGCCATCTTCTGGGCATGGAGTAGGGGTCACTGGGGGTGTGGGGTGGGGAGGTAGTTTGGAATTTCTTGCATTGTGCAGGGGGTTGGATTAGATGACCCTGGGGGTCCCTTCCAACTCTATGATTCTGTGATGAAATTAAGGAAAACATCGGGCAGCTGACTGACCCAACCAATGTCCTTGTGAACTTAGCAGGCTGCAAGGGGCAGTTTTTGCCTCAACTGTATCTTGAATTGTGACCCGTTGACTTCGGCCCCTAGAATTCAGTGGAAGCCATCGAGAAACAAACCAGCCAATGTCTTCAAGGCTCCGCCCCTTCAATCTGCATGGTCCTACCCTGTTGATGCAAAATGGTGACATCATTCGGGGGTTTTGAGTGGACCAGAGAGAGAGAGAGAGAGAGAGAGAGAGAGAGAGAATTTTGATAATTTGATTATATAATGTCTGCAAGGCTCTCAAAGATAGGACGTTTTGGAGGGCATTGATTCATAGGGTCACCATGAGTCGGAAGCGACTTGACGGCACTTAACACACACACGCAATACTTAACTATCTTCTCCAGGATTTTTTTTTAAAATCAGGCACCTACCCCAATGGGGAATGTTTATTTTCATCCAGCCCAAGGGGCGCTAGAGAGTCCGTACGGTACAAACACACCGTTTTCCCTCAGCGGCAGAGGAAAGTGAATGGATCGTCCACATTTTTTTTTTGTATTCCTACTGCTGTTCTGTTGTGCTGTGCAACATTTTGCTACATAGACTATTTTTTAGGCGAAAGCTAGAAAAAATATTTATTATTAATATTAAAGCAATAGCGCATTTTGGGGGAGGGGATCGAAGAGACATTAGAAATTGTGTAAATGCTTAGATTCACTTTTGGTGGATTTTTTTGTACTTTATTTATAACTAATAAAAACGAATTGCATTGCTAACTACTTCCTTGGAGTGCTTGTGGTGGTGTTGTGAAAAGACCAAGGGAGGGATTTTTTTTGTTTTGTTAAAACTTAAGTTGACAGTGGGTTTTTTAAATTGAAGGCCAGGGCTTCTAGTCAGGCAGTATTTTAATTGCCAGAAAAAACTTTGTAACATAACTAGCAACAGGATCTGGGGGAAAAAAACACATAGGCCATTTATGCTTGGTAATTACCAGCGCATTCCAGGCTGAATTGCCCCACATATTTTTTGAGTTTTTCATGCTGAACCGTCATTCAGGAAGTGACTGCGAAGCTGACGCATACCTGCTTCACATTTCTTAAGAGCCCCTTTAATGCCAACTTTTGTGTTTGCTCTGCCCCATCAGCGAAGAATCCCCTCAAGGAAGCATGCAAAATTACAGCAGCGCGTTAGCTATGCACACGGCGGTTGCTAATGGCTATGCAAACAGGAATGAAGGAGCAGGCGAGGGGTGTGTGTGGAATTTCTCCTTTTGCATCGGGACTGTGAATAGACATTTTAAAGGTTGCATTTAAAAAAAGAGCTTTGAGCGAGCATCAAAATTGACTCTGCATAAATGGCCACAGTAAAATTCAGATTATTCCATGCTCCACCCAGAACGTACCAGGGAATCTGGTCCAGGTCATGGGTGAAGCCAAAGCAAACAGAGAAGGGAGGGAACCCAACATAAAGACAAAGCTGGGTACCCAAAGGTTGAGTGGAAAGGAACTAAATTATACTATGAAATATATTTATTATAAAGCGCTCATGCAGATATTAAAAACAAGCTTATATGGCAACAAATCCAAGGTTGATAGTCTCAGACAACATGCCAAATGTGTTTTGGCCCTCAAGCCTTCATCAGTGGTCTAATGTAACATCTTATGAACACATACAAAATTGTTTTATCTGTTGATTAATGTGTAATAGCCCGGGTATGTCTTTAAGGATGTATTCCAAATGAACTCTGCGCCTACAGTGTCAGATCGTTATTAAAATACATTTTAAATTGTAAAGGCACACAAACGTGGAATGCAGTCTGAATATTTCTTTCTGGACTGGGCTGACCTTACATTCAAGGTGTGCATAATAGATAGTGTTGATTAATGTGCATGCATTCATGGGTTCACGTGTGTTCCTTCATAGACCTGTCCTCTTCCATGAATTTCCTTTAATCCTCTTTTAAAACCAACAAAACTCATGGAGGGGCCATGGCTCAGTGGTAGAGCATCTGCTTGGCATGCCGAAGGTCCCAGGTTCAATCCCCGGCATCTCCAGTTTAAGGGACTAGGCAAGGAGGTGATGTGAAAGACCTCTACCTGAGACCCTGGGGAGCAGCTGCCGGTCTGAGCAGACAATACTGACTTTGATGGACCAAGGGTCTAATTCGGTATAAGGCAGCTTCATGTGTTCATGTGTACCTCCTGTGGCAGAGAGTTCCACAAGTGAACATCTCTTTGGGTGAAGAAATAACCCAGACTTTGATGGACCAATGGTCTGATTCAGCATAAGGCATCTTAAGATGTATGTTGTATAGTACAAGTGTATATTGGTTTTTATACCAGTGTAATTGTCATGGCTTCCTCCCTAAGAATCTCAGGAACTGTGACTACTTTGTTATAGGCCCCCAAATTCCCCTTCGTCTCACTCAACTCCATCATTCCCAATGTTCTAGGGAAATGGAAGTAACTGTTAAGCCAGTTTGAAATCCGTAGTAAAGCCAAGAGTAAATATGTTCTCTCCAAAGGAGAAAGGTAATGTCTGAAAACAGCCCAAGGGTAACGGGTCAGCTGATCTGCCTCACAGGGTTGTTGTGAGGCTTAATAGCTACTACAAGCACCTCAAAGCAAAGATGGGATGCTCATGAAAGTAACAACTCAGGAGTAGCGAGAAGAACGTCT
This sequence comes from Euleptes europaea, assembly GCF_029931775.1. NCBI lineage: Eukaryota > Metazoa > Chordata > Lepidosauria > Squamata > Sphaerodactylidae > Euleptes > Euleptes europaea. Next base: position 115,034,854 of record NC_079315.1, on the reverse strand, counting down.
AATTTTGGCATGCTCCGTTGAGGTTAGCAATTTTCTGCTCCTCGGATCATGCCAATTTAATCCAGGTTTCTACATCCATGCAGTCAGGAGCGGGTGGGGGTGGGGGGTTCGGCAAATGAAGAAGTCATTGCGGCAAACAAGGTCTCCACGCCTGGCAGATCCACAGCTTCCCGTCTGCCTTTGCCAAGAACGCAGCCGTTTTAGAGAAATATATGTAAATCCTTGCACTGGAAAAGTTCCACGGGAATCTTATGCTGCTGGCAGCATTAGTTGTTGTAGCAACGAGAATGGCTCTCAGGAGGGGAGTCAAAAGTTTAATGCAGCAGAAAGAGGAGGGGAGCAGAGGCATTTTCTGTCTCTGCAAGAATCCAGGCTCTTGAGCTTTGTGCTTATTAGGCAGCGGCTACCAGGAATGTTCTTGGGGTCTTGGGCTCTAATCCAAATTTGGTGTACTAGAGAGTCATGTGCAATAGTATCCTCCAGGTACTAGCTGGAGATCGCCTGCTATTACAACTGATCTCAAGTCGATAGAGATCCGTTCAGCTGGAGAAAATGGCCACTTTGGCCATTGGACTCCATGGCATTGAAGTCCTTCCCCTTCCCAAACCCTGCCCTCCTCAGGCTCTGCCCCAAAAACATCCCACCGGTGTAGAGGGGGGACCTGGCGACCCTATTTGCACCTTAAGATCCAGTTAGCTGGTCAGCATGGGGCCTATACCTGAGACTTTCAGCCCACCAGATATGAACCCAGAGCTAAAAGCCCTCCCTTTGATATTCTGCTTTCTTTTTGACTATTTCCTGTACTTGCCATGGGGGAAAACACTGTGGACGTGAGAGACACTATACAATACACAGGCAGGAAACAGAGGCGGAAGAATATTTATAACTTCCCTGCCCCCAAATAACTAAACGGTGCAATTCTAAACTGAGCTGCATCCTTTGAAATCTGTTGAAGCCAACGGGCTTAGAAGAGAGTAACTCTGTTTAGGATGGCACTTTAAAAGATGCGCCAGCCCTGCCAGAAGAATAAATGGGATGACAAGGTAAGCAAGATTTTAGAAAGAGGAAAGGAAATGACAGAAGGGCGACGAGATCATACCTTCATGAATAAGCTAATTGATGCCCATAGGAGAGAAAACTGGGAAGGATTGAATGGACCAGCTCTCGGTGGCTGGACCATTCCAGAAGTAGCCACTGTCAGGTTCCAGCCCCTGGACATGCGATGCAGCACAGGATGTTAGATGAAGGTGAGTGATTCTGGGATTGTACCATGTCAGAATTTGGGGGAGGAGTTGCATTTTTAAATAGAATATATTTTCTTGCTTTTACAAAACTAGGACATCAGAACTGGCGTTTGCGTAGCCCTTTCCCATACGTGCTAATTTACTACAGCGAGATCATTTTTAAATGTAGGGAAAGGTCAAAAAATTACTCTCCCTCTAGAGATGCCAACTCCAGAGTGGGAAAAGGGTTGCCAGGTCCCTCTTCACCCCCAGAATGAGGTTTTTGGGGTGGAGCCTGAGGAGGGCGGGGTTTGGGGAGGGGAGGGTCCTCAATGTCGTAGAGTCCAATTGCCAAAGCGGCCATTTTCTCCAGGGGAACTGATGTATATCGGCTGGAGATCAGTTGTAATAGCAGGAGATCTCCAGCTAGTACCTGGAGGTTGGCAATCCTAAGTGGGAAATTCCTGGCGATTTGGAGGGGGAGTCTTGGGAGAGTTGGCTTTGGGGAGGGGAAAGACCTCAGTGGGGTATAACATCGTCCATCCTCCTAAGGCAGCCATTTTCTCTGGGGGAACTGATGCCTGTTATGTGCAGATCACTTGTAATTCCAGGAGTTCTCCAGGCCCTACCTGGAGGTTGGCAACCGGACATCCCCAACTTGTAGTCTCTAGTGATGTGTGTGTGTAAAGCTCAGTATTATTCATTCATTCCAGCAGCTGACTCCCTTCCCACTGTTGCCGCGTATGTTGTCTACTGTGTACTAGATGGGATAAATAAATGGACCAGGGTGAGGCCCACAAGACTCATAGGAGGAATCCCATCTTTTCCCCCCATTGCAGCTCCAGGCCCCACCACCCAACGGTAACAGCAACGGTGCCTAGAGGAGCTCCTGGTAGGGTTCCCAACCTCCAGGGACTAGCTGGAGATCTCCTGCTATTACCACTGTTTTCCAGATGGCTGCTTTGGCAATTGGACTCTATGGCGTGGAAGCCCCTCCCCTCCCCAATCCCTGTCTTCCTCAGGCTCCACCCCAAAAAATCCCCACTGGTGGTGAAGAGGGAGCTGGCAACCCTACCTGGTGTCGTCTGCCACAGCAGCCGGGGCCAGTGTACTCCACCAGGGTGGCCGGGATTATAACCTTTCCTGGCATTCTCCATCGTCGTGGTCAAGCTCAGAGCCTCTCTTGCCATCTGCCACCGCTGCAGCCAGGATACAGAGCCGCTCCCTGCATCCACCACCACGGCAACCGGGCCCGGGGCAGCTACTGGTCTCCTCCACTGTGGCGGCCAGGGCTAGAGTGGATCCCTGAGGTGTCGGCTGCCGGTTTAACTGGTAAGTGCATTGTCTGAGCATGCAAAGCCACTTTTTAAAATCAGGGGGAATTTAAACCCCCAATCCATATATTTTTTTAACTTTTCAGATTTTTCTGCAAACTTGGGTATGGGTATTCGGCTTATTTCGGTTTTCCTGAAAAAATTGGGTCCATTTAACCCGAACCCGAAATTTACCGGGGGGGGGGGGATAAATCTACAGTTCTAGTATAGAGTGTTCCCTCACTTTGAAGAGCTTCCATGGTAACTTAGGGTTAGCCAGCGTTAGGGTTGCCAGCTCTGTGTTAGGAAATACCTGGAGATTTTTGGGGTGGAACCTGGGGAAGGCGGTGTTTGTGGATAGAAAGAACCTCAGCGGGGTATAATGCCATAGAGTCCACCTTCCAGGTGGCACCTGGAGGTTGGCAACCCTAGCCAGCATGCTGTAGTGGTTATAGTGTTGGACAAGGATCTGGAAAACTAGGGTTGCCAGGTAGTGCCTGGCAATTGGTGGGAGGGTTGCGGGTACGGAAATAGGAGTCATGATGTGCTCAGCGTCACTACATCACTTCTGGGAAAAATTTGGAAATGATGTAGGGTAGCTCTAGGAATCACCGGAAACTCTATGGAACCTCAGAGTTTCTGGCAATTCCCAGAGCTACCCCATGTCACTTCCAGGCTTCCCCAGAAGTGACGTAGTGGTGCAGAGCATGCCAATGGGGTTTTAAAAAAAATTCCCGCTGCCACTCAGAGCAGTAGCAGGCAACAGCATCTGAGGTTGGGGGCTCCCCTGCCCCCGCCAGGAGGATGGTAAGCCTGTAGAAGCCCCAGGTTCGAATCCCCGCTCTCCCACAGAAGCTTCCCGGGTGACCTTTAGACCAGTCACATATTCTCGGCCAAGCCAACCTTACAAGAATGTTGTGAGAATTAAATGGAGGAATGTTGTAAGCCACTTTAGGTCCCCGCTTTGGGGGAAAATGGGGTTTATATGAAGGAAATAAATAAATAAGCCAGGTAGTCCTGAATCAGTATGTTCAGAACTCTGGATAGGCATGACTATCTCATTATTTGGAAGAAGAGTTGGTTTTTATATGCCGATTTTCTTTACCTTTTGAGGAGGAGGAGAAGAAGAAGAAGAAGAGTTCGTTTTTATATGCCGACTTTCTCTACCACTTAAGGAAGAATCAAACCAGTTTACAATCTCCTTCCTTTCCTCTCCCCACAGCAGACACCTTGTGAGGTAAGTGAGTGAGCTTGAAGAGAACAGTGACTTGCCCAAGGTGACCCTGCTGGCTTCATGTGGAGGAGTGGAGAAAGCAACCCAATTCACCAGATTAGCCTCCGCTGCTCATGTGGAGTGAGGAATCAAACCCAGTTCTCCAGATTAGAGTCCGCCGCTCTTAACCACTACACAATGCTGACCCTCTTTTTGCCAGTGGAATTTGCCAATGTCTGCAATGAAACACAACAACTGGTTTAAAAGCAACTTTATTAGGACTTTAGAACCAGCCCATGGTCTGGCAAAGTTAAAATGGCCCCATAGCACACACTGGATTTTTTTTTAACCAGAAAAAGGGTCTGATTTTTTTTAAGTAAGTATTTTAAAAAGTATCTATTTTCTTCTTATACAAAATGTTAAACCAAAAGGTTTTTCTTATTAAAAACTGTGAAATCTAGAGCATTTTATTAAAAACATTTTTTTAAATAAAACACACTTCTGAACTGTATCCATAGCTAAGAGGTATGCAAAGGGAAGCATATCAAGTATGAGGATACCTTGGGGTAAGTCAAGAATAATTTATAAAAACTGTTTCCTTTTAAAAAAGAGGCTTTGAAGAAAATTAATATTTTTGATAGAAAAGCTGCTGCTTCTTCTTTTAAAGATGAAATGACCCCAGTTCTATGTTATAAGCTTGTTGAAAGAAATGGATAGTTTTGTATTGTAACCTTAGTGGTAAATTTTGAAATTCATTCTGGAGAAGAAATGGAATAGAAATCTAGACTAGAGACTCCAGAGCAAAAATCCCATTGCCAGACCAGCTGATGAGGAAAATAAGACGATAGTTTCTATAAGTTCTGACAGTCCTGAATAAAATATATTATAGGCCTTTTACACACTGGTTATTTCCATGGCGATCACCTTCTGACTACTTCGGGGCTTCGTTTTAATTATGCACGTCTTTCCCAAACTTTAGAGGTCACTTCGCTCTCTCCCCACGTTTTCCCTGCGTTTTCAACGGCGTCCAGAAAACTCGGGTCAAATGCGGGGAGAGAGCGAAGTGACTTCTAAAGGTTGGAAAAGACGTGTATAATGAAAACGAAGCCCTGAAATAGTCAGCGGGGAGTGATTGCCGCCAAAACAACCTGTGCATAAAAGGCCATAGAGTTACACTTATGCTTTAGAGATCCTTCACCCTACATTCAAGTCAGACTGATCCAGTGCCTTTCTCAATATTTTTTTTTAATCTCTTGTAAAAGACAGTCAGTTTCCATTCCTTATCCTTGTTTGGTATTCATGCCCTTTTCTCGACCATCTTGTTCTCCTTTGTCTCAAGGTCCTATGTGTTCAACGTGTTTTACTTACAGTTACACATAATGGTATTCACAGAATGTGTGGTTAAGAGAAAACCGTATAGATAAGGAAGCTCCGGGATACCAACGAGCAGGATACTTGAATGGTGGGGAAATACTTGACACTGATGGGCTGCCATATTCTGTTGTAATCTGATGAGGCTCTACGGTATGAATTCTATTGGTTATATGGAAATGGACTTGATGATGTAAAATTGTCTATATACGTTTGGTTCAAGCAAAGAACGGTGTCAGCATCTTGAACTTTCTTAGGAATAGATGCTTTCCTTGATCATGATCAACAAATAAGGGAAAGAGTTTCTACTCTAGTTATTAGTAGTGATTTGGACCCTTTCTGTGAACCCAGCTAAAATCTGTAATTTCCCCGTCGCAGGCTTAAACACTGCAGAAAAGTGTATATTTAAAATTGCAACTATTTGTTATTAGTTCCGTGGGAATATCTCCCGCCACATCAACCCGTCCCCTCTGTTCTCATCCAGCCACTTCCCACAGGGGAAGTTCGTGGTCACACCGGTAGCTGAGTTTGTGATCTCGACCCGTTCCACCAGCCACCCGGAGGATATGCCAGTATTGTCATGCTCTATCCGAACTTTTCTCAGCTCCCCGAGTTCAAGGATTTCAAGGTAAAACCGGTTATCTTTCCCTCGCTCAAAGAGATTGTGGTTTTTCTGCTTCAGGGCCCGCTTGCCCGAGTCCCCGTTCGCTCCAAAGATGTTGATGAAGACGTTGGCGTCTGTACCGGCTCCCTTCTCAAACCCCGTCACCACAATGACCTCGTATTTGACTGGCACCAGACTCCGAGCTTTGCTGGCAAAGCTCTCGATCACCTTGGCACACTCGAAGACTTTGTAGTCGCCCCTCTTGCTGCGGAGTGGGATTTTTGCGTTGCACTTGAAGAAATACCTGCCGGAGCAAAAGAACAGAGCCTTGAACTGGGAAGGATTAATGGTTAATATTTAGGACACAAATTTTTCTTAGGAGCACAAATTTTCTTGTTGGGGTGGTACAGATGTGCACCAGGACCAAAACTGGGATTCAGAATTGGGAACTGTAGTCCTTTGGATACAGAATTTAATGAATGCTGAATGATTCAAATATTTGGATTTCCATTAAGACCAATAGTAACCAGTCATTTCCTATTAAGGAAACCCACTGTGTAAAAGGTTTCCCTCAGCCCATCCCCCTTTCCTGGGGCTCGTGCTATACCCAGAGAACAGTGTGACATAAGGTTGCCATTTGCCCATAGAGACTGGGGAGATTCCTAGATTGTAACCCAGAAGTGATGTCAAGGCCAGTGAACCATGCACCCCTATCTGGAAGTGATGTTACTTCTGGGATTCCCTCAATCTTTATGGTGAAGACCAACCGGAGATTGGAAGAATTCTGAGAAGGGCATGAAGGAAGTGACTTGCCCCTCCGACTACACGCTTCCCATGAGCTGCCCTAAAAACCACCAGCATTTCTTGGGTGAGGGTGGCAACCCTAGTGAAACACCAGAGTGCCACTGGATATGGCACGATGCAGCAAAGGACAGCTGGTGGTGGAGATGGGCAAATACCCTGGTCAGGTAGACTGGAGCAGAAGATAGATGGTGGTAAAAGGACAGGCTGGTATCCCAACTGCATTCCCAGGGAACCTCAGGAAAGCTCAACAGTTGGAGGATGACCTTAGAATCATAGAATCATGGAATCATAGACTTGGAAGGGACCACCAGGGTCATTTAGTCCAACCCCCTGCACAATGCAGGAAATTCCAAACTACCTCCCCCCCCACACCCCCAGTGACCCCTACTCCATGCCCAGAAGATGGCCAAGTTGCCTTCCCTCTCATCATCTGCCTAAGGTCACAGAATCAGCATTGCTGACAGATGGCCATCTAGCCTCTGCTTAAAGACCTCCAAGGAAGGAGAGCCCACCACCTCCCAAGGAAGCCTGTTCCACTGAGGAACTGCTCTTAACTGTTAGAAAATTCTTCCTAATGTCTAGACGGAAACTCTTTTGATTTAATTGGTTCTGGTCCAACTTTCTGGGGCAACAGAAAACAACTTGGCACCCTCCTCCATATGACAGCCCTTCAAGTACTTGAAGATGGTTATCATATCCCCTCTTCTTCTCCTCTTCAGGCTAAACATACACAGCTCCTTCAATCTTTCCTCATAGGACTTGGTCTCCAGACCCCTCACCATCTTTGTTGCCCTCCTCTGGACCTTATGGACAACCATTGTTTCCACCAGCCCAGGAGGATCCAGGCATGAGCAGTGTGGATGGACAATGTCCCTTGCTTGGGAGAACACCCATTCACCAGGAACACAGCTTAGCCAGCAGGACATCATTCCCACCACCACCAGAGGCAGACCTCCCCCAAACAGACCATGTCTTGGCCCAGTATTCAGTGGGTCAAACTCTTTTGGCTTGCAGAGGGTGCAGGTGGTGTTCCTGCAACCCCTGCTCAGGCGTCAGCCTCCTCCACCTTGCCAACAGTTCACTCCCATCAAGCAAGAACCGCTGAGAACAATATCTGCTGCAGCAGACAACAATCAGAAACAAAATTGAAAATTTATCTCTCAAACACACACACGTGTGCGCGCACAGACAGCGCCTGCAGACAAAGTCTATAAATCCATTAGCTGAAACTAATCTAAAGCTATCTATCTAATCTTATCCGTATGCCCAACATGCCTAAAATTGGCCTAATATAAATATTAAATTTCCTAGTACTCTACAACCTAATTTATCTATGAATCTACTCATCCAAAATCTTATTCTTAAATATTAAGTAAATATATACACACACTAAAGGACAGAGTGGAGATCTGCTAAAGGATGAAGCAGGAAAGGGAAGACTGTTTTCGCGTGCAGGGTATTAACCAACTATCCAGGGACAGAAGTGGGACTCTAAAGCAGCTCTGCCTGCCTTTCAGTTGGAAAAGAACTAAAGTGTAAGGGTACAAACCAGGACATTTAGGGGTATGCGAAAAACAACAACTGAAAAATGGCGGGAAAAGGCATTGGAAATAAGAAGCAATGATACTAATTACAAACATTTTGGCAATATGAGGGATACAGTTTATGGAAACGGACTGCCCAAAGGGTAAAGGTAGTCCCCTGACCAAGCACCAAGTCATTACTGACCCATGGGGTGATGTCACATCCTGACATTTACTAGGCAGACTATGTTTACGGGGTGGTTTGCCATTGCCTTCCCCAGTTATCTACACTTTCCCCCCAGCCAGCGTGGTGTAGTGGTTAAGAGCGGTGGTTTGGAGCGGTGGACTCTGATCTGGACAACCGAGTTTGATTCCCCACTCCTCCACATGAGCAACGGAGGCTAATCTGGTGAACTGGATTTGTTTCCCCACTCCTACACACAAAGCCAGCTGGGTGTCCTTGGGCTAGTCACAGTTCTGAACACTCTCAGCCTCACCTACCTCACAGGGTGTCTGTTGTGGGGAGGGGAAGGGAAGGCGATTGTAAGCCGGTTTGATTCTTACTTAAGTGGTAGAGAAAGCCGACATATATAAACCAATTCTTCTCCTCCTCCTCCTCAAACCAGAATAAATAATGTTAGCCAGCGTGGTGTAGTGGTTAAGAGCAGTGGTTTGGAGAGGTGGACTCTGATCTGGAGAACCGGCTTCGATTCCCCACTCCTCCACATGAGCAGCGGAGGCTAATCTGGTGAACCGGGTTGGTTTCCCCACTCCTACACATAAGGTTAGCTGGGTGACCTTGGGCTTGCTGCAGGCTTTGACATGTTGGAACATATGAACTGTTATGTTAGTATTATACATAGACAGAATTTCCTTATTGTAGAATCCTAATTCTCATAAAAAAGCTTGTCTTCCCTTAGCTTCTAGACAAGCCTGGGGAAAAGACTCTTTATTCCAGTCAAGAAATAAGTTCACTTTCAGAGATGTTGTTTCTGCTGACTCTATAATTAAACACTGTAAAAGGCCTTGAGAATGGAATGTGCCAAATAGTTTGTTATCAGAGGAAATACTTTTTAGTTGCTACCTTTTTAGCAACTTTAAAGCAACTCTCTGTCAGCTTCTAGTGACTTCCAAGGAATATGTTTCACTTTTTTTTCTCGAGCAGCCCACTCGGCTTTCTCCAGGAATCAGTGAGATTCCAAATATTCGGAATTATTCCGAACACTCAGAATGATAAAAATTGGATTCGGAAATATTCAAAATATTTTGATGATCGCCTTCTTTGATGAATTCTGAATATTTCTGAATTGTGCAAAAACACTATTTGCTTAGCAGCCTGATAACCAGGGCTAGCCTGATCTCGTCACATCTCGGAAGATAAGCAGGGCTGGCCATTGTTAGTACTTGGATGGGAGATAGAGTTGCCAACCTCCAGGTACTAGCTGGAGATCTCCTGCTATTACAACTGATCTCCAGTCGATAGAGATCAGTTCCCCTGGAGAAAAAGGCCGCTTTGGCAATTGGATTCTATGGCATTGAAGCCCCTCCCCTCCCCAAACCCTGCCCGCTTCAGGCTCTGCCCCAAAAACCTCCCACCAGTGGCAAAGAAGGGCCTGGCAACCCTAATGGGAAACCACCAAGGAAGTCCAGGGTTGCTATTCAGAGCAAGGCAAATGGCAAACCATCTCTGTTTGTCCCTTGTCTTGAAAACCCCCATGGCCCTGGGGTCACCATGAGTCAGTTGCGACTTGCACACAATTATTATTAATATTACTTTGCTTGGCAACTTGAGTCTAGATTGTAACTCATCGTTGCTTGCTCTCACTCTCCTTTAGTACAGAGGTGGCTGACCTTTTTGGTACAAGCCAAGTCCACAGTCTGAGATCCTGGATCCAATTCTGGTGTGTACAACGGATATGTTTCACATTACCTCCTAATGGATGCTTTCAAGCAGGGATGCCAGGGACTGAACCTGGGACCTTCTCAACAAAAAGCAGGTGTTCTACCACTGAGCCACATCCCTTTCTCAACCTCTGCCATATCCAGGACCCTGGGCCCTCTCCCAAAATGGCCACATGAAGCTGCCTTATACTTAATCAGGCCTGCAGTCCATCAAAGTCACTATTGTCTGCTCAGACTGACAGCGGCTCTCCAGTGTCTCAGGCAGAGGTCTTTCACATCACCTACTTGCCTGGTCCCTTTAACTGGAGATGCCGGGGATCGAACCTGGGACCTTCTGCATGCCACAAACACCCATTGCCTGCCTAAGCCACTTGGAGCATTCAGACTGTAAGATGTGCTCTATACCTGCTCTGCCACTCATATATTTCTTCATCGAGAGCCACTTACTGGTTGCAAAGTTCAGTCTCTGTGATGATAATCTCTTTGACGTGCCAGTAGACCTCTGTTTTGGTGCTCGATTTTGATTTCTTTCCATCTCTTGGGCAGTGACCAACGCAGATGGCTGCAACGTCGCCAACGTTCTTTGAAGGAAACTGGAATTCATCTTTGGCTCCTCTGCAGGGACAACACCCCCCCCCACCAAGAAAACAGTTTTAAGCATAGAATCATAGAGTTGGAAGGGACCACCAGGGTCATCCAGTCCAACCCCCTGCACAATGCAGGAAATTCCAAACTACCTACCCCCACACACATCCCCAGTGACCCCTACTCCATGCCCAGAAGATGGCCAAGGTGCCCTCCCTCTCATCATCTACTTAAGGTCACAGAATCAGCATTGCTGACAGATGGCCATCTAGCCTCTGCTTTCAAACATCCAGGGAAGGAGAGCTTACCACCTCCCGAGGAAGCCTGTTCCACTGAGGAACCGCTCTAACTGTTGGAAAATTCCTCCTAATTTCTAGACGGAAACTCTTTTGATTTAATTTCAACCCGTTGGTTCTGGTCCGACCTTCTGGGGCAACAGAAAACAACTTGGCACCATCCTCTATATGACAGCCCTTCAACTACTTGAAGATGGTTATCATATCACCCCTCAGTCTTCTCCTCTTCAGGCTAAATATTCCCACTCCTAGCTCCTTCAACCTTTCCTCATAGGACTTGGTCTCCAGACCCCTCACCATCTTTGTTGCCCTCCTCTGGACACATTCCAGCTTGTCTACATCCTTCTTAAATTGTGATGCCAAAAACTGAACACAAATCTCTAGGTGAGGTCTAACTAGAGCAGAGTAAAGCGATACCAATATGGCACTGGCCTGCAATCACTAGTGACATGAAGATATGAATTAATATTTATGCGGTTGTAAAATGTGGTCCAAAATAATCATTTAGCTTGCAAATTATTTAGCACAAAAAGCAAATAGATATTGGTTCTTGTAGGTTATCCGGGCTGTGTAACCGTGGTCTTGGAATTTTCTTTCCTGACGTTTCGCCAGCAACTGCGAAACGTCAGGAAAGAAAATACCAAGACCACGGTTACACAGCCCGGATAACCTACAAGAACCAATGAACTCTGACCGTGAAAGCCTTCGACAGCAAATAGATAGATTATTAGATGGACTAGATTTTTTTTGCCATAGCTTACTTCCCACGACACAGTGAATTTCATTATGCTGGTGTGGCAACTGCTGTCAAAGCAATGTTTTTTTAAAAAGCTGCACAGCCAATCAAATCTCCAATGGCCAATCAGAAGCTCTGCTGGGAAAAAGCCCCACCTGCCCACCCCCACTTTCTAAAAAGACTTGGGGCACCAGGAAGGGTGTCCATGGGCACCATGGCATCCATGGGGACCATGTTGGGTACCCTGCAACAGGATTTTCAAAGCAAGAGGGCAACAGAGGTAGTTTGCCATAACCTACCTCTGCATAACAACCCTGAACTTCCTTGGTAGTCTCCCATCCAAGTATTAACCAGGGCTGACCCTGCTTAGCTTCTGAGGTAGGTAGGTAGGTAGGTAGACAGACAGACAGACAGACAGACAGACAGACAGACAGACAGATAGATAGATAGACGGATGGACGGACGGACGGACGGAGACGATGAGATGTTAGATAGATAGATAGATAGATAGATAGATAGATAGATAGATAGATAGATAGATAGATAGACAGACAGACAGACAGACAGACAGACAGACGGATAGACAGACAGACGGATAGATGGATGGATGGATGGATGGATGGACGGACGGACGGACGGACGGGCGGGCGGACGGACGGACAGACAGACAGACAGACAGACAGACAGACGGATAAATATTCTTCAGTCCAAAATCCAACAAGAGTTATCCTGTTCTGCAAATGAAACTAATTTGCCTTATTCCAGATGTAGCTAAAAGAATTACCTATTTCCACATAATATTTCCTCTTTTATTTGCTTTTTAAAATGTATACATCCAATTCCTGCTAATCATATCTTTAGGCAAGCCAAAACCATTCAAAGCCCATTCCCATATCTGTAGCTGAATAATTTTAGCAGCCTACCGTAATGGTCGGCCATAGTTAGTACTTGGATAGGAGACCACCAAGGAAGTCCAGGGTCGCTGCACAGAAGCAGGCAGTGGCAAATAATGCATAGTTAAATTGAGAAACTCCCTGCCCCAGGATGTGGTGATGGCTGCCAACTTGGAAGGCTTTAAGAGGGGAGTGGACATGTTCATGGAAGATAGGGCTATCCATGGCTACTACTCAAAATGGCTACTAGTCATGATGCATACCTAGTCTCTTCAGTATCAGAGGAGCATGCCTACTATATTAGGTGCTGTGGAACACAGGCAAGATAATGCTGCTGCAATCATCTTGTTTGTGGGCTTCCTGGAGACACCAGGTTGGCCACTGGGACTGCTGGACTTGATGGGCCTTAGTCTGATCCAGCATGGCCTTTCTTATGTTCTTAAACCACCTCTGAACATCTCTTGCCTTGAAAACCCTACGGGTTCCTCATAAATAAGTTGACTTGACAGCCCTTTCCACCACCACCTTAGTAGGAATATGTCAGGATTATTGAGATAAATGTAGGTGTTGCCCTTTGACCGTACAGGGAAGAGACTCTGTACCAACCTTAAAAATCTCCTTTTCTTGGTTGAGTTCTCCAACAGGAACTCTTTGGAACGGCCCTTCTTGCCCTCCAGAATAATCCAGATGCTGTCCTTGGTTTCTGCATCCTCCAGATCACTAGTAATTGTCAAGACTTCATATGCTTGAAAGGCAAAAGAGGACATACATTGAATAGTAAGAGACGATGAGATGTTATCTATTTTACACCCTTTTTACGCCGGTTACCCTCCAGCTGTTTGAAGCCGCTTTGAACCACAAAAACGATCATATGATTTTTTTTACAAAAATTAAGATCAAAGCATAACAAAAAACTTACAAAAATAACAAACAGCAAAAATGGGAATCTAATATTAGATCCCAAAGCTAGGAAAAAGGGGCAAGTTTTCAAGCTTTTGTAAAGGAAAACAAGAAGGAGTGAACAATTTACTACTCATTTAGTATTTTATTATTTATTTTTCATTTTGTTTGCTATTTATTTATTACATTTTTATTCCCTACCCTCCCTCTAAAGAACTGAGGGTAGTGTACATCCTTCTCTCACCCTGCCGTTTAGAAGAAGAAAGTTGTTTTTTATATGCCGACTTTCTCTACCACTTAGGGTTAGAATCAAACCGGCTTAAATTCACCTTTCCTTCCCCTCCCCACAACAGACACCCTGTGATGTAGGTGGGGCTGAGAGAGCTGTGACTAGTCCAGCAGGCTGCATGTGGAGGAGTGGGGAAACCAACCCGGTTCGACAGATTAGCGTCCGCCGCTCATGCGAAGGAGTGGGGAATCAAACCCGCTTCTCCAGATTAGAATCCACCGCTCCAAACCACCACTCTTAACCACTACACCATGCAGGTGGGATGGGGGTTTGGGGAGGGAGGGACTTCAATGCCATAGAGTCCAATGGCCAAAACAGCCATTTTCTCCAGGTGGACTGATCTCTGTCTCTTGGAGATCAGTTGTAATAGCAGGAGATCTGCAGCTGGTACCTGCAGGTTGGCAACCCTATGCCCCATTCCCCCCCAGTAGCCGGGAGGGCTGGCAACCCCAGTCAAGCTGTGCCATCAGACGTACTGGTGCGCTCCTTCAGTTCCAGGATGTCATTGTTGGCGCAAGCCAGCTCTCGGATGGTCTGCCCGTCATCTTCGTCCTTTGCCAGCCAGCGGTCACACTGGAAACGGAACGACTTGTCCATGAGGGAGTCTTCGACCTCGATGTATTCCAGATGCCAGCCGGGCCCGAATCCTGGGGGTGGGTGGGGGGGAGAGAGAGAAAGAACCTTGCTGCTCAGGGACACAAAGTCAGAATCAAATGGACAGCACACTGGATGAGATTCAGACCTACCAGTGCTAGAGGAGACACAGGAAAGGTGGGAGCCTGGCAACCTAAAGATGGACTCTTGAAATCCTTATTCGCAACTGGCGCGGCAAATTATGCAATTTCTTTGAGCTGTGTGTGGGTCAGGTTGTCCTAGGGTTGCCAGCTTTGGGTTCGGAAATACCTGGAGGTTTTTGGGGTGGAGCCTGAGGAGGACGGGGTTTGGGGAGGGGAGGGACTTCAATGCCATACAGTCCAGTTACCAAAGCAGCCATTTTCTCCAGGGGAACTGATCTCTATCTTTTTGAAGTGTCTTCTCGTTTCTGGATTCCTCAGAATTGGAGGTTACCTATCGACCTATCAACTATAGAAAGTCATATGATGAGAAAGTAACTCTATTTCATGGACTGATACCTGGTTACTTTATATTTTGTACATAGCCACTATGTTTGTCTTTATTGTTGGTTTATTACTTGTATAGACACATTGTATGTTTTGAATTTTTGTAGCATAAAAAGTTTGTACTTTTGCACAGCGTTGTATGTTTCGCTCCTGCACTAAGTTCCTTATCCATTGATATTGGTACAGTGGTGCCTTTTTTTCTCTCCACTACCTGGAGGTTGGCAACCCTAGGTTGCCAGGAGGTTTATGGCGATTGGTGGGAGGGTTGAGGGCGGGGACATAGGGGGGCAGGAGCCGACTGTGGCCCAATGCCACTTCCAGTAAAAACCCGGAAGTGAAACAGGGTAGCTCTAGGAATCGCTGGAAAACCACAAAGTTTCTCGCAATTCCTAGAGCTACTCTTTGTTACTTCCAGGTTTTTTTAACAGATGGGACATAGAGCTGGACGCAATGCTTTTGCCCAGCAGAGCTTCTGATTGGCCATTTGAGATTTGATCGTTGCAGCAGTGAAAACCGAGTTCTGTTGCCATGTGGATGCAGCTTGTGTTCATTTTCCTTTCTGCTCAAACACTGCTCAGTTATACCCATAGCATTCAGCCATACAAGGGTGTGTTTGTGTGTGTGTGTGTGAATACTTGCGTAGGTGAACATCCACAATTTCTAGGTTAGCAAAAAGCCTTGGACCAGACTGTGTTCTTCTCGTGTGGACAATACTTCCCCAAGAAATTCTGCTGCTGTTTCGACATCCCTGCTGTTTCTCAAAGAGCAAGGAGCACTCAGCCTTTACTTAATGAATAAGGTTGCCAGCCTCCAGGTGGCAGCTGGAGATGTCCTGCTATTACAACTGATCTCCAGCCGATAAAGATCAGTTCCCCTGGAGAAAACGCCCGCTTTGGCAATTGGACTCTATGGCATTGAAAGTCCCTCCCCTCTCCAAACCCCACCCTCCTCAGGCTCCACCCCCAAAATCTCCAGGTATTTCCCAACCTGGGACTGGCAACCCTATTAATGAAGCCTTGAGTTCCAGAAGGCAGCATGTTGTAGGGGGTTACCAATACCTCACCTGGTACTGGAAGTAGTTGCCAACCTCCAGGTGGGGCCTGGAGACCTCCCAGAATTACAACTGATCTCCAGACAACACAGATGTGTCCTGCTGGAGAAAATTGCTCCTTTGGGGGGTAGGCTCTATGACATTATACCCTGCCCTCCCCAGGCTCCACCCCCAAATCTCCAGGAATTTCCCAACCCAGAGCTGGTAACCCTAGCTGGAAGGATAAGGTAATTTTTTAAAAACCCTGTGAGAAGTAAATCCTTTGGAAATATATCAGGAAGGGCCATGGCTTATTAGGAGAGCCTCTGCTTTGCATGCAGAAGGTCCCAGGTTCAATCCCCAGCACCTCCAGTGCTGACCTTGATGGACTGATGTGTCTCATTCAGTACAAGGCAGCTTCACGCCCGTGTTCCTCACGCCTAGTTTAGCTGCTAGGAAAATGACTTCTTCAAGAGATGGCAGGCGGAGTTGCTGGGGAAACAGATCGATTCATGCATGAAGCAGGGAGCCAGCGCTGCTCCGAAAGCCAATTTCCTGATCTCTTGGCAGGCAGCCGACGCTTCCCCACCTAAAACCAGTAATTGGACTGACAGGTGTCAGCGCATGGAGATCAGGGATGTCACCGATGCTCCGAAAGGCAGAACGGGAAGCGGACATCAATAGCTGAGAGCGCATCCGTGCTCCCTTTTGATTGCCTTATTGACCAAGAACGGTACAAATATCATTCCAATAGAAACAGCAGCGCTGAAAGAATTGCAAACATGAACTAAATATTATATTTGGAGAGATCAGTAAACGTTTGCGAAGACGACGGAAGGTGTATCCGTCTAAGGGACAAATTAACGCCAGGCCAAGGTGTCAGCCCAGGTGACATATTCCAAAAAGATCCTGGACTGACACCGTGGACTAGAGTTGTGTAATTTGTTCCTTAGACAGATATTCGGGAGTCTGTCTCTAAACTGGATAATCTGAGGGTTCTTTTAGCAGGGGTGGATTTTAATATTACATTGGCTACAACGACATAAGATTGCAGTGCATTCTCCCCATATTGTCATCCTTTCCTGGGAGATCGGAAGAAGCTAAAGTTTCCCTTCTCTTAGCAGACTCCTCTCAGGAGATAACCAGTCAAGTAGCCAAATTTTGCCTCTGGTCTAGTGGGATTCATAAATGGCTGATTGAAAACCTTTCCCCCTAGAAGATCTTTCCTCCTCTTCTTCAAATCATCCCTCCCAGAATCATCAACTTTTATTATTTTAACCTAACTTTGATTTTTATTCAGAGCTGATATTGTATCGAAATAAAATTTGATTGATTGATATTACCTTGGCAGCCGCCAAATTTCTTTCCCAGTCAATTAAGATTAAAAAATACTAATTTCATGGGCTATTTAGATAGTTCCTTTTTTCTTCCTTTTTATTTTGATCTCAGTGTGACACTGTTCAGGGCCGAATTGGCTATATGAACAATATCATTAAAATAATAATATTCCAAAAGGCAGGGGGTTACCGCATTATGTACTCCCAGCAATGTATTAAGAGTTTGAAAATGTTATAAAAAACATCGCTTTAAAAGGGTTTTTGGATACCACGACTAAAAAATGGTTGGAAGACGTCTTCACAGCTAAAGGGGCCAAACAAAGTGCGAACAGTATTTTTTTTAACATTTTTTATAACATTGCTGGGAATACATAATGCGGTAACCCCCGCAGACTCAAAAGCCTTTAGACTTATAGAGGGAGTTTCCCTACAGGTGCCACTGGTTCCCCCCCCCCCTTAGGTTCTTCCCTGCAAGCTGACTCAGCTCCTCTATTCATGAGGAGTACTTAGGATCAGATCCTATGATGACTTATCGGTCTCTGCCAGCATTTTCTTAGCAGAAGGGAGGCTGAGGGCTGCCAGGTGGGGCACTCTGCCCTAGCCCTTTGCCTCATGTGCTTTGGGAGACCGTGGTGAGTCTGGTCACAGACAGGTCCAGGCTAGGCAAGCCAGTGTGGTGTAGTGGTTAAGAGTGGTGGATTCTAATCTGGAGAAGCGGGTCTAATCTGGAGATTCGGGTTTAATTCCCCGCTCCTCCACATGAGCGGTGGATTCTAATCTGGTGAACTGGGTTTGATTCCCCACTTCTCCACATGAGCAGTAGACTCTAATCTGGTGAACTGGGTTTGATTCCCCACTCCTCCACATGAGCGGTGAGCTCTAATCTGGAAAACCAAGTTTGATTCCCCACTCCTCCACATGAGCGGCGGACTCTAATCTGGGGAACCGGGTTTCATTCCCCGCTCCTCCACATGAGCGACGGACTCTAATCTGGAGAACTGGGTTTGATTCCCCACTCCTCCACACGAGTGGCGACCTCTAATTTCATGAACCAGGTTGGTTCCCCCACTCCTACCCCGAGCCCAAACATATCGATTTAAAACAATGGTGATTTCAGTGGATTTTTTAAGAAAATGGACTTCGGATCATAGCATATATCGACATAAAAGTCAAGTAAATCAATAACTTCTAACTTCAAGATGCAGAGAGACATCAACATGGTAGATCCGTGCTTTAATTTCGGCTAATGTTTAAGCTAGGGCCTCCTCAACATGTCCCATTCTAAGTAAATGCTACAGAGAAAGTGGAGGGGGAGGGAGAATTAGACACGCTGCTGCTGTTTTCTTTGGCATCCCTGTGGCCATTTATGCTTGGTAATTAGCAGTGTGTTTCAGGCTGCATTGCCCCGCATACTTTTTTGAATTTTGCACGCTGAACCATCATTCTGGAAGTGACTATGAAGCCGGCGCATATCTGCTTCGCATTACAAAAGAGCCCATTTAACATGACCTTTGGTGTTTGCCACGAAGAATTCCCCTCAAGGAACAATGCAAAACAACAGAGGCGTATTAGCTATGCATATCCTAATGGATGTGCAAACAGGAACAAAGGAGCAGGCGAGTGGGGGGAGTGGAACTTCTCCTTTTGCGTCGGGACCATGAAAAGGCATTTTTAAAGTCGCATTTTTTAAAAGAACTTTGAGCGAGCATCAAAATTGACCATGCAAAAATGGCCTGTGTCTTCTGTAAGATTTAGTGGCAGCCATGAGAGTTTTGCATGGGGCACCGATGTTAGGAAAACTAGATGAGTCTTCAAATTCATCCCACGCCTCTGTGGTGTCCTCTTGGGCCTTGAGGGATCAAGCTGTGGAAGTTATACTTTGGATGAGATGTCAATATGGAGAAACGGGAAGCATGGCACGGTCGTGCTGCCTGCTCTTTCAGATACGTGGTCATGGAAGCTATGGCTTTTTCCACACCAGGTGCGTGGTGCTTCTCAGCGGAACTGTGATCTCACGGCAGAATCCCTAGAGATAATATCTCTGCTACTCAGATCACTTATCTGACGATGAACGAGAAGTTATTCTAGAACTCCTGATCTTGGCAACGGTAGCCGGCTTGATTTCAGACACATCCAGCCCATTGTTCACCCCTCGGACATGTCCATAAATCAGAGGTCAAAGTGAGTTCAAGGCCAGTTTTCTCAGGATAACCGATCATTTATGCCACTCGCAATGGACAATTGGTCCATTGAGGTCAGTATTGTCTCCGCTGACAGGCTGCAGCTCTCCAGGGTCTCCGATGTCACTCGTTACCAGAAGCTTTTAACTTGAGACGCCAAGGATTGAACCTGGGACATTTGCCATTCAAAGCAGATGCCCTACGACCGAGCGACGGCCCCTCCCTGATTGATCGATTTGTCATGCAACATTTTTTGGTTTTAAGAATGAGCGGGGAAACTCTGCATTGCTCACTGCATACAAATGATCCCTGGGGATCTGATTTTAGACCTCACCTAGAGTGTTGTGTTCAGTTCTGGGCACCACAATTTAAGAAAGATGTAGACAAGCAGGAACGTGTCCAGAGAAGGGCAACAAAGATGGTGAGGGGTCTGGAAACCAAGTCCTATGAGGAAAGGTTGAAGGAGCTGAGTATGTTTAGCCTGGCGAGGAGAAGACTGAGAGGGGATATGATAACTATTTTCAAGCAATTGAAGGGCTGTCATATAGAGGAGGGTGCAGAGTTGTTTTCTGTTGTTCCAGAAGGTCGGACCAGAACCAATGGGTTGAAATTAAATCAGAAGAGTTTCTGTCTAGACATTAGGAAGAATTTTCTAACAGTAAGAGCGGTTCCTCAGTGGAACAGGCTTCCTCGGGAGGTGGTAGGCTCTCCTTCCCTGGAGGTTTTTAAGCAGAGGCTAGATGGCAATCTGTCAGCAATGCTGATTCTATGACCTTAGGCCTTAGGCAGATCATGAGAGGGCATCTTGGCCATCTTCTGGGCATGGAGTAGTGGACACTGGGGGTGCTTGGGAGCGGAAGGTAGTTGTGAATTTCCTGCATTGTGCAAGGGGTTGGACTAGATGACCTGGTGGTCCCTTCCAACGCTATGATTCTATGATTCAAAGTCACACCACGGGCCATATATGTTGTGAGCCGCCCTTGGCAGGGGAGCGAGGACCGGATCATGAGAGGGAGGGAATCTTGGCCATCCTCTGGGCATGGAGTAGGGGTCACTGGGGGTGTGAGAGGGGAGGTAATTGTGGATTTCCTGCATTGTGCAGGGGGTTGGACTAGATGACCCGGATGGTCCCTTCCAACTCTATGATTCTATGATTCTATTCAATCCAGGTTTTCCAGAGTAACAAGGCTTTTCCTTGCCAACACTGTCATCTATGATTCTATGATTACCTTTGTTGTCGTGCCAGACGCGCACCTTGCAGAGGTCCCCGAGACTTAGGATATCGGAGAAATTGAAAACGTCCATCTGGTCCCTCTCAAACTTGTTGGACTGATTGGACTTCTTCAGAGGCAGGGTCCCCGTGTCTCCGCTCTCCCCAAAGATACTTAAGAACAGATTGGCATCTGTTCCAGCACCTGCAGGGAGAAAACAAAAGGGCAGAGCACCATTAAACATACAACTGGGGCGAAGAAGGCACATAACCCATGCACAGTTTGTGTGTGTGTTAAGTGCCGTCAAGTCGCTTCCGACTCATGGCGACCCTATGAACCAAAGTCCTCCAAAATGTCTTATCCTTAACAGCCTTGCTGAGGTCTTGCAAATTGAGCGCTATGGCTCCCTTTAGAGTCATAGAATCATAGAGTTGGAAGGGACCACCAGGGCCATCTAGTCCAACCCCCTGCACAATGCAGGAAATTCCAAACTAATTCCCCACCCCACCCCCAGTGACCCATACTCCATGCCCAGAAGATGGCCAAGGTGCCCTCCCTCTCATGATCTGCCTAAGGTCATCCATCTCTTGTTGGTTCTTCCTCTTTTCCTGCTGCCTTCAACTTTTCCTAGCATGACCGTCTTTTCCAGTGACTCTTGTCTTCTCATGATGTGACCAAAGCGCGATAGCCTCGGTTTAGTCATTTTAGCTTCTAGGGTTAGTTCAGGCTTGATTTGATCTAGAACCCACTGATTTTTTTTTTTTTGGCAGTCCAGGGTATCCTTAACACTCTCCCCCAACACCACAGTTTACCTGGCTCATATTCTATCCGGTTTCAGACGGCTGATCTCAGTGCAGAAGTAATGGCAGGCTACTGATTTCTTTCAGGAAAGGAAGGCGGCATGGTATAGCCCGATCTCATCAGATTTCGGAAGCTAGGCAGAGTCAGTACTTGGAAGGGAGACCACCAAGGAAGACTCTGCGGAGGAAGGCGGAGGAAGGCCAAGGCAAACCACCTCCACTTAATCGCTTGCCTTGAAATTCCCTTGCTGGGGTTGCCGTTAAGGCAGTTGCAACTTGATGGCACTTTACACACATAGGTCATTTATACATGGGTATTTTCACTTATGTTCACCCCCCCCTCCCCATCTGTCTCGGTTGTTCCTGGAGTTATGCATGAGTTATGCATCTCCATTAGAGATGACCTCACTGCCATGCCTCACAAATCCCGGACCTTCCCGTTCCTCTGTTAACCCAATTCTTCCCTCTCCCCTGAGCTCAGCCCGGGTGAAATCCCCATGCATAATGCAAAGCGCGGGACACCCAAGCTTGGTTTCTATCACAGAAAGCAGCTTGTAAAGCAGCTTGTAAAGAGGCAGGGATTCAAGTGCTTCCTGCTTCCTTGGAGCTCTTTCTGAGCAGAAGAAAGGACTTTTAAAAACAAGGTTTGGTTTTCTCTCCCCCCCCCCTCCTTTTCAGATTGCTGCAGCAGTGCCAGGGAAAAAAATTAAAAAGAAAAATAAGGCCTTGTCTGCTTACAGGAAATTTTTACCATAGAGTTCCTGGTGATTCCTAGAGGAACCTGGAAATAATAACAGGTAGGTCCAGGAATCGCTGAACACTCTATGGTAAGAACTTCCTGTAAGTATGCCTTGTTTTTTCTTTTAATGTTTCTCATGGGAGGCTACCCCTCCACACACAACCCTCCCTCCAGTTGCCAGACATTGCCTGGTAACCCTATTGTAGGTCAACCTGGGCTTGGACTCTCCTCCGTAGGAAAATCATGCTTTTAAAGAAGGCCCTGATTCTCTCAGTACTGTAATGCCCAGATATCAGGGCTGGTTTAGAACACTATGTATTCATACGCACACACATGGAAGCTTTGGGAAGTTGGCATCCGGGAGCCATGAACCAACAAATCATGCTCTCTGTGCTTGGTACGGCCTCTCACCAGTAGAGAGCTCTGAATTACCTTCATCTTTAGGTATGTGGTTTCTAGTTACTAAGATCACAAGACCTAGAACTTGCTTAGAGACAGCCTTCGGCAAATATCTATAAGTTATGCTAATTAGAGTGGAGTAGACACTTAATTTGCATTGGTGCTTTTGTGTATCAATCTGCTTGTCAGCAGCCATGGGGCTGCCCCATGCGAATGCATAAACGATACTGACTTTCCTTTGTTTCTCGGGTGAGTAACTCTGCATCTTATTTGTGGGTGATTTCACCCCCAGGTCTGTGTTTAGCTAAATAAAGAACTGTTGCTCTTTTTAACCCCCTCCTAGTTGTCTTCATTGGACTCTATAAGACAACATGGCACTTCAGTACTTAAGAATGGAAAAAGGAAACAGCATAGGGATGCCTGCCTCCAGGTGGGATCTGGAGATCCCCTGTAATTACAGCTCCTCTCCAGACTACTGAGATCAGCTCCCTTGGAGAAAGTGGCTGCTTTGTTGGGTGAACTCTAAGGCATTGTATCCGCCCCCCCAGGTCCTCCCCAGGCTCCATCCCAAATCCTGCCGTCCCCAGGCACCATCCCCAAATCTCCAGGAGTTGCCCAACCTGGAGCTGGCAACCCTACCCTCCCACCCCCTGCCGGTGGCCAGAGGAGACCTGGCAACCCTAAAAAGAATGTGAGTGTGCACACATGTCAATGTGTAGAGCCGAAAGACGAAGTGCCGAAAAAACGGCACAAAGAAAGGAGGATGTGGGAGCCTAGCTCCATTCAGATGGAAACTGGCTATGTCAATTTGGACTTAACTTCTCATTAGTTCCTTGCAGAAACCTGAAGGCCACGGAGTGCTAGCTATTCATGCCGTTCGCCCCGGCAGCGCCTTTTATGACCCCCGAAGCTCGCTGAGGTGATGAACAAAACCCACTGAGGTCTGCCTTTCTTTGCCAAAGAGCAGGCTCCCAATTAATCAAAGACCCTGAAAGGTACAGACGTAACCACTCCCTAGCAAAAGCAGGATCGAGCTGGCGGGGGCCTCATGCGGTGGTATTGACTTGGGGAGCAATTAGCCGGGGGCAAGGAAGAAAAGAGACGAAACTGTACAATCAGCGTAGGCTTTGCCCTCCAAACTGTCCCGCCCTGCCCAATCCAGCTGCCGCTGGGTCAACGAAAAAGAAAAAAAGCAAGGCATCATCAGGAGCTGCTCCATTTGATGGAAAACTCACGGAAATCAAAGTCAAAATAGCGGTGAGCCAATGCGAACTAATTCCCAGTTGTGTTGGTCTGATGCCTCCCGCACTGCCACACCATACGATAGAGTTGCCAGGTCCCTCTTTGCCACTGGCGGGAGGGTTTTGGGGCGGAGCCTGAGGAAGGTAGGGTTTGGGGAGGGGAGAGACTTAAATGCCATAGAGTCCAATGGCCAAAGCGGCCATTTGCTCCAGGTGAACTGATCTCTATTGGCTGGAGAGCAGTTGTAATAGCAGGAGATCTCCAGATAGTACCTGGCGGCTGGCCACACTGCCACACAATGGCCTGGAGTTGCTGTGGAACAAATCTTGCGTGGAATTTCACAACATAATTACTCCCATATGAATAGGGTTGCCAACCTCCAGGTACTAGCTGGAGATCTCAGTGTTTTTGCATCTGTGGAACATCTGCTCTGGAGGACTTATACCATTACTTATTTGAATGCCCTCTATATGTGGAACCCAGGGCTAAATTTCTTGCTGGGTTGGTTTCTGGCCTTTACACTTGTCCTAGTGCTGAGAAATTAGTATTTTTGTTAAAAGACACCAATGGGTTTGTTTCTTATAAGACTTCCCTGTATGTTCTGGCGGCAAAGAAAATAAGGTCCAATATGGTTGCTAAGAGAGCTGATCCTTTGAGTTGATTTTAATGGTTGTTAGGTCCCATTGGCTGATTGGGACACCACTGCAACTTTTAATTATTATTATTTCTCTGTATGCATCAATTTAGTATAGTTTTATTATTTATATCTATTATTAATCCAGCATTTTATTAACCCCATATTTTCTTTTATTACATATCTGTGGTATCCTGGACATGTTTGCAATGGCCTATGGCTAAATGCAAATAAAGCTATTACTTACTTACTTACTAGCTGGAGATATCCTGCTATTGCAACTGATCTCCAACCGATAGAGATCAGTTACCCTGGAGAAAATGGCTGCTTTGGCCATTGGACAATATGGCATCGAAGCCCCTCCTCTCCCCAAACCCCACCCTCCTCAGGCTCTGCCCCAAAAATCTCCAGGTATTTCCCAACCCGGAGCTGGCCACCCTACATATGAATAAGACCATTGGCTCTGTGTGGGGAGATATGGCCATCTAGCTAGTTCCAAACCTTTTACTTCTCAGTAAAAGACGCCGACTGCTACATAACCTGATTGAAAACAAGCTCACCTCATTCATTATCTAATTTATTTTCTCTCTCTCCGACTGGCTGTCTCAGCTCATAACAAGACAGAACCCTCCATCGTTAGAATCCATCTCCCTTCATTTCCTGGACAAACGTTGATGGATCCGCTGATGCTGTCATCTGCAGTTATGCCTTTATGAGCTGGAGTTCAGTTTCAGAAAAACTCGCATTTCGCAGTAATAATAGTTCTACTCGAAGGAGTAGCAAACTCATAAACATGCCATCCAAGTTTTAGGGTTCTTTTGCTGGTTTTTAAGGTTCAGTATTTTTAAAGCTGCAGTGTGTAAGAAGGGATGTGAATTTTACATATACACCCATTTTAAAAATCACTGCATTGACTGGAACACTTTAATAAGATTCTGAAATTTACTTTTCCATCCAGCTGTAACAGGAAAACACTCAATGGTCTTTTAGGCAGGGCTGTTTCACTCGCCGTCACCCCTCTGAAGACTCTGGGTCTTTGTTTTGATTATGCACGCCGTTTCCGACCGTCAGAGGTCGCCTCGCTCTCCCCCTGCGTTTCCCCTACGTTTTGCTCATGTTTTCAGAGACCGGTTTTATCTCAAATGTGAAAACGCAGACAAAATGAGGGAAAGGTAGGAGGAGAGTGAGGCGACCTCTGACCGTCAGACACCGCATGCATAATCAACACAAAGACCCGAAGTCTTCAGAGGGGTGATGGAGAGGGGAACAGCCCCTCTCTGCTGGGCATGCTGAAAGTCCCAGGTTCAATACCCCAGGGTCTCCATGTAAAAAGGATCAGGTAGCGGAGGGTGTAAAAGACTTCTGTCTGAGACCCTGCTGGCCTTGATGGACCAGTGGTCTGATTCAATATAAGGCAACTTCATGTGCTTAAGGGAGGGAGGAATCATCCGTACAATTGCCACGTCCCTTGAAGGGTTGCGTACTCTCTATGCTCAGCAATTCAAAGTGGTTTCCTCCCAAGCTGTTCCTCCCCCATGCAGACATTAAAACTCAGCTTAAAAAGGAATTGATGAATGGAATATTCACTACTCTCAAGGCACTCTCTTTCTGATTCTTTGCTGGTTCACTAATGAAGTAATCGATTAGCGCTTCCTAGCATTAGAACTCTTGAAGCACTGTACTGCCGAGTCTCGCAGAATCATCCCAAGGTCCAGTATCCTGGCATGAATGAAAGTTATGAAGCTGCTTGGGCTAGTCACAGTTCTCTTACAGCTCACTTAACCCCACCTACCTCACAAGGTCCATTTATGCTTGGTCATTAGCAGCACGTTCCAGGATGAAGTGCCCCGCATATTTTTTTTGTGTTTTTCATGCTGAACCGTCATTCAGGAAGTGACTGCGAAGCTGGTGCATGCCTGCTTCGCATTTCTCAAGAGCCCCTTTGACGCTCCCTTTTGTGTTTGCTCTGCCCCGCCTCGAAGAATCCCCTCAAAGAAGCATGCACAATCACAGCCGCGTGTTAGCTATGCAAACGGAGGTTGCTAATAGATTTGCAAATGAAAGAATGAAATAGCAGGCAAATGGGGGTGGTGGAATTTCTCCTTTGGTGTCAGACCGTGAATAGGCATTTTAAAGGTCGCCTTAAAAAGAGAGCTTTGAGCGAGCATCAAAATTGACCCTGCATAAATGGCCAAGGTGTCTGTTGGGGGAGAGGAAGGGATTGTGATTGTAAGCCTCCTTAAAGGTACAGAAAGTTGGCATATAAAAACCAACTCTTCTTCTTCTGCCTGTGACCCCTTGAAAGCAGCTACTAGACAGAATAGACCTTCAGTGGTCTCACCTGGTTTAAGGCAGCTTCATATGTTCAAATAATCAAAGGCATGCTGATTCCACGTTTGAGAGGAGAGGCTTGTCTCTGAGCATCTGTGCATATACTGTGAGAATCAGTGGGGAATAAGAGAGATGGGTGCAGGGAGGGAAATTAATGACAGTAATGATAGTATCTCCAACCGAGACAGCGAAGTACGCAAGGTGCGTGGGTGGAAAGATGAAGAGCTCTGCCTTCGCCACAACAATGGAATTGTGGGCAGGCACCGAAATTGTTCAAGGAGTTACCATCAAATTCTCATCTAAAGCAAAATTTAAGGCACACTGGGAGTTCATCCTGCTAACGTCTGAGGAACTGAGAAGGAAGACAACGCAAGCTTAGAAAAGACTAATGATGGTTCTCAAAGGGGTTTGAATCATGAGCATACCCCTAGGCTGATACTGTATTTCGACTAAAGTGCGATTCCAAGCAAATTTGGAGGTTTCTCTTCAGGCCAGGGATGATAAGTGAAATCCCTCCACTGGGGTTTTGGTTTTCCTTAAAAAAATCTTTCTTTGGACAGAAATGTTGGCTTAACTTATAGTTGTGGGCAAAACCTGAACCAGATTCTTCTAGAGCGGATGCAGAGGAGAGCAACAAGGATGATCAGGGGCCTGGAGACCAAGTCCTATGAGGAAAGGCTGAGGGAGTTGGGAATGTTTAGTCTGGGGAAGAGGAGGTTGAGGGGGGACATGATCGCTCTTTTGAAGTATTTGATGGGCCGGCACTTAGAGGAGGGCAGGGAGCTGTCCTATTGGCAGCAGAGGACAGAACTCACAATAATGGGTTTAAATTGCAGGCGGAAAGGTATACCGACTGGATATTAGGGAAAAAATTTTTACAGTAAGAGTTGTTTGACAGTGGAATCATGTATGTAGGGCAGTGGTGAGCTCTCCCTTACTGGCAGTCTTCAAGCAGAGGCTGGACAAACACTAGTCAGGGATGCTCTAGGTTGATCCTGCATTGAGCAGGGGGTTGGACTAGATGGCCTCTATGGCACCTTCCAACGCTATGATTCTGTGATTCTAGATGTGGGAACGACAAGTACAAACTTACCTTTTGTATCACTGGTTTTCACCTGAACGGTATACGTGGTATACTGCATCATCTGCTCCCCATTAATCACCGCCGGCATCTCCCATTCCAAAGTACGGTTCTCGCCCAGCTCTGTGGACAGCCATTCATTGTACGTAAAAGTGGTTACCTCTTGGGTCGTCAGGTTTTTCATGCTGATCTAGGAAGGATCAATTCAACAGCAGAAAGTCTAGCAGCAATCCAAAGTATTGGGGATATTTATTAGTTAGCATAGCAAAGCTGCAGTTAGGTAAAACATGAGAGCATGACAGAAAACATGTATAAGGCAAACATATTAGAAACTTACTTTACATTACTTGAGGTAAGGGTTCTCAATCGCCAGCATTAGTGGGGGTGGAAAGTGCCATCAAGTCACAACTGACTTATGGCGACCTGTAGGGTTTTCAAGGCAGGAGACGTTCGGAGGTGGTTTGCCATTGCCTGCCTCCACGTGTGCTGAGGGAGTTCTGAGAAAACTGTGACTGGCCCAAGGTCACCGGGCAGGCTTCATGTGGAGGAGTGGGGAATCAAACCTGGTTCTTCAGATTAGAGTCCGCTACTCTTAACCACTATACCATGGTGGCTCGTCTCCAGCATTACCTCCAGCAAATTATGGGAGATCTTCCAGCATTACAGTTGATCTCCAGACTACAGAGATCGGCTCCCCTGGAGAAAACAGCTGCTTTAAAGGGTAGACTGTATGGCATTATGCCCTGCTGAGGTTCCTCCCCAGCATCCACCCACAAATCTCCAGGTATGTCCCAATCTGGAGCCGGCAACCCTACGTGGGCCAAAATAAAGACTGACTGATTGATTGAGATAAAACTTACTTTTAGTAAGTTGACCTCATCCATTGTATTAGGAAGGAGGTAAAAACCTAATTTAAACAACCTAACTTCCCCCCTAAAATAACTGCCTGGCTTATCTAGCATTGAGTGAATGCAAAGTATGATTTGTTTTTAGGCAAGTTTAAGCTGCTCAGACAACTGTGGACTTGCCTAGCATAGTCTCTCTCAGGAGAAACCCACTGAGATATCCTGCCTCTTGCAAGATCAGGAGGAGAAGAGATAGAACACAAAGGAAGAGAAGGAGGGTGTCAGAGAAAGTCCCAGATTAGGCAAGGAGTGGAGATCAAGATAATTCAAGCCATAGTATTCACCATTCCTATGTTAGGGCATGAAAATTGGGCAATGAAGAAAGCTGACAGGAAGAAAGTTGATTCTTTTGAAATGTGGCATGGGAGGAGAGTTTTATGGATACCGTGGACCATCAAAAAAACAAATCAGTGGGTTCTAGATCAAATCAAGCCTTAACTTTCCCTAGAACTAAAATGACTAAACTGAGGCTTATTGTACTTTTGTTACATCATGAGAAGACAAGAGTCACTGGAAAAGACAATAATGCTAGGAAAAGTCAAAGGCAGCAGGAAAAGAGGAAGACCCAACAAGAGATGGATCAACTCTATAAAGGAAGCCACAGCCCTCGGTTTGCAAGACCTGAGCAAGGCTGTCAAAGATAGGATGTTTTGGAGGATATTGATTCATAGGGTCACCGTAAGTCAGAAGCGATTTGGTGGAATATAACACACACACCTTCAACTAGAGGAAAGCGCCTCCACTAACGGAACAGCTCCACAAGTGAGTGTTTGTGAGTATGGCGACCCATAGGGTTTTCAAGGCAAGAGACTTTCGGAGTTGGTTTGCCATTGCCTGCCTCTGCGTGGCCTGAGAGAGTTCTGAGAGAACTGTGACTGGCCCAAGGTCACCCAGCAGGCTTCATGCGGAGGAGTGGGGAATCGAACCCGGCATTCCAGATTAGACTCTGCACACTTAACCGCTACACCACAGTGGCTCTCCACGGGACCCAACCCCTAACCTCCCTTTGTAATTGTGCTGCAGCAGGAAGACTCAGCGTCTCGTGTGGGAAGATCTGTAGCAACAAACGGTTAATTGCCAAGCTGTCGGCTTAATGTGCCTCTCGTCTTGTCTATTTAGCACTGACGGTGAGCCATCTGTCTGACAAGCCCGCTCCACCCCCACAAGTCCGCCCCGTATGTCGCCTCTTCTCTGCTTCGCTGATAGAAACGGAGGTGAGCACAGATCAGTTTCCATGCCTCCACGGGCACCCCCCTTGAAACCTACTCAGTGCAATCATGGAGCATGTTAATGTCCTGATAACCCGGGGGCAGGGGTGCCCTACGTCAGGGGTGTCACACCTAAGGCCCGAGGGCCGCATCCGGCCCCTTGAGAGCTCTTGTCCAGCTTGCAAGGCAGCCACCCTCCCCCCACTCTCAATCTGGGCTGGCGATAGGGTTGGAGCCTCCAGGTAGTAGCTGGAGATCTCCTGCTATTGCAACTGATCTCCAGCCGAAAGAAATCGGTTCCCCTGGAGAAAACGGCCGCTTTGGCAATTGGTCTCTATGGCATTGAAGCCCCTTGCTTCCCCAACACCCCGCCTTCCTCAGGCTAAGACCCAAAAATCTCCCCAAGCCCCGCCCCCTGTGGTTTTTGTAAAACTGGTGGTGAGAGATTCAGACATGAACCCATCTTTGAGATGATGAATAAGTAGGGTTGCCAACCTCCAGGTACTAGCAGGAGATCTCCTGCTATTACAACTGATCTCCAGCCAATAGAGATCAGTTCCCCTGGAGAAAATGGCTGCTTTGGCAATTGGACTCTATGACATTGAAGTCCCTCCCCTCCCCAAACCCCGCCCTCCTCAGGCTCTGCCCCAAAAACCTCCCACTGGTGGCAAAGAGGGACCTGGCAACCCTAGCTGATGAGGCATGGCCCGGCCCGACAAAGTGACATTTATGTCATATCTGGCCCTCATAACAATTGAGTTTGACACCCGTGCCCTACATGATTCCAGGGCTTGCGTGTCACCTGTGCAGGTAAGGTTGCCAACCTCCAGGTACTAACTGGAGATATCCTGCTATTACAACTGATCTCCAGCCAATAGAGATCAGTTCCCGTGAAAATGGCCACTTTGGCAATTGGACTATGGCATCGAAGTCCCTCCTCTCCCGAAACCCCACCCCCCTCAGGCTCTGCCCCCCAAAATCTCCAGGTATTTCCCAACTTGGAGTTGGCTCCCCTATGTGCAGGGGGGTGGAAACTCATTCTTGGCCGAGGTAAATCAAATGCAGCAGCAAGAAATGTGGGATTCCAAGATATGCAGAAATTAAGCAAATTAAGGAAAATTTGCATGATTCATTGTGGCTTTTTTTTTGGTGGGGGGGGGATCACTGAATCCGCCTCTGTTAGGCAGGGAGAGGCCAAGAAAGTACTGCCCTCTCTCTATTAGTAGTCCGATTCAGT
Source organism: Euleptes europaea (assembly GCF_029931775.1). Lineage (NCBI taxonomy): Eukaryota > Metazoa > Chordata > Lepidosauria > Squamata > Sphaerodactylidae > Euleptes > Euleptes europaea. Next base: position 115,003,747 of record NC_079315.1, on the reverse strand, counting down.
GATGATGCTTGCTCAGCTGAGCACAGATAGCAGATGGTTGTTTCTCCGATCCGAGCCCTGGGCCTGCTCAGGGGCCTCCGCTAGCCTCCAGAGCTCACACCAAAAAGACTGTGGATGCATGGGCTGGCAGACACCTCACAGCACTTACAGGCTCCACATGTCTGCTGGGGTGTGTGTGTGAATGCGCCCAGTGAACAACAAAAGGTGCAAGAAAGCCAGCATGTTGTAGTGGTTAAGAGCGGTGGTTTAGAGCGGTGGACTCTGATCTGGAGAACCGGGTTTGATTCCCCACTCCTCCACAGGAGCAGCGGAGGCTAATCTGGTGAACCAAGTTAGTTTCCCCACTCCTACACATGAAGCCAGCTGAGTGACCTTGGGCTAGTCACAGTTCTCTCAGAGCTCTCTCAGCCTCACCTACCTCACAGGGTGTCTGTTGTGGGGAGGGGAAGGGAAGGTGATTGTAAGCCGGTTTGATTCTTCCTTAAGTGGTAGAGAAAGACGGCGTATAAAAACCAACTCTTCTTCTTCAAGCAGGTGAGGAGAGGTCAACGTCAGAACTGAGCTAGGCCGGAGGAGTAGCGTTGCCAACCTCCAGGTATTTCCCAACCCCGGAGCTGGCAACCCTAGCCCTGCCCCCTCCCTCCTCAAAGGAGCCAGCCTCCCCCCATGCCTCCTTCCCTTTGCTGTGCAGGGTTGAGCTGAATGTCTCCTTCACCTGTCATCACATAGGCTGACCTAGGGTTGCCAACTAGCTGGAGATCTGCTATTACAACTGATCTCCAGCCGATAGAGATTAGTTCCCTTGAAGAAAATGGCCACTTTGGCAATTGGACTCTATGGCATTGAAGTAGGGTTGCCAGGTCTCTCTTCGCCACTAGCAGGAGGTGTTTGGGGTGGAGCCTGACGAGGGCAGGGTTTAGGGAGGGGAGGGACTTCAATGTCATAGAGTCCAATTGCCAAAGAAGCCATTTTCTCAAGGTGAACCAATCTGTATTGGCTGGAGATCAGTTGTAATAGCAGGAGATCTCCAGCTAGCACCTGGAGGCTTTTAACAACCAAAAAAGAACACCTCTGTACAATTACCGAATGGTTTTGGAAATCAGTACAGACACTGACATTAGTAAAATGCAATATCTCTTCAGAGTGAATCAAAATATAATCCAAAGCATACATACAACATAACATCCTAAACTAAGTATTGCTTGCAACAAATACAATAGGATGTAATATGATGAAATGTCCACATGGATCACATGTAAACATTGGATTCCAATCTTCAAACTGGTCCATTTATGGTAACTCAGCCAGAATATTATTCCAATAATAGAAGAGGAGAGCAAAGCCTCCACAATAGAAGGCGATACGGCCGTTTTGAAGTCTTCTTCAGTCCCACTTACAACTTGTCTTTGGTATCCTGATGAGGAACCTGTAAGCCACTCTCAGGCAGAAAATCATTGTTAAAATGCTGTAAACATATAAGGTGGATAACAAGCATTAAGAATTGGATTAGAAGTGGGAGATCCAATGATTTACATGTGATCCAAGTGGACATTTCATCATATTACATCCTATTGTATTTGTTGCAAGCAATAGTTAGCTTAGGATGTTATGTTGTATGTATGCTTTGTATAATAGTTTGATTCACTCTCAATAGATATTGCCTTTTACTAATGTCAGTGTCTGTACTGATTACCTGGAGGTTGGCAACCCTATTGGCAACCCTAATAAGGAACCAAAATATCCAAACTGCAAGAAGAACTATAAAGCAGCGTGCATAGCCCCCAGATGTAATTTTATTTCATATGGCTGTGAGATTTAATTGTATTTTTAACAGGGAAGGCAGCATTGAGCATTTCAATACTTGGCACACCAAAGTGGGGAAAAGGGGACAGATACATTTTATGAATGGCTGGGGGAGAAAAAGAAGATGCCAAAAACCCCTTGAGCTTATCTAAAGATGTCCTTTCAGGAATAATATGCCTTCATATGGCCACCTACCACCCACAAGTACGTAACATTCTCTCCCAAGGTCCACAGTAGCTAATATTTTTCTAAGAAACGGATCTCACAAAAGACAGCTCATAATGTGCTGCAGGTGCAGTGGCACAGAGCCCATGTTCTTTCTGGATAAAACCTAACAGCGGAGAGTCCATTTGGGTAAAATTATAGGTTTTAGTTGGCTTTTCCCTACATCTCCTTTCTCTGCAGTTCTGCCAAGAAATGAGGGATTGGAAGAAACGTTATCACAATATGCGCCCTTGCCAGGAGAAAGTACCCTTCCCTCTGAACCCTCGGGCTAAAAACAGTGAGGGACAGGAAACTCTGTAAATGAGGAACAAAACATTTGGAATGAAACAGGCATAAAACTTTCGAAAGACAATGGACTGGAGCTGTATATTGTGGAGACCAGGGAATTTCTGTACAGGATAGGTTTTTCTGGAAGGAACGGAGGTTTGTGGGGACACTGTCAGCTCTGTGAGCTTTTATTGAGCTAAGAATGTCTATGGATAAATCTATGGCCTGATCTGTATTGCTAGGGATGCCAGCCTCCAAGAACTAGCTGGAGATCTCCTGGGATTACAACTGATCTCCATCTGATAGAGATCAGTTCACCTGGAGAAACGGGGCAAACTCTGCTCTATTAAATGACTATCCCAATAAAAAGAAGCAAGTTTCTAGACCCTAAGAGCCCAGAAATAAAGTGGTCAGCATGTGAGCGATACCTGTTGAAATGTCGGGCAGGAGAAAAAACTGAGAAAAACTTCCAGACTTCAGCGGGAGAGGCTTTGATACTCCGAAGAACCCATTAATTGTTTTCCAAAACAAGCAGTTGTCTGCAAAGGCTGTAGAAAGCCTTTCCGGAATACAGTAGTTAAAGAACCACATTACCTGTTCTAGAAACCAATCAGGACGGCATCCTTCCCCATCTGTCCGTATCCTCATCTTCCTTAATGGTGCAATATCCGGAATCTCCATGATGAAAATATCCGTTTGGCCAACTTCAAATCTGGAGAGATGAGAAGTTTCCTCAGATATCTCGAGCTGGTTTCTTCAGACTAGAGCATCTTCTTTTGTGAGGGAATTGGGTGGGGGGCAGATCTTTGCAAGCCAAGCCAGCATGGTGTAGGGCTTAAGAGCGGTGGACTCTAATTTGGAGAACCAGGTTCAATTCCCCACTCCTCCACATGAAGCCTGCTGGGTGACCTTGAGCCAGTCACAGTTCTCTCCGAACTCTCTCAGCCCCACCTACCTCACAAGGTGCCTGTTGTGGGGAGGGGAAAGGAAGGCGATTGTAAGTCGGTTTGAGACTCCTTGAAGGTAGAGAAAATTGGGGTATAAAAACCAACTCTTATTTTTATTATTATTAAAAGCTCAAAGCTCCCCCCCCCCTACTATGCCATCGCTGAATGCACGGATTCAAGTACACCTGGCAGGTTTGGCAGGTGCCCCAACTTGTCAAAAATGAAAGCTTGCCATTGATGCATCTAAATCATGTTTCAGAACTCGGGGGCATTTCAGGCAGTGGTTTCAGGTGAAAATCACAACTTCAGAGCGCTGCCCTGTCAAAAGCAGTCCTGGCACAGGGTTACCCTGGTTTTCTCTACCGTTTAAGGAGACTCAAACCGGCTTACAAGTGCCTTCCTCTCCCCACAACAGACACCTTGGGAGGTAAGTGGGGCTGAGAGAGTTCAGAGAGAACTGTGACTAGCCCAAGGTCACCCAGCTGGCTTCACGTGGAGGAGTGGGGAAACCAACCCGGTTCAACAGATTAGAATCCACCGCTCTTAGCCACTACACCAGGCTAGCAATGCCCCCAAATCTCCAGGAATTTCCCAGGCCAGTAACATGGTAACAGAATGATATAAATCCAGCGTGTGACTATATGGGTCCAAGACACTGGTAACAGGAAAAAACAGCTGAGCGGGGGACACACAGAGTTTTAAAGGAATAATAAGAGTTGGCTTTTATACCCCGCTTTTCTCTACCTTTAAGGAGTCTCAAAGTGGCTATCAATCACCTTCCCTTCCCCTCCCCATAACAGGCACCTTGTGAGGTAGGTGGGGCTCAGAGAGTTCAGAGAGAACTGATACTGGCCCAAGGTCACCCAGAAGGCTTCATGTGGAGGAGTGGGGAAATCGAACCCGGTTCTCCAGATTAAAGCCCGCCCCTCGTGTGGAGGAGCGGGGAATCAAACCTGGTTCTCCAGATTAGAATCCGCCGCTCTTAAATGACGTAAGCCGCTTTGGGTCCCCATGGAGGAGAAAGGCAGGGTGTAACTCAGTGGTTCCCAACCTTTTTTTGACCAGGGACCACTAGGACTTTTTTGTTCAGTGCAGGGACCCCAAGGTTCAAAATAAAAATTCTGAGAATTTGAAAATAAACTTTAATCATAACTGTTAGTTAAACATTAAACTTAGAATAATATTTGAATATATATATATTTTATAATAGAGAACTTTTAATTGAAAATATTAATTTATTATGGGTTAATAACTTTGTTTTGCGGACCTTAATTTAGTTCTCGCGGACCCCTGGGGGTCCACGGACCCCTGGTTGGGAACCAGTGGTGTAACTGATGTAAATCAATGTGCATACCACCACCACAGCCCAGCGCATCAGCCGGATGGACCATACGGGTTAATCCATCCGGGCTCAGTGACCGGCTAGCAGTTCGCCGCCTCCAATGTCACATCTGAAGTTTCCCACTAATAATCCTGTCGGATTCGTCTCCACCTCGTTACTCCAACACACTGATTAAATTACACAGAGGCTATCGCCCTAAGGAGACGAGCTGGAAGGCTCAAGAGGTCTTTGATACCTCTAATTTGTATGCGCGCGAGAGCATAAATCTGAATAAAAGACTACGAAGGGAACGGTGCTGAGAAACTGCTTGGCACGGTGCCTTCCTTAAGGAACTAATTTTATCAAGAGGATTCCACCGGGCGTTCCTGCTCTGGCGGCCACTTATCAATATTTCTGTTGCCGGGAGCTATCTGCGGTTGATGCTAATGTAAATTAAATTGTCTAATTATCTGTGACAGTTTGAAGAGAAGGTTTCTTCCTCAACTGTATATCGCCGGGTGTTATTATGTACAGAAGGCTCTGAAGACAAATGACAACTTCCTAAATTGTTGAGTCTCACATAATCACACACTGGGGTAATTTCCAGACCTCTAGCCCTTCAGTCATTACAAATTTGGTGAGGGGCTGTGGCTCAGTGGTAGAGCATCTGCTTGGCATGCACAAGGTCCCAAGTTCAATCCCAGGTATCTCCAGTAGAAAGGTCCAGGCAGTAGGTGATGTGAAAGACCTCAGCCTGAGACCCTGGAGAGAAGCTGCCAGTCTGAGTAGACAATACTGACTTTGATGACTGAGTAGACAATACTGACAATACCGTCTAGACATTAGGAAGAATTTTCTAACAGAGCGGTTCCTCAGTGGAGCAGGCTTCCTCGGTAGTAAGCTCTCCTTCCCTGGAGGTTTTTAAGGAGGCTAGATGGCCATCTGTCAGCAATGCTGATTGTATGACCTTAGGCAGATGATGAGAGGGAGGGCATCTTGGCCATCTTCTGGGCATGGAGTAGGGGTCACTGGGGGTGTGGGGGGAGGTAGTTGTGAATTTCCTGCATTGTGCAGGGGGTTGGACTAGATGACCCTGGTGGTCCTTTCAAACTCTATGATTCTATGATGGACCAAGGGTCTGATTCAGTATAAGGCAGCTTCATGTGTTCTTGTGTTGGTTTTTTGGCATTACTGTTTTTATGTTTTGTTGGTGGGGGGGGGAGGGGGGGAATGTCACCTGCCCAATGGGATGGTGACTAGGGTTGCATCATGTGTTCCATGCTGCTCACCACAACAACTAGTACTTGGTGATATACTGCCTCTGAGCATGGAGGTTCTATGTAGCATCCTAGCTGATGGCTATTGCTGGACCTCTTCTCCATCAATGTGTCCAATTTCCTTGTGATGAATGTTCTGTATTTGCCAGCACTGTATATATAAAGTGGGGGCATCACACAATATTTATTGATTTACTTTGTTTATAAATGGCCTTTCTCACCAGTGTGGACCCAAGGCAGCTTACGTCATTCTCCCCTTCACCGTTCTATCCTCACAACAACCTTCTCTGAAGTCTCTTGTCTTGAAAACCCCATGAGAGTCGCCATAAGTTGACTGTAACTTGACGGCCCTTTACCACCACCACCAGGACCGTCTTGTCATTTCTGTTTTTCAGATGAGACAGGGACTGCTCTCAAAGCCATTCAGCAACTCACTGGGTAGTATGGGATCCTAAAGAAATTTTCCCAGGCTCCACTCCAACATAGCTAGAGCGGTTCCTCAGTGGAACAGGCTTCCTCGGGAGGTGGTAAGCTCTCCTTCCCTGGAGGTTTTTAAGCAGAGTCTGGATGGCCATCTGTGAGCAGTGCTGATTCTATGACCTTAGGCAGTTCATGAGAGGGCGGGCATCTTGGCCATCTTCTGGGCATGGAGTAGGGGTCACTGGAATGTGTGTGTGCGGGGGAAGTAGTTGTGAATTTCCTGCATTGGGCAGGGGTTGGACTAGATGACCCTGGTGGTCCCTTCCAACTCTATGGTTCTATGATTCTATTCTATGATTCTATAGTTATCCCTACAGAGACCCATGATCCAACCTGGAGATAGAGAGGGGCCCTTCTGAAGCAATGGAGCTGGCAGAGTAACCCTTACCTATCTCCATCTTTTTCTAGCTGCATCTCTTCAGTACACCCGTTGCATCCAAAGAGCATGATGAAAATACTGGCATCTGTACCGGCACCTGGGAGATCTCCGGTCACAACGGTCACTTCGTAGAGAATCTGGGGGAAAGTGTAGCACATCGAGAATTTGCTTTTAGAAAACCAACAAAAAACCACTCTTGAGATAGGATGGATAGAAGAAGATGTCTCTGGCTTATGGGATACGTGGGGATGGTTCCTCAAAATCTGGAATTAGTGGAATATCTAGGTAAGGTAAAGAAGACAAATTCTGTGTTCAAAAATGTGTGCTAGAATTGCTTTTTGGGAGTTTCAGTGGTAAACGGCCCCTTGCGATCTATTTTACACCTGGAAGCGCCACATCGCAAGGGGCTTTTTACCACTCAAACTCCCAGTAAAGGCCCCTTGCGATGTGGCACTTTTGGGTGTAAACCAGAAGTGACGCGATTGCGTTGACACAGCCGCGCATGTGATCTCACCTCACCTCTACCCCAAAAACCTCCTGCTGGAGGAAAGGGGGGGACCTGGTAAGCCTATCTCTAAAAGAAGTAAACTCTCAGGGGTAAGGGCCAGAATCACGGAGGGGGATGTGAGCTACTTTTTCCTTTCTTTGTAAGCTTTTGCTATTTGCTCCACCCCACCCCATAACCATCAGGCCCCACTCTGACACACAGCAGGCACAGGAAGCCTGACCCCTAACATACCAGCCTCCACCCCTCACCTGCCAGGACACACCCCTTAGCTCCCAGGTTCCGCCCCTGAATCTCAGGATCTTATCAGCTATTGATGCAGCAGCCCAAATTCAGAGATTGCATATTTATCTGTCTGTCTTGTCTGTCTATTTACTTACATACATACATACATACATACATACATACATACATACATACATTATTTATAGCTCACCTTTCTCACTTGGACTCAAGGCAGATTACACAGAGAGCATCAATACTATCAATAGAACGGGAAACTCAGTAAACAATGCAATAGGATTAGGGTTGTAGAACCAACGGGGAATCTAAAAACAGAACTGAAGTAAAGCCTATGGATTAACGTGAGACATTAAATCAGGGGTGTCAAACATGAAGCCCACGGGCCAGATCTGGCCCCTTGAGAGCTCTTATCTGGTTCACGAGCCAGCCAGGACAGCCGCCACCGCTCTCGATCTGGGCTGGCGAGGCATGGCCCGGCCTGACCAAGTGACATTTATGTCATATGCAGCCCTTATAACAATTGAGTTTGACACCTAGGGTTGCCAGGTCCCTCTTCGCAACTAGTGGGAGGTTTTTGGGCGGAGCCCAAGGAGGGCGGGGTTTAGGGGAGGGGAGGGACTTCAATGCCATCGAGTCCAGTTGCCAACGCGGCCATTTTCTCCGGGTGAACTGATCCCTATCGGCTGGAGATCAGATGTAATAGCAGGAGATCTCCAGCTAGTACCTGGAGGCTAAGCAATCAAAAATCAACACCTCTGCACCATTACCTAAGGTTAGAAAATTAGTACAGAAACAGGCTGATAACAATATGTAATGACAAAAGTATACTGAATGTGACAATGTACTACCAAACCAATTGCATATATACAACAAAGTACCTGGAGGCTGGCAACTCTACCGACATTAAACAATGCAAAAAATCCTACTTACAATATTTATTTACCACGGTTTTGTGTTCCCCATGACATCTTTGCACAAGCGTGAGGGAACCCATGGGTATAACTGAAGTTCAGTTGCCTAGTCTACTTAATTTCTTTTTTAAAACATTCATGAGAAAGAACCCTCAGCTGCCATGTGTGTTTTGGGAGACAGTTCACAATCTAACAGCAAGGTTTACTAGAAAGCAGAAATTACCTTCAGGCCAATGAACACACAATCGGCATCCAGGATGTTGTAGACTCGTGAGGTAAGTCCATCTCCCATGTCCCTAGCCAGCCAGCATTTACAGACAAAGGTATACATGACGCCTTTGGTCGGCACGATGATTGTCATCTCGTCCAGGAGCCAGGAGCTTTCTGGCGTCGCCCCGTCATGGCCTACCTGTGGGAGCCAGACATAGGAAAAAATGCCGTCAGTCGAAGTGAGACAAAGAACTGTAGTGGTTAGAGTGTAGGACTAGGACCTGAGAGAGCCATGTAAGAAGAAGAAGAACCCAAGCAAATATGCCACCTGGAGCTCAGGAGAGAAAGGCCAGGATAAACTATTGTTCACAGCCATTTTCCTCCCAGGCTGCTGTTTCTTTCTCCTCTGAATTTATCACCTGGATGATCCAAGCCAGTCAGGGATCACATAACGAACAGGACCATGTCATAGCTCTAGGTAGCCAATCAGACTTCGCTATGAGAGCATCACTGAAGGCAACTAAGAACAATGCGTTCCTAATTAGTCACATGCCTCATCCTAGCTAACCAGGGAGGGGCTGTGACTCAGTTTGTAGAGCATTTGCTTGGCATGCAGAAGGTCCCAGGTTCAATCCCCGGCATCTCCATTTAAAGGGACTAGGCAAGTAGGTGATGTGAAAGACCCCTGCCTGAGACCCTGGAGAGCCGCTGCCGATCTGAGTAGACAATACTGACTTTGATGGACCAAGGGTCTGGTTCAGTATAGGGCAGCTTCAAGTATTTATGTTCATCTGTTTGTTTGGGGAGGGGCTGTGGCTCAGTGGTAGAGCATCTGCTTCGCATGCAGAAGGTCCTGGGTTCAATCCCCAGCATCTCCAGTTAAAAGGACTAGGCTAGTAGGTGATGGGAAAGACCTCTGCCTGAGACCCTGGAGAGGTGCTGCTGGTCTGAGTAGACAATGCTGACTTTGATGGACCAAGGGTCCGATTCAGTGCAAGGCAGCTTCACGTGTTCATGTGTGTTCACGTAGCAAGCAAAACGACATCTTAAAATTATGCAGCTAGTCAGATTTGACTACACAAATACATCCCTGAGGTCGTGGGAAGTGACAGCAAATGGGGGCCTCATAAATGAACAAGGTAAGTGTTTTCACAAAAACAGTCTGAAAGAGGGAGGCCTTTTTTTTTTCAGTAGAGCTGAAAATGGTTTGTGGAAAACTGCGAGAAGATTAGCTCGGCTCTACGCAGGACTACATTTTCAGGAGTGGCAGAGTGAGGAAAACAACCCAGCAGGGATCCCCGTCTGCTCCCTGAACTAACACGACCCTACTTAGCTCCCCCAAGACGAGGATTGCTGCGGCAGTCAGGACGGCCTGATAAACTGCTCGCCGTTGCAGACTTCTCGCTCAGAATCGCTGCACGCGTCACCGCCGCGCAACAGCGTCGTTACGTATCCCAATCACTTCAAGGAAACCTCCCAGCCACTCAGCCCTAATGAATAACCTGTTTCGCAAGAACACTGGAAGGGCTCACGGTTCATCGTGTTCAAAGGAAACATGTTCGTCATTAGCGGTGGCACAGAAACCCCTAATCGCTCGCTCCGTTTCAAACAAAGAAATGATTTCCTAGTCCGGCCTTCATATCTTAATAATATATTTTTTTCATAAGCCACACCGCCTGAGATTATAGATGGCTTGTATCTCTCCCATTCCCCTACCCCCGCTCCAAACAATTGATCACGTTATCTAACCATTTCAGTCATCGCTCCCATTGGGGATGTTATTACCCTGGTAATATCTGCACAGCTACAGAAAATTAGAGCGAATCGCTGGGGGAATTTGGTGATCTGCGTTACGGCTCAAATTCCTGAAGTGTAGCAGGAATCAAAAAAGGAGATTGGATGGTTGTGGGTTTATTTCCTGCTTGCTTTTTTTTACCCCTAGGCTAAATCTGCCAGAGGAAGATTCTTTTAGCATCCACAGTGTGCCAGGTGCTGTGCATGGTATAAAAGCAATACAGTCCCAACTAACCTAAAGCTGCGGAAAGGCGCAGTGGCTCAACAGCAGAGCATCCGCTTGACATGTAGAACATTCTAGGTTCAATCCCTGGTATCTCTCACAAAAAGAAGCAGATGATGGGAAGGACCTCCACTAGAAATCCTGGGAGAGCCAGCAGGGTGTGGTGGTTGAGAGTGGTGGACCCTAATCTGGAGAACCGGGTTCGATTCCCTACTCCTCCACATGAGCAGCAGAATCTAATCTGGAGAACCAGGTTTGATTCCTCACTCCGCCACATGAAGCCAGCTGGGTGACCTTGGGTCATTCACAGTTCTCAGGACTCTCGCAGCCCAGGCAGAAGCAGGTAATGGCAAACCACCTCTACAGAAGAACATAAGAAAAGCCCTGCTGGATCAGACCCAGGCCCATCAAGTCCAGCAGTCTGTTCACACAGTGGTGCCTCTAGGAAGCCCACAAACAAGAGGGACTCTTGCTCTTTTCTACTCCAGGAGAACCCTGTACACTACGCTGAACTCCTTTGATGACTAACAGATGGTGGGGGGGAAGTGACAGATAGGGCAGGATAAGCAGGATAAGCGAAGGTGACAGAGTCCCTCCAGGAAGCAATCAGACACGCTTGATCTACAGCATGAATGAAGCTCTCCCCCGTGTCACAGCGGCGGGGACTGGACTCCCAAGTACAGCAAATGCATTCCTGACACGCTGCACAGTCCTGATCCCGAAGCTGATTTCCTCGGTCTCCCCCAGTCACAGAGGTCGGGGGCGACCACTCCACAGTGTGGAGACAGGCCGACCTAAGTCCACCCCGTATCAAAGGAGTGGGAGACTCTGCCTAGGGCTGCGCTGCTGGGCTGCTCTTCCTCCCTTGCTTGGACCTCCTACGGAGGAATGCCACCAAAACCCAACAGGGGCTTACTTCCAAGTAAACCCCCCTCTCGTCGATCCTCAACAGCATAAGACCTGGAGCAGGCTCGAGCCTGGCTGTATTAATGGGAGGAGGGGAAGCGCGTGGAGCGGGCCGCGGCCTATCCAGCTGTCTCTTGCCTTGTAAACTCTATGGGGTCGCCATAAGTCAGCTGTGACTTGATGGCACACACACACACACAGAGAGAGATCTTGTAGACCCACCGCCAGCTGGAGTAAACAAAACTGAGCTTGACATACCAAGGGTCTGATTAATTATAACATATGTTCATGGGTTTATTTGACAGATGTGGTTTCCCAGTCAACAAAAATAACACAGAGAAACATAAGAAGTGTGGTGGAACAGAAACCAGAGGCAACTCTACTCTAGCATGGGAATGGGAACTTTACCCACTGACCCAAATCACTAGTCCTCAGTGAGGAATTTATCTCTATAGCCTTGTTCCTCCTCCACAGAAGCAACAAAAATAAGCAACTTTTACTACTACTGCCAGGAGAAGCAAGTAGAGATCGACAGATTTTAATTCTTCTGCTCACCTAGATTTGCCAACCAACAGGTGGGGCATGGAGATCTCCTGGAATTACAACTGATCTCCAGACTACGAAGATCATAAGAACATAAGAAAGGTTATGCTGGATCAGTCCAGCAGTCTGCAGTCAAGTCCAGCAGTCTGTTCACACAGTGGCCAACCAGGTGCCTCTAGGAAGCCCACAAACAAGTTGACTGCAGCAGCATTGTCCTGCCTTTGTTCCACAGTATCTAATAGAATAGTAATGCTCCTCTGATCCTGGAGAGATCGGTTCCCTTGGAGAAAATGGCCACTTTGGCCATTGGGCTCTATGGCATTGAAGTTTTTTACCTCTCCAAACCCTGCCCTCCTCAGGCTCCACCCCCAAAATCTGCAGGTAATTCCCAATCCAGACCTGGCAACCCTTGGGGAGAATGAAGCAGAAGCTATGAGGTGTAGGTTGATGTGCTGTCTGCAGGCCGCCTTGAATATTTTTGAAAGCTGAGCAGAGTGATAGTCTATGTAAATGTCGCCTCTCAAACCTTCCGTTTTGCAAGGGTTCCTTTGCTGGCATCTCTGATCTGTGCACCTTGCTTATGAGCTATGATTAAGGCTCTCCTATGAGAGGCCTCCCAAGGTCTGGCACGCTGCGAAAACAATTTCCACACCGAGGCAGAAAATTATACAAGACGCTCTCACTGCAGGCCGTTTATGAAATCCAATCTCTGATCAAGATCAACATTTTGTCGAGTATTTTGTTTTTAATGCACTTGCGCGAAATACTCCCCAAGAACAGAAAACCAAATCAAAGAGAAAAGAAAATTTCCCCTCTGCTGTGCTGGCTTTCTGTGTGAATACAGGTTATTTGAAGGAACATTCAAAGTTAGAATCCAACCCCTGCAGCTTGCAGTGGTATAGTGCGTTCTACTGCTGGAGAGGAAACAGCATGTAAGCTGTTAGGTTAACGTCAATAAAGATACAGGGTGTGTTTAGTCCACTCTAACTCTAGTGGGAGCTGTAATTTATGCTTTCTGGTATCGTGAGCTTATAGAATTCTCTTGTTCCCCCCTTCTTGTTGTGCTTCCTGTCCCCCTTTGTCATAAAAGGTTTTGCCGTTCATAGAAAGTCTATAGTTAGTTATTGCTTCTTGCAGTCTCCTTGTGGTTTCAATAAACGTTGTAGAATGCAACCCCGCATGTGTAGGGCTGGCTTATTTCCCCATCTCTCCATGCTAACATCTACCTCTTCTTCCCCTTGCAGGCCTAACAGTTTTTATGTGAAGATTCTGTATCATGTTGCTGAAAATAAATAAATAAGAACATAAGAAAACCACGCTGGGTCAGACCAAGGCCTATCAAGTCCAGCTGGAGATCGGTTGTAATATCAGGAGACCTCCAGCTAGTACCTGGAGGTTGTGTGAAATAATAGTATCAAGCTCACTAAGTTATATGCAAAAGTGTGGTTATATTATATACAAGTGCAAGGAGCCAACAATGATAAGGATACATACATGAACATATATACAAAGATAGAATGTAGCTAGCAAGCTACCAAACAAGATGGTCAGTTTCAACAATTTCAACAGTTTCAACAATTGTCTTTCAAAGGTAAGTACAATGACTTATTCTATATATTTCTTTCCAGGGAAGAAGATGGAGCCTGGAGCAGATAGAGGCACATCTCTATCTGCTCCAGGCTCCATCTTCTTCCCTGGAAAGAAATATATAGAATAAGAAATATATAGAATAAGTCATTGTACTTACCTTTGAAAGACAATTGTTGAAAGTTTTGGAATTTGTGAAACTGACCATCTTGTTTGGTAGCTTGCTAGCTACATTCTATCTTTGTATATATGTTCATGTATGTATCCTTTTTTTTAAATAATAATTTTATTGGTTTTTATAATACAAATTTTCCATGATAGCAAACAACAATAAAGGCAATATGAAATTCAAAATTCTAACTCTATGTTGTTATGGTTTCTTAAATTCATAACAAAAAAAACAATTAAAGGAAAATTTATGACTTCCCCATCGCCTCTCTCCGCCTCTTAATAAAGTATTCATCCCATCGTAATTGGTCTGATCTTAACTATCATAAATTCATTTAACTTTCATAAAACATCTTCTATTAATATAAATGATTATAACTCTTAATATTAATTGTGTCCTCTAGATCAGATTAATAAGTATTCTTCCATTTTCCCCAGTTTTAATTCATATTCACAATATTTCATCCAATCCTCCCATTCCCCTAAAAATCGAACATTGTCTTTTTCATTTAAAATGGCTGTAAGTTTTGCCATTTCCACCAATTCAAACATTTTCCCAATCCAGTCTTTTTTCTCGGGAATTTCTGCCCCTTTCCATTTTGCTGCATAAAGCAGTCTCGCAGCTGTTGTAGCATAGATCAAAAAAGTTCTTTGTATTAGCAAATCGTCAGGTATCATACTTAATAGCATCATTTCTGGTGTTTTGGGTATATTTTTTTGTACTATTAATCTCAATTCATTGTAGATCATATCCCAAAAATCTTTAGCTTTATCACAAGTCCACCACATATGATAGAAGGAACCAATTTCCTTATTACATTTCCAACACTTAGGGGATGTCACTTTATATATCTTTGCAATCTTCTTAGGTGTTAAATGCCATCTATACATCATTTTATAAATGTTTTCTCGAATTGATTGCGCATTTATTCCTTTCAAATCTTTTGACCATAGTCTTTCCCATTTATTTAAAGCAATATCATGTCCCATGTTTTGAGCCCAGTCGATCATAGTTGGTTTAATCGTCTCCTGCTCACAATATATTGTTAAAAGTAGATTATACATTTTCGAGATCAGTTTCAAATTGTTATCTAATAACATTTTGTGGAAAGGGGACTTTTCTTTAGAAAATCCATTTTTCATATCTTGTACAAAAACTGATTTAATCTGACAGTATTGCAACCATTGTAGATCCTCTTTAAAAAATTGAAATTCCTTTAATGAACATTTTTTCCCCTCCCATTTAATTAATTCCTGGTAGATTATAAATTTGTCCGGTCTAAGTGGACGTAGCATTAACATTTCTTGCGGTGAAATCCACATCGGTGTTGCTGGTTCCAAAATATGTTTATATTTCATCCAAATACGCAATAAAGAGGACCTGATTATATGATTCCTAAATGATGCTTGTATCTTGATTTTGTCATACCATAAATAGCCATGCCATCCACTAATATTATTAAAGCCTTCAAGCTCCAGTAAACGTGTATTTGATAAGGTTATCCAGTCTTTTAGCCATGTTAAGGCTACCGCTTCAGCGTAAAGTTGAAAATTTGGTAATGCTAAACCTCCTCTGACTTTAAGGTCCACCAAATATTTATAAGCAATCCTAGGTTTTTTCCCTTGCCAGATGAAGTTTAAAATGTCCTTCCTCCTATGTTCATGTATGTATCCTTATCATTGTTGGCTCCTTGCACTTGTACATAATATAATCACACTTTTGCATATAACTTAGTGAGCTTGATACTATTATTTCTCACAGCTTGTCTATTTAGTATCGGTGCTTTACTTTTTCCTAAGTATCTGGAGGTTGGCAAGCCTAGGTATCACATTGGGGACTCCTGGGTTAAGGTTGGGGTGACAGTGATCCAAATTCCACCCACCTGACCTATGTAGGTTTTTGCCCCTTCCCTGACTCACAGAGGCAGAATAAATTATGCATAACAGAAATAATAGTAGAATAAATTATACAGTTGAAGAAGAAGAGTTGGTTTTTTATTCGCCAACTTTCTCTACCACTTAAGGAAGAATCATACCAGCTTACAATCACTTTCCCTTCCCCTCCCCACAATGGACACCCTGTGAGGTAAGTGGGGCTAAGAGAGCTCAAAGAGAGCTGTGACTTGCCCAAGTTCACCCACCTGGCTTCATGTGGCAGAGTGGGGAAGCAAACTTGGTTCACCAGATTAGTGTCCGCCGCTCATGTGGAGGAATGGGGAGTCAGACCTGGTTCTCTGGATCAGAGTCCACCATTCCAAACCATCACTCTTAACCACTTACACCACACTGGCTCTCCAGAGACTAATTTTAATATTTTTAATGTTTTGTTTTTTTAGCACTGACATGTGAGTCATTGGAAAAAAATGATTTCTCTGCCCCCTTTTTCCGAAAGTGTGACTAATACCATCTTCGTCCATTCCCTGAACCTAACTCCTCGGTCATGTAGTTACCTCCACTTTCTTGACTTCTTCCACATCCAACCCCAAAACAGAGAATTTCTCCACTGATGCGTCTGCAAATTCTGTCTGGCCGTCCGGGAGATCCAGCCATAGGCGGTGGGTCCGAAGCTTCCCAGGACCCATAATGATAATGTAAACTCGGCTGTCGGTGTCGGAGCCCACCTCGCTACCGGTGGTGATGATTACATGGTAAGGAATTACTGAAAGCAAACAAAACGTTCGGTCAAGGCAAGACTGGAAGGGGAAGGAGAAGGTAGAGCTGATATTGTATTGAAATAAAACTTGATTGATTGATTGATTGATTGAGAAGAAGAAGAGCTGGTTTTTATATGCCAACTTTCTCTACCATTTAAGGGAGACTCAAACTGGTTTACCGTCTCTTCCCCTCCCCGCAACAGACACCTTGTGAGGTAGGTCATGAGCAGAGCTTGGACTCCAGTACTGAAGCTTACCACTCTGCGCCACGGGGCTCTTTCTGTGTATTATTTTACTGATGTTTTTAATGGGCTATTAACCACTGTGAGGCCACAGTGGTTATTGGCCATATGAGGGCTGTCCACTTCTGATTGCTGGTGAGAGTGCCTATGATGGAGTGCCCTTCCATTAAAAAAAACAAACCCTGCGCCAAGAAAGCTAACATGTCATAGGAGAAAGCTAGGCTAAAACCCATTTCACTGGCAGCCTACTTTTCTATGTGAAGGGATTTTTTTTAATGGACATTCGGACCTGCACTTTGAAGTAGGGGAACCCTAGACACAATTTCATTCCCTCAATGAGAATTAGGCTTCACTCTGGGAGGCGTTTCGCAACATGCCTTGTTCAAGTATTATTATGGGTTGGTTTTTTTCTCGATTACTATTCCGGTCTGTATGACTGGTTCATGACTATGTGGTGCTGATAATTGTATTTATGGCTGCAAACGTGCATCCCCTCACTTAAGAGGGAAACGCACACGAGGATTCGTTTCCCTTGTGGGCGGAAGCCTAAAACGAGAGGAAGACGTTTTGCAGTTATACATTTTAATTGTTATCTTGCAAAAACAATGCACATATAGTCATAAAGATTTTTTTTATACCTATGTATATCTTTGAGTCTGGAATGTTGATTGCTTAGACCACTGAAGAAGGCTGTAGGGCCGAAACCCATATGGTCAGAGCCAAATGGTGTGATTATTGTGTTATTGTTGTCTTATTGTGTTATATGAGCATGAGCCTCATATGTGTTCTATATGATATTAGATTTTATCCTGAAATAAATATATACACATTTTGTATGGATATAATCTTAAGATTGTATAACCTTTGGCCTTGGATGTTTATTTTTTCTTGACCTTTTGGGCACTTAATTATTACGGTATGGCCATGTGTCCTTCCTCCCCGCCCCATGTAGCATTTCCTTACTTGCTCCTTGCGCAGGAGATCCAGCCACGCCATCAGACGTCTTGTCTTTCACATTTGCATTGTCGTCCTTACTGAGGGATGAGTCACCAATGCTTTTCTGGTTACGATCGTAGCTCTAATAGGAGAGAATAAAACACACCCAGCAAATTAATCAAGATCCTTCTCATGAACCTGGAAATGGTTTTTTTTCCACCTCAAAGAACAATAGTGCCACAATTACAGGCATGCATTATCCCTGATCAAATGGAAAGGTGGCATAAAAAGGTTTGAAATAATAATTATTATTATTATCCTAAATAGAAACACGTTGAAAATGGGACTAGGGCTGCCATCCCTCTGTCTCCCGTTTTTCAGGGGTGGAAGAAAAATAAGCAAACAAATGGTATAGGCTTAACAGTGTGACATCACTTCCGGAGGAAACCCAGAAGTGATGTCAGGGACATGTTGGTGTACCATCGGCATCAGCATGACATCACTTCTGGAGAAAACCCAGAAGTGACATCATGCCTCTCTAGGAATCACTGGAAACTCTGGTTTTTCCTAGAGAGGACTGAGATCACTTCTGGATTTCCCCCAGAAGTGATGTCAGTCCTCTCTAGGAAAAACCACAGAGTTTCCAGCAATTCCTAGAGAGGCATGATGTTTTCTCCATAAGTGATGTCATGCTGATGGCACCCCAACACGTCCCTGCTTCCCAGTCTCCCACTGGTTGTCAAGCCATGCCTAGCAACTCTAAATGGGACTGAATTTCAAAAACTAGCCGGTTGGATTTGAATATCACCATTTTGTTTTCGTTTCAAACCAATGCACCTTTTCACAGTAATTTCTCTCCCTTTACATCATTTCCCCCTTAATGTTAATGCATTTTTTGCTGTATCTGGGTTTTTACAATATGTGTGATGCTTTATGATTTCTAAGCTACCTTGGAAGTAGGGTTGCCAGGTTCTGTGTAACTCCGAAGAGCATATGCTGCATTAGCATCAATCCTACTACAGGACATTATATCTCCTATTGAAAGGGGGTTGGTAAGGATCAATGAGCTAAGAATTCTGAAGAGCGAAGAAGAAGAAGAAGAAGAGGAGGAGGAGGAGGAGGAGGAGGAGGAGTTGGTATTTATATGCTGACTTTCTCTACCACTTAAGGAAGAATCTAACCGGCTTACAATCACCTTCCCTTCCCCTCCCCACAACAGACTCCCTGTGAGGTAGGTGTGGCTGAGAGAGCTCTAAGAGAGATGTGACTAGCCCAGATCAGAGTCCACCGCTCCTAACCACCACTCTTAATAGGCAAAGTGTTATAAGAAGGGGAAATAGCAATAAAAATTATTGGGTAGGGGGTTCGGGCTGCTGGAACAGCGTGCCGAAAAGTGAAAATCCCATTGCACATTCGCGGAAATTGTTTTTGCTAAACCTAATTAGTTTTGCCTCCTTCAAAGGAATTAATAATAGCAAGTAAGTCGGCCTGGTCCCACCAGAGCTCTCGGCAGCCACGCCATGTGTTAGACGCAACCCATCAAGCTCGTCCCCAGGGGAGCTCCGTTTGCCCCGGTGTTAATATGTAATCGTTTCAGTCACAAACGTGCAATTAAAACATCGCCCTGCCTTGTTGAACAAGCCCTGGCAAAGAAAACCAGCTTTGGTTACCACCAGAACAGGCCCTTGCTGGGTAAAAGGGCAGGCGCCACCTATTAATTTTGATCCTGTTAATTGATCCACATCCTTCGAATGTTAATTAGCTACATTTTCAGTGGCTGTGGAATGTAAGAGCTTGCTTTTTTTTTTCCTCCCAGAAGCAACGGGTAGGGTGGCCAAGTACCCTCCAGCAACTGGCAAGGCATGGGAGGTGGGAGAACTTGCAGGCAGCAAACTGAGGCCTAGGCCCCTGTCGCCAGCGACCTCACTTTCTGCGTACACTGGGAGCGATGTCATCCTGTTGGCAGTGATGTGGGGACCTTCTGGTATTTTGGCAAAAACTCTATGGTTTCATGTGTAGGAGTGGGGAAACAAATCCAGTTCACCAAATTAGCCTCCGCCGCTCATGTGGAGAACTGGGGAATAAAACCTGGTTCTCCAGATCAGACCCCACCGCTCCAAACCACTGCTCTTAACCACTCACCACGGTGAAGGAGGAATTGGTGGGAATTGCCAGTTTGGTCTGGATCCAACCCAGTGAAAGGTAATGCAGGCATTATGTGAGCCTCCTGCCTTCCCAAGTAGACGAAAAGGTGACTTGTCAGATGTCCAGTTCAGGAAAAAGGAAGAAACAATGTTGTCTATTGGTTCTTGTAGGTTATCCGGGCTGTGTAACCGTGGTCTTGGAATTTTCTTTCCTGACGTTTCGCCAGCAACTGTGGCAGGTATCTTCAGAGTAGTAACACTGAAGGACAGTGTCTCTGACCTACAAGAACCAATGAACTCTGACCGTGAAAGCCTTCGACAATACAATGTTGTCTACTTCGTTCCTCCAAAGGTTTGGATTGCCAGCCTTCAGATGGTACGAAAGATCTCCTGGAATTACAGCTGATCTCCAGGTGATAGAGATCAGAGAGCCAGAGTGGGGTAGTAGTTAAGAGTGGTGGTTTGGAGCAGTGGACTCTGATCTGGAGAACCAGGTTTGATTCCCCACTCCTCCACACGAGCGGCAGAGGCTAATCTGGTGAACCGGGTTGGTTTCCCTGCTCCTACACATGAAGCCAGCTGGGTGACCTTGGGCTAGTCACAGCTCTCTTAGAGCTCTCTCAGCCCCACCTACCTCACAGTGTGTCTGTTGTGGGGGGGGGAGGTGATTGTAAGCCAGTTTGATTCTCCCTTAAGTGGTAGAGAAAGTTGGCATATAAAAACCAACCCCTCTTCTTCCCCTGGAGACAATGGCTGCTTTGGTTGGGTGGACATGGCACTGTACCCTGCTGAGGTCCCTCCCCTCCCCAAATCCTGCCCTCCCCAGACTCTACCCCCAAATCTCCAGGGATTTCACAACCTGGGGTTGGCAACCGTACTGTTCATATAGTTCATAATTGAATGAGAAGTTACTTGTGGAGGTTAGTCGCCTGTGCTTATGCGCTGATTGTGAATGTTCCATGTAACAGCAAAATGGGCCTGTTTGAGCTAGCTATGCATGCCAAAGGCACAAACCCCTTTCCCTCTAGTCCCCTTGGTTCAGTATTACCTACTCAGACTGGCAGCAGCTGTCATAGATCTCAGGCAGAGAAAGGTCCTACCTGCTTATCCAATATCCCTTTTTAGCTGGAGATACTCAGAGATTGAACCGGGGACCTTCTACATGCAAACCTCCTGAACCACAGATCCCGAAACAAAGGTCAGGAATTAATTCGAAATTTAATCATGGGTATTTTCCAGAGCCAGCCTTTGAACAATGCAATGAACCCTCAGCGGCGGCACGCAAGACCATTCCGGTTTACTTTTTCGTAAAGGATCCGCTCGATCTTGCCGTCCTCCTTCTTCTTCGACAGCCAGCGCTCGCACATAAACAAAAAGTAGTCGTCGGTGTTCTCGTTCACAACCTCTATTTTGTCCAGGTACCAGTCAGGTCGCGGCATGCTGTTGTCGTGGCGAATCAGGATTTTGTACACCATGCCAAGGTCCACCGCCTGCATTCGGAATATGTCTTCCTGTTGGAACAGAAACGGACAGTCCCTCTCTTCAGTACTACAGTTGCTAAGCCATCCAGCCATGTGGTCCTATGAAAACAGCCCTGTCTAAGAACCCTGTCATTTCTGGATTTGCTCTCTGAGTTCCCTGTTCCTACTGCGAAGCATCTTGTGTTGCCCTGAAGTCTGAGATTGAGGGTCCCCTGACCCTTTTTTGAGTGGCTGTTAGGATTGTTAATTCAGGGATGGGAAGTGTCTGGAGATTCTGGGGGCTGGGGCCTGGAGAGGGCGGGGTTTTGGGAAGGGAGGGGCCTCAGCAGAGATGTGATACATAGTGTCCACCCTCCAAAACAGCCCTTTTTTCCAGGGGAACTGATCCCTCTCGTCTGGAGATTAGTAATTCTGGGAGATCTCCGTACTCCACCTGGAGGCTGGCATCCCTAGTGGCTTTTCAAGGGTCTGCAGTGAGAAGAGGAGGACTGTTAGAGTGCACCATTTAAGACAGAGGTGGGTAACCCTTTTCCTGCCAAGCGCCATTTGAACATTTATGACATCATTCAAGGGCCATACCAGGTGTAGATCTCCCTGCAGGGGGGAGAGGCTAGGGTTGCCAGGTCTCCAGCCACGACCTGGAGGTTGGCAACCTTAGGAGAGGCTATGCAGAGGAGGGAGGGAAGGAAGGAAGGAAGGTAGGCAGGGTAGGGTTGCCAGGTCTCCAGCCACGACCTGGAGGTTGGCAACCCTAGGAGAGGCTATGCAGAGGAGGGAGGGAAGGAAGGAAGGAAAGGAAGGAAGGCAGGCAGGCTAGGGTTGCCAGGTCTCCAGCCACCACCTGGAGGTTGGCAACCCTAGCAGAGGCTATGCAGAGGAGGGAGAGAGGGAGTGAAGGAAGGAAAGGAAGGAAGGAAAGGGAGGGAGGCTTCTCCCCCCCATGCACACATGCCTTCCCGCCCTCCACACACACACGTGCACGATCGGGGGAAGCCCTTCCACACATTCACACACACACTTGTCAGGCTGCGCTAGTGTCCCGGCGATCGGGGGAAGCCTTCTTGGCTTCCCACACACACACACACACACAGCCATTGATGTCGTGGGCCTTAAATGGCCTGCGGGCCAGAGGTTCCCCACCCCTGATGTAAGAAGTGGGTTACCACCTTCCAAGTGGACCTGGAGATCTCCCAGAATTACAGCTGATCTCCAGACTACAAAGATTAGCTCTGCTTTAGAAGATGGACTATGTGGTATTATACCCTGCTGAGGTCCCTCCTTAAGCTCCACGTACAAATTTCCAAGAATTTCCCAATCCAGAGTTGACAACTTAATTAAGAACCCACACCTGAGGGGGGAAAGCCTGTCATCGGTAACGTATGTACCTGTGCTCTTTCAAACTTATTCATGTTAGTGGCAGATTTGCTCAGTTTTCTCTCCCCTGTATCTCCCAGATCTCCGTATATGGTCAAGAACACGTTGGCATCCGTTCCGCAACCAAAAATATCTCCCGTGTAAACAACAATATTGTATGAACAAACTGTACAAAAACAAACAAACAAAAACAAGATTAATTTATGCATTTAGAGAAGAGGAGTCAGCAGCTACCACCTTTATTTAATTCGAAACTCATTTCTGCATTATTTTTTTGTTGCCATCAAGTTGCAACAGACTTGTGGCAACCCTAGAATAATAGAATCAAAGAGTTGGAAGGGACCACCAGGGTCATCTAGTCCAACCCCCTGCACAATGCAGGAAATTCACAACTACCTCCCATACCCACACCCAGTGACCCCTACTCCATGCCCAGAAGATGGCCAAGATGCCCTCCCTCTCATCATATGCTTAAGGTCATAGAATCAGCATTGCTGACAGATGGCGATCTAGCCTCTGCTTAAAAACCTCCAGGGAAGGAGAGCTTACCAACTCCGGAGGAAGCCTCCCTATAGGGTTTTCAGGGCAAGAGAGGAGTAGAGGTGTTTTGCCATCACCTGCCCCTCCACACCATGAACCTGGACTTCCTTGGTGGTCTCCCATCCAAGTATTAACCAGGGCTGACCCTGCTTAGCTGACCCTGCTAAGCTGCATACATCTGTCAAACTCCCTTATGCGGGCTACTGACTGATTTATCTCTTTCTTTCTTTAAAACACTGTACCCCACCGGCTAAGGAAAGGCTTCGAGATGGCTTAAATAAGGGGTCCCCAACCATTTTGATCCTGCAGGCACATTTGAAAGAGCATGGTGGGTGCAGCCACACAATGGCCGCCACAGGAGGCAGAGCCAGCCACAAAATGGCTGCAACAGTTAACAGTCAGTCACACAATTAAGATTCTTGTGTTGTGGTGATAACTACTGCTGAAACCATGGTTTTTTTTAAAAAAAAATCTGCACAGCCAATCAAATCTCCAGTGGCCTATCAGAAGCCTTGCTTGGCTAAAGACCACTTGGCCCTGCCCACTGTCTAAAAGCACTCGGTAGATGCCAGAGGAAGTCAATGGCAAACCACCTCCGCTTCTCCCTTGCCTTGAAAACCCCTTGCTGGGGTCGCCACAAATCAGCTGCGACTTGACGGCACTTTACCCACACACAAGCTTTTGTGAGTCAAAGCTCCCTTCATTGGATCTCTGACGAAGCCAGCTTTGATTCACGAAAGCTTATACCCTGGGAAAATTTGTTGGGATGCTAAGGAGGGTTGGCCCTGGTTAGTACTTGGATGGGAGACCACCAAGGAAGTCCAGGGTTGCCCCACAGAGGCAGGCAATGGCACACCACCTCTGTTTATCTCTTGCCTTGAAACCCTACAGGGTTGCCATAAGTCAGCTGCAACTTGACTGCACTTTCCACCCCCTCCAAGGTGCTAATGGGCTTGCGTTTTGTTCTACTACAGCAGACTAAGGTCATTTATGCCTGGGGTTTTTACCTGAGGTTCATTGCTTGCTGGACCCACACTTTCCTGATGGGAATCTCTGCACCAGCAGTCTCCAAGCTCAAATCAAGCCCCGCCCCTTTAAATGCTGCTTTGTAATTGGCTTACGTGTAGTGCTTACTGTGAGAGAAAATTTCCCCTCCCCAACCCAATTGCCGCATAAAAAATCATTTTAAGAACAACAACAAAAAAGACAAAGCACTCTGAAAACAGGGGGTGGGGGAGAAATCCAAGCCTCGGTTCTTAAAAGATTTTCTTCTGCTCAGAAAGAGCTCTGAGGAAGCAGGAAGTATTTCAATCCCCGCCTCTGGACATGCTGCTTTGTAGTTGGCTGTGAGCAAAACCATGCTTGTGTGTCCCACTCTATTCCTTATGCATGGGGATTTCACCCGGGCTTTGTTCAGGGAAGATGGAAGAGTGGGGTTAACAGAGGAACGGGAAGTCCTGGACATTGCAAGGGCTGGCAGCGAGGTCATCTCTAATGAATGGAAAACTCATGCATAACTCCAAGGAACAACCGATTCAGACGTGAGTGAAAGGACCCATGCGTACACGACCTGGGAGGAGCTCTCCAGGGTCTCTCTTTCTCTGACCTTCCTCCTGAGATCTTTTAAAGAAAGATCCCTTTCTGCAAGCAAAGCATATGCTCTATCACCGAGATGGAAACTGGCAGGAATAATACGTACTTCTCCCTTTTCAATTCTCGGCACCCATAAGTGTTTGGGGGGACAAGATCTTGAAGGTTGTGCGTTTTTTTTGGGTTGTTGTTGTTGGGGAAACAAGGTTCGCTTGATGAGATTCATCAGGCCCTCGTCAGCTGGCTTCCCTCAATCGTCCCTAAATGACAGCGACATCACTTCGATGCAAGAAACAAAGCTAAGAACATAAACGTTTAAAGGGTTTAATCTCGTCTGGCACTGCCTTGTTTTCCAAAAGGGCAGGCCTGAAAGCATCGAGACGAACTTGGAAAAGGAAACTTGCGTCCAAATGAGTGCTTGAGGGAAAAGAAAAATTACCAGTGAAAAGGATTCCGTTCTGGAAGCTCTTTGGACAATATTTGGTTTGGTTTTAACACGTTCTGTAAGCACTTGTTTATATAAGCCATTCATGCTGAGAATTAGAAGGCCCTGCACCTGATACTGTTTTCCATTTATTTACACGGTTTAACCCAAGCGTTAAGTGCTGTTGTGCGTTTTTCACGTCAATAAGCCAGGGTTTGCGACTGAACACACAGTCAGCGAATCGCAGGTTCCCTGATGGATGCATGTGTTTTTAAACAGCGGCTGCCGGCCATGATGACTGAAGGGAACCTCCTAGGGTTGCCAACCTCCAGGGGGTCTGAGAAAAATATGCACAAGTACTACTGGGATAGTAGTGAAAATATAGTACTAGGCTCAAACCAATTAATTTAAATAATACACAAGCAAACTATGCAAACATATATTGTGAACAATGTGTAACATCTACAGACAAGTGAAAACAGCAGTGATAGTATGTACAAGCAAATCTAAGATGGAAAGTCTTTTTCAAGGTAAGTAAGAGTCTTATCTCTAGGTTGTTTTCTTCAAAAAGCTACACGAGGAAGGCTGAAAAAGTCCACAGTAACGCGGTCCGGATGCACACTAGCGTTTCACTGCAAAATTGCAGCTTCATCAGCTGGAATCTTCATAGATATTAATTGGTTTGTCTTTGTAGATGCAATAATAGCAATCTAATACAGAGAGAATAATTCAGTCTTGTTGCACCAAAAAGGCTGCTCAAAATGGCTACTGAATTATTCTCTCTGTATTAGATTGCTATTATTGCATCTACAAAGACAAACCAATTAATATCTATGAAGATTCCAGCTGATGAAGCTGCAATTTTGCAGTGAAACGCTAGTGTGCATCCGGACCGCGTTACTGTGGACTTTTTCAGCCTTCCTCGTGTAGCTTTTTGAAGAAAACAACCTAGAGATAAGACTCTTACTTACCTTGAAAAAGACTTTCCATCTTAGATTTGCTTGTACATACTATCACTGCTGTTTTCACTTGTCTGTAGATGTTACACATTGTTCACAATATATGTTTGCATAGTTTGCTTGTGTACTATTTAAATTAATTGGTTTGAGCCTAGTACTATATAACCTCCAGGGGGTGGCTGGAGATCTCCCGCTGTTACAACCGATCTCTAGGCGATAGAGATCAGTTCCCCTGGAGAAAATGGCTGCTTTGGCCATTGGACTCTATGGCATTGAAGTCCCTCCCCTTCCCCAACCCCACCCTCCTCAGGCTCCACCCTAAAGACCTCCCGCCGGTGGCAAAGAGGGACCTGGCAACCCTAGAACCTCTGCACTCAGAGGCAGTAAACCTCCGAACCCCAGTGCTAGGAAAGAACATCAGGGGAAGGCCTCAGCCTCTGTGCCCTGTTGTTGGTCCTCCAGAGGAGCTGGCCGGCCACTGCGTGAGGCCCCTTTCAAAGAGCCTTTATAATCCATTTTAGCAGTAGGGTTGCCAACCTCCAGGTACTAGCTGGAGATCTCCTGCTATTAAAACTGATCTCCAGTCGATAGAGATCAGTTCCCCTGGAGAAAATGGCCGCTTTGGCCATTGGTCTCTATGGCACTGAAGTCCCTCCCCTCCCCAAACCACGCCCTCCTCAGGTTCCGCCCCCAAAAACCTCGTGCCAGTGGCGAAGAGGGACCTGGCAATCCTAAAAAGTTTGGGACCTCTGTGCTAGACCAATATAGCTATATTGCCAGCTTTCAGATACAGCCCATAAATGGATTTACTTATGCTGGATGAAACCCTCGTCCCAATATCGCTTTACTCAGAATCGGGCCAACAGAGGATAATTAGCGGCTTAGAACGGCAATGAGAAAGGGGCCTGAGACAGGATGCTGGAATAGAGGGACCGCTGTTCTGATCCAGCAGGGCTCTTCTTATGTCTGCCCCTTAATACATTACAACGGTCACAGTGCAGGGTGGGAGGGGTCGTGGTTTGGTGGTCAAGCACCCACTTTGCATGCAGAAAGTCCCAAGTTTACTACCTGGCGGCTGCTCATCAAAGGATCTCATGAGGAAGACCCTCTACCCAAGAGAGCTTCTGCCAGTCTGAGCAGGAAATCCTGAGCTCTATTTATTTATTTTTATTTTATTAGTTTTGTATCTGGCCCTCGCTCCCCGGCCAAGGGCGGCTCACAACATATATGGCCTGTGGTGTGACTTTGAATCATAGAATCATAGCATTGGAAGGGACCACCAGGTCATCTAGTCCAACCCCTTGCACAATGCAGGAAATTCACAACTACCTTCCCCCCCCCCAAACACCCTAGTGTCCACTACTCCATGCCCAGAAGATGGCCAAGATGCTCTCTCATGATCTGCCTAAGGTCATAGAATCAGCATTGCTGACAGATGGCCATCTAGCCTCTTCTTAAAAACCTCCAGGTAAGAAGAGCTTACCACCTCCCAAGGAAGCCTGTTCCACCGAGGAACCGCTCTAACTGTTAGAAAATTCTTCCTAATGTCTAGACAGAAACTCTTTTGATTTAATTTCAACCCGTTGGTTCTGGTCCAACCTTCTTGGGCAACAGAAAACAACTCGGCACCATCCTCAATATGACAGCCCCTCAAGTACTTGAACATGGTTATCATATCCCCTCTCAGTCTTCTCCTCTTCAGGCTAAACATACCCAGCTCCTTCAACCTTTCCTCATAGGACTTGGTCTCCAGACCCCTCACCATCTTTGTTGCCCACCTCTGGACACGTTCCAGCTTGTCTACATCCTTCTTAAATTGTGGTGCCCAAAACTGAACACAATACTCTAGGTATCTGAAAAAAGTGAGCAGTGGATCACGAAATTTCATACCCTGCCAGAAATTTTGTTACTCTTTAAGGTTCCACTGGACTCCTACTCTTTTCTACACAGTACTCTAGGTGAGGTCTAACCAGAGCAGAGTAAAGCAATACCATCACTTTGCGTGATCTGGACACTATACTTCTGTTGATACAGCCCAAGATAGCATTTGCCTTTTTAGCTACCGCATCATACTGTTGACTCATGTTCAGTGTCTGGTCTACTAAGACCCCAAGATCCTTTTTGCACACACTACTGCTAAGACTTGTTATGGTCAAGGAAGCTTCACATGTTCTTGTGTTCAGGGGGTTTCTCATATACCAATGGCAGACAATATTCCACAGCATTCTCGAGGGCGGTTCATGTCCCACCGGCAGGGAGAAGTAACAGTTTTGGATCCACCCACCAGCCTCGATCATTACCAGCCGACTCCTCCCAGAAAGATATCCATAACGGGACAACAGCTGAAAACGGACATACTTTCCAGGGCATCTTCAATTTCTTCATGGATCTGCTTAAGCGTCCCATCCTTCAGGAGTTTCTCGGTAAAGATGTGGGACGGGACCAGTTCCCTCATGATCTCTCCATCCTCTTCGGATTTTGCTAGCCATTTGTCGCACGGAAAGGTGGTTTTCTCGGAACCCTGGTGCAAAGAGGAAACAAATAAGCTTTTTAGTACCAGAACAATACTTGCACCCGGGGCTGACCTAGATTATGGGGTGAAAGTTCTGATAGTGGGCAGAGCTTGCTTGGACTCAGTTCATTTATTTAATTTTGAACATTCGACTAAATCGACTTTTCAGATCCTGCTATAGGACAGTTTAAGAACATAAGAAAAGCCCTGCTGGATCAGACCAAGGCCCATCGAGTCCAGCAGTCTGTTCACACAGAGGCAAACCAGGGGCCTCTAGGAAGCCCACAAACAA
The DNA here is from genome assembly GCF_029931775.1 of Euleptes europaea. Lineage (NCBI taxonomy): Eukaryota > Metazoa > Chordata > Lepidosauria > Squamata > Sphaerodactylidae > Euleptes > Euleptes europaea. Next base: position 114,974,810 of record NC_079315.1, on the reverse strand, counting down.
GACAGCTGCAGCAGCACCATCCTGCCTGTGTTCCTCAGCACCTAACATAATAGGCCTGCTCCTCTGATCCTGGAGAGAATAGGTATGCATCATGACTAGCATCCGTTTTAACTAGTAGCCAGGAATACCCCTCTCCTCCATGAACATGTCCACCCCACTCTTAAAGCCATCCAAGTTAGCAGCCATCCCCACATCCTGGGGCAGGGAGTTCCACAATTTAACTATGCATTTGGAGGTCATTAATTCATAGGGCCACTATAAGTCAGAAGCAACATGACAGCCCTTAACACACACACACGCACACACACACACCTTGTAGTTGCTCAGTCCCTGCATGTGTCTTAAGGTAGATCAGTTTTTTAACTGCACAAATATATATATTATATATACCAAATCCAGTTGTTGGTATATTTGGAGAGGCTGTGGCCCAGAACACATTTATTTATTTAAAATATTTACACATCACCTCTCCAGCAAAACAGTCCATGGCAGTCCCAAGAAGCAAATCAATAACACAACCCTTACACAACTATAATCTCAAACCAAGCAGAACAACCTACTGGATGCAATCCAGTTTTGGTCTGTGATGGAAGCTCGCTGGGTGACCTAGGCCAGGTCGCTCTATATCCTCTTAATCTACCTCTCAAGGTTGTTGTGAGGATTAAACACTGTAAGCTGCTTTGGGTCCCCAGCGGGCAGAAAAGCAGGGTATAAATGAAAAATGTCAATAAATAAATAGCCTCGTCCATCAACTGCCCATATCCCACACTGTCAGAATCACTGCATTGCTATCCAATGCGATTCTCAAATGAACACACATGAAGCTGCCTTGTACTGAATCAGACCTTCAGTCCATCAAAGTCAGTATTGTCTATTCAGACCGACAGCCGCTCTCCAGGGTCTCAGACAGAGGTCTTTCACATCACCTACTTGCCTAGTCCCTTTAACTGGAGATGCTGGGGATTGAACCTGGGAACTTCTGCATGCCAAGTAGAGGCTCTACTGCTCAGCCTGAGCCACAGCCCCTCCCCAGGGAACAGATATGAACACATGAAGCTGCCTTATACTGAATTAGACCCTTGGTCCATCTAAGTCAGCATTGTCTACTCAGACCAGCAGCGGCTCTCCATGGTCTCAGACAGGGGTCTTTAACATCACCTACTTGCCTAGCCCCTTTAACTGGAGATGCCAGGGATTGAAGCTGGGACCTTCTGCATGCCAAGCAGATGCTCTACAAACTGGGGCCACAGCCCCTCCCGTTCTCATCTGCATGATGACAGAACTAAAATGCCCTGATCTGCCTGCCCTTCCCTTCAACATCCAGCACAGAGGATGAAATATAATTATGAGACGTAATTGGCAAGCGACAGCATGCCTTTAGCTCTCGGCAGTGAATTCGGCTTGCCCTGCCCAAACGCAACCAATTTAGCCTGACCTCGTTTCTCCCCGCCCTCCGGGAACACAGACACATCTTAACAGTCTAATCAGGTAGCGTGGATTTCCAGAGATCGGGCAGCTTATTGCTATCCCATGGCAGGCCGTAGCATCCTGCAGCGGATGACGGCACGATGGAGCGGCACTTGACTTCTCTTGGCTTCTCCTCCTCTTCCTCGTCATCGCCCAAATCCAAAAGCTCAGCAAGAATACCCATGTGGCTCTCTGAGCTCCTAGAGGCACACGATGCCTGCTGCTCTTCTGGGTTGCAAAGAGCTGGTTTGACACCGAGAAGGAATGGAAACAGAAAGGCCTCAGGCCAAGGGAGCTATCCAGAGTGCTGACTCTAACCGTATGCCAGAAGTGGCAGATTAAATGCAATCTAGCTCTCACAGTTCCCTTGCGCTGCGGTCTCCAGTCTAACCATTCTTCCTAGGTAGCCCTTCTTGTCTCCAGACTCTGCATGAGGCATTCGCCCCCCCTAGGAACACAGATTCCTTCTCAGTGGGTGCAGAGGAGAGCGACGAGATGCTCAGGGGCCTGGAGACCAAGCCCTATGAGGAAAGGTTGAGGGAGTTAGGAATGTTTAGTCTGGAGAAGAGGAGGTTGAGGGGAGACATGATTGCTCCCTTTAAGTATTTGAAGGGCTGTCACTTAGAGGAGGGCAGGGAGCTGTTCCTGTTGGCAGCAGAAGATAGGAATTGCAATAATGGGTTTAAATTGAGAGCGGAAAGGTACCAGCTGGATATTAGGGGAAAAATTTACAGCAAGAGTTGTTTGACAGTGGAATCGGCTACCTAGGGAGGTGGTGAGCTCCCCCTCTCTGGCAGTCTTTAAGCAGAGGCTGGACAAGCACTTGTCAGGGATGCTCTAGGCTGGTCCTGCATTGAGCAGAGGGTTGGACTAGCTGGCCTGTATGGCCCCTTCCAACGCTATGATTCTTATATTTGATTCTATCATTCTTTTTTCAGCTTCCTGCTCCCCCTGCCTCTTCTTGGTGCCTCTGCCCTGTCCCTGATCCATTCATTTTTTTCTCCTCTCCCCACTGATTCTCAATTAACAGCCTACCCTTCAGCCCCTTGCCACTCATCCCTTGGCCCCCTGAGCTCCTCAGAGGCCCTTTCTGCTCAGCTTCCCCTCCCATAGCCTCATTACAGCATGGCAAGAGAAGCCCAGGAACCAGCACAGGAGGGAGGCGAACAATCCGGCAGGTTCTGCCAGGGAGATCAAAGCGTCTTAGAGACAGCCTGCAGAGGCTCATGTACAGAGTCAGGCCTTCTTCGTTCCTAGAGCTGATGTTTTCCTGGGTTTAGGAGCAATTAATCACTCTCCAGCTGTAGTTCCTGGAGTGCAAGCCAAGCGCACTCTGCATCTTCCAGCTTACATGTCTGCTCTCAGCTGCTTCCTGTGTGCTTCCAGGGGTGTTGGGGACTTGGGGCTCAGAGGCTGATCCACTGTCCTGAGGTCAGGGGGTACCTCTGAACTTCCTGACAGCTGTGCGTCTGGGAGTGCCTGTGGTTGATCTTCTGGCTGTGCCTCTGAGCAAGCAGGTTGATCCCCTGAAGTCGACTGTGGTCTGTATTCACAGGCCTCCTCCTCCTCAGAATCCTTGCTGGCCCTATGCCCAGGCTGGGCCATGACAGACACCTTGCAACCAGACCCTGAAATTCTCCCCAGGTCTCCACTGGAAAGGACATGAACTTGGGCCCATAACCCCCCAAGGATCGCACTCACTCTGCAGGAATAATGATGGCAGAAAGCCTGGGTTGAGATGGCACAAAGAAGGCCAACCACCAGACTGGCTGTGCGCAACCCCTCTGTGGATATAGAGCCGTGCTCTGAGAGAAGTACTTCCTTGCAGGATCCTGGGAGCACAGCGCAGCATCTGCAGCTCCAACACCTGCCAGCAGAGCCAAAGGGATCAATTACTTTCCAGGATTGTTAATCTAACACCAGGGAAGACTACCTTGCTGGATCAACTGGTCCACTAGATGCAAGCCTGTGTTCCAGCTGCTTGCCTCCAGTTCCAGCACCTATTGATACTTCCATGCCTTTTTTTTTTTAATAAATTTTTATTGGTTTTTTAAAACTATAAATTCTTCATAATTTTAACAACAATGTAAAAATAATATCACAATCACAATTACATTAATTGTTGTCTTGATTACCATTAAACATAAAAAATAAATCGACTTCCCCATCACCTCCATCTACCTCTTAATGAAGTGTTATTATCTTTCGTTAACATATTCTGATCCTAGTATTAATCTCATTCTAAAGTTTCATGTTATATAAAATGTTACATTCTGGATCAGAGTAAAAAGTAACCTTTCATTTTTCCCAGATCTTATACATTATCACAATGATTCCTTCAATTCTCCCCTTTTCCCTAGTTTCTCCAACTCCACCAGTTCTAACATTTAAATGATTTAATCCCTTTATTCTGAAACCTTTGTCCCTTTCCATTTGGCTGCATAAGATTGCAGCCAGTATAACATAAATTTAATCATATTAAACAACATCCTCTCCAATATTTTAGGGATATTTCCTGTTTAATTGATCTTATTTCAGTGTAAATCATATCCCAAATCCATATCACAAGTCCACCCCTTATAAAAAAAGAGAAAAAACCAATATCCTTAGTACATTCCAACATTTTCCTTAAAGTAATAATCACATATTCCAGTATACTTTTATATCAATTGATAGTCTATATAAGGAGGACTTGTTTACATAATCCCAAAATGATGTCTAAATCTTGATTCCACTACATCGTTAATAGCCATGCCACCCATCCACACTGTCAAAGCCTTCCAATCCAGCAATCATATTTAAATCAGTCCTTTAACCATGGTCTAATACTTCCTTCTGCAACTGAAATAAGTCAGTCAGGTATGGGAACAGGATTTCTTTATTCTCTCTCATTTCCTCAGACAGGGTGCGTGTCCAAAAATAATTCTTTCTGGGCTTCATTTCCATCATGGCTTCAATCTGTGTTCCTTGACCTGCTCTCTTCTTCCTTATATCCACACGTCCTTCCATGACTTTTTTAGATGAAAAGTCCATTTCTTGTATGTCTGATCTCTTTGTCACCAGCTGGTTACCTTCTTGGACTTCTGTCTTCTTCTTTGTATCCTTGTATTCTTCCATGACTTTTTGGACAGAAGAATCCATTACTTGTATGTCTGTATTTGTGGCCATCATTTGAGTTTTCATGACTTTTATGTCTTCTGTAACCAGATCCAACTTCTGATTACATATCTGTGATGATTGGTCAAGAGTCATCATCATTGAAATCAGTTGAGCCATCTGTGTTGATATCTGTTTTACTTGTTTAATTGTCGCCTCAGAATGTTTAGCAAGCATGTCCTGTACTTTTTTTTCCATGGTTAAATTCTGTAAAGTTTCCTTTAATTTCATAAGGGCAGGGCTATGAATTTAGCCAGATCAGGGAGAGGTTCCAGACATTTACATATGTAACTTAGTTAAAAAATTGATGGTCATCTAGCAGGAGTCCATTACATGTAGTTGATAGAGAATATTTCATTGACCAGCTTAATATCTTTTTTGGGTTGAAGAAGTGAGTATTTAAGCTTAAAATAACTTTTTAAAGTTGAAAATACCAATGAGTTTTACCAGACGCTCTAGATCGGCAGAACCAGGAAGTATTCTAGGAGTTGCCTAATCGCGGACCTTCTATCGTCTCTTCTCTATGGTTGTTACCTTCAGGAATGGTTTTGGTGTAACACGAGTAAGACGAATTTCCGGTCCTACGACCTTCTTCCTGTTGATTTGCTTGTAGAACAATAGAGAGGGATATTGAATGAAGCACAGAGTCTTCCGGTCAAGAAATCCTCTTTGTTGTAAAACGTGGCTGGAGGACCTTTTTTACCCCAAGCAAATTCTCAAAGGTTTCTCCCTCCCCTTCCTTTAAGAACGCGTCGGATTGGCAGATCTTACGTCAATCATTCAAGCTCGTTGTTTTAGTTTAAGTTGATCAGTTTGATAAGGCTCCTGCTGCTTTGTCTGATGGATCTCATGCAGCAAAATCATCCAGTTCAATTAAGGGAGGGAAACGGTTACCAGGAATGTTTTCTTCAACCCCCTGTTATTCGATAACGCCAGTGAAAAGCGAAGGATTCATATCTACTCACTTGGGCGTCTGGAGGTGAGGTTTTAATCTTGATGTAGTCCTTATGATGTTTATAAGGTGCTGGGGGGTAGATTCTAAAGCCGAAGTTGCGCGCTGGCGATTTCAATCCCTTCGTGCCCACGGGATCAAACGTCTGAAACTCCGGGGGACTTAATAAAGCTTCCTCGGAGTATTCAGGAGATCAAACCGCATATATGGCTGCAGGGAATTCCTGCTTCTCAGCCCACTTGCAAGGGCTGGATTGGGGTGCGGTAAAACACCCCAAATTACACGCAAACTTGGATTCTCCCCAGGAGCCCCTGGGAGGACGTGGCAATCAGCCCAGCGTCAGCACCGGAAGTCTGTATTGATACTTCCATGCCTGAGGGCATTGCTCCAGAGGAGACTTGATTGGGCCTGCCTGCAGATTGCAGGGCAGGAAGGATTAGAGCTGCTGCTGTTGCCCCAAAGCCCCTTGATACTGCATGCACCATTCCATCACTGGGGCATCTTTCTGCCTCCCAGCTCAGCAGAATGTACACCTTCCAAGACACATTCGTGACTCCCAAACTCATTTCTGTCTTGTGTTTTTAATGCTCTGTTCTGGAGGGCATTGCTTGACTGCTGATCTCTGATTGCTGTGCAAATTGTAGTTTCAGAGGTGATCAATTTCTTTTATGGGGTAATCTTTATTGCCTTGACTTGGATAGTTTTCAAAGGCAAGAGATGAGCAGAGGTGCTTTGCTACTGTCTGCCTCTGCATAGTGACCCTGGACTTCCTTAGTGATCTCCCATCCAAGTGTAACCAGGCTGACCCTGTTTAGCTTTGAAGAGCACACTTCATCTCAGTAGCCCTTGACAGTAACCCTTGGTTATTGACCATAACCCAAGGTTATTGTCAATAGCCTTGGCAATAATTCAGATGTTAGCTAACAACATATTATGGAGTGGGAGGGAAAGGGATTGATTGGCTGATGGAAAGGGGCAGGTCTAAAACCTCCTAGTGAGCTCTTGGCAGACTTAAGATGTGCACTGGAAATGTCATGCCTTTCATTCCCTTCACTGTGGTTCTGCAATAGTCTCCAATTCCCACCTGTGCTTTACCAAGCAAAACAGCCCACACCTGCTTCTGGCGAACACAAGAAGGCCATGCTGGATCAGATCAAGGTCCATCAAATCCAGCAGTCTGTTCACACAGTGGCCAACCAGGTGTCTCCAGGTATGCATCATAACTAGTATCCATTTTTACTAGTAGCCATGGATAGCCCTCTCATAAGAACATGAAATGAATGCAGGGAACAAAAGTTGCCCTCCACACCCACCTTTCCATTGGGTAGAAGCCTGCGCACCTCCACTTTATGCAGATGCCACCCCGGATTGATTCCCGCACCATCATGCCCTATGCGAATCTTTTCAGTAATGTCTCCGATGTCCTCCAGCTGGAAAAAAAAATTAAGGGCAGGGGGGGAACATGACAAAGTGAGCCTGGCTTCATGTTCTCGATCCCCAAACCTGTTGTTCGTTCCTTTCCTTCATCTCTTCTTTCCTCATGGGACCAATCTCGGGCAGAGGTTCTCAAGGTGTCCCAAACCCAGAAGCATGTTAGATATCGTTTCTGTATGGCTAGCTGAGGACGTTGACAGAGCCGCTGAGCTTGTGAACTGGGCCACTAGGATGTGTGCAAGTGAAGGAAACTTGACAAAATCTACATGAATGTAATGGCTGATTCAAACATTCAGACATTCAAGAACATTCACTACACTGAGCTCCGATCTTGTTGCAGGATGGAGTCTTTTCTCCGGTTGTCACTGTCAAGAATTGCAAGTCATGGCATATCAGAAACTGAAAGCTCAGGAACACACTGCATCCTGGGAGACTGCCTTGAGCTGGTTAGAACAGGTGGTAACCATGGCTGATGAAATAAGGTGAAATAGGAGCAATGACTAAGCAATGACTCAGCTGTAAGCTGATTGGTTCCTGAAGCCTGTGAAAGGTATAAATGTCTATTACCCTGTGACTGGGTGTGGGGAGATTTTGGTGGAAGTCAAGAGTGTTGGAGATTGCTGTAAATAATCTGTGCACTGTAAATAAACAAACACTGGTTTTTGTAGCTTGGCGTTTCTGGATTGTATCCTGAGGACTCTAATCTAATCCGCTAGCTCCTTGAGACAGTCTCTGGGTGATGGGGGACCACTGAGATATGGGCAGTGATACACATGAAGCTGCCTTATACTGAATCAGACTCTTGGTCCATCAAAGTCAGTATTGTCTACTTAGACCGGCAGCGGCTCTCCAGAGGTCTCAGGCAGGGGTCTTCCACATCACCTACTTGCCTAGTCCCTTTAACTGGAGATGCCGGGGATTGAATCTGGGGCTTTCTGCATACCAAGCAGATGCTCTATCACTGAGCCACAACCCCTCTCCTGTTGCGCTGTCGAATTTCCTGCCTTTACTGTCGATCAAAAATTTGCAACTAGGGTAGATCCACCTGGCACCCAGCTCTGAAAAATTAATCTCAAGTGAAAGATAGATAGAGCCATAATGGTGTAGTGGTTAAGAGCCATGGTTTGGAGTGGTGGACTCTGATCTGGAGAGCCGGGTTTGATTCCCCCACTCCTCCACGTGAGCGGAGGAGGCTAATCTGGTGGACAGTGTTTGTTTCCCCACTCCTACACATGAAGCCTGCTGGGTGACTGAGCTAATCACAGCTCTCTTAGAGCTCTCTCAGCCCCACCTACCTCACAGGGTGTCTGTTGTGGGGAGGGGAAGGGAAGGTGATTATAAGCCGGTTTGATTCTTCCTTAAGTGGTGGAGAAAGTCGGCATATAAAACCCAACTCCTCCTCCTCCTCCTCCTCTTCTTCTTCTTCTTCTTCTTCTTCTTCCACTGTCTCTTGACTGGCTGAGGTGATGCTCTTAGAGAGCAATCCTAAGTAGGTCCACTCAGAAGCAAGCGCCCTTTTATTCAGTGGAAAGTGTTCTGTGAATCGCAGCCTTAGTCAATGGCTGGGGAGAAGGAAGCATTTAAAATCTCCTTCCTTTATCTGAACACATTTTAACCACACAGGAAAGAAATTATTTTCTCTCTCCTCTGCCCGTTGCAAAGCAATAGCCGGCTTTTGTTCTATACATAGAGACAAAATGCCATGTGACTTTCAAGACAGGCAATGACATAAACCTACCAAAAAAAGAAAGAAAACTCAAACACAACGCAGCTCAAACAGTGTATTTATTACACAGCCTCGCATGTTGCCAGCAAATCACTTCCTAGAAGTGTAGCTGATAATGGTTTTCAAAATGCTTCTAGAACGCCGTCTGCAGAATGCAAAGCAGGCTGGGCAGTAAAACTACTAAAAGGAAAGAAAAGGCAATCCACGGCTCTGGGTGATCTGGTCTCCAAGAATTGTTTTCAAGGTCTATTAAACTTCAGATTACAGATTCTCACAAGTGACAGAAAACGGGCATTTCGCTTTCCTTTTCCTACCGTTCTCCTTCACTTCCTGCCTTTATCCCTCCTCCCCGAGGCAAACCAAGTACTTGTAACTGGAACAAATGCCTATTTTCCCTCTGTTTATCCATGTTTCCACCTCCCTCCACCTTCCATTTTGTGGTGTGTCTGCCTTCAGTTTGGAGATTGTAAGAGCTTTGGGGCAGGGATAAGATTTTATTAAAACTGTTCTCTCCCTAACCCAGGGGTGCCCAACTTTTTTGAGCCTGTGGGCACTTTTTGAATTCTGGCACAGAATGGTGGACGCAGCCATAAAATAGCTGCCAAGGGAGGCGGAGCCAGCCACAAAATGACTGTCACAAGAAGAAGAGTTGGTTTTTATATGCCAATGTTCTCTACAATTTAAGGGAGAATCAAACCAACTTACAATCACCTTCCCATCCCCTCCTCACAACAGACACCCTGTGAGGTAGGTGGGGCGGAGAGAGTGTGACTAGCCCAAGGTCACCCAGCTGGCTTCATGTGTAGGAGTGGGGAAACAAATCCAGTTCACCAGATTACCCTCCGCCACTCATGTGGAGGAGTGGGGAATCAAACCCGGTTCTCCGGATCAGAGTCCACCGCTCCAAACCATCACTCTTAACCACTACACCACGCAGGGAAGAGTGTAAATTTATAACACCTTTATTGTGTCACATCTTTTTACATTACCTCAATGATGAACTGATTCACCGACTTCCTCTCAAAGTACATCCTTCGCTCCCTTTTGTTTTGGCATAAGGATTTCTGTCGAGTGCAAACCCCATCAGCTCCGTACAGGATAATGAAAACATCCGCGTCGGTGCCAGCTCCAAAAACGTCACTCGTGTAAACAGTAACCTCGTAGGGAACAACTGCAAAATGGGCAGGAAGAGCAGAGAATGTGCCAAGGCAAAAACCACAAAGGACCATTTTTGCTTCTCATTGGCCATTTACACAGGGTTAATGCTGATGCTCCCCTTCTGGATGCACACCTTAACGTGGTGAGGGGGTTTGTGAGTGTCAGGGAAGCTGAGAGCAATACCGTAAGGGGTCTAGACTCTATCAAGAGACTAAACTCCTAGCAGAGTCACTCAAGACGGAATGGTCACAGCTGAGACACCAAAGATGCATCCACCCCCTTAAGGGATCAATGGCCACATCCGCAGAAGAGAACAGGCAGTTCCAATGGGGATGGGGGTAGAGGAATCCCTGAAGGTTAGCTACTGGGCAGCAGCAGTAGTGGAAGGTGACACTGGCGGAAGATCTTTCGTAGACAACGGCAGTGCCACTACGGCTAACTCTGGTTAGTACTGCGCAGAAGAAGGCACTGGTAAACCACTTCTGACCAACCTTTACCTTGAAAACCCTATGATGAGACAACACACAATGCTGATGCTCACTCAGAGCTCATTTTTTAAATGAAACCTTTAAAATGCCTATTCACTGTCCCGCCACAAAAGGAGAAATTCCACCACCCCCACAATTGCCTACTCCTTCGTTCCTTCGTTTCCATAGCCATTAGCAATCGCCGCTTGCATAGCTAACACGAGGCTGTGATTTTGCATGCTTCCTTGAGGGGATTCTTCGAGGTGGGGGTGGAGCAAACACAAAAAGGTCATGTTAAAGGGGTTCTTAAGAAATGCAAAGCAGGTATGCGCCGGCTTTGCAGTCACTTCTTGAATGACGGTTCAGCGTGAAAAACTAAAAAAAACATGCCGGGCACTTCAGCCTGGAATGCGCTGCTAATTACCAAGCATAAACAGCCACTGTGAACAGTCAAACGACATTTTACCAATCCAGTCAAAGGATAAGAACCCCAAACGTTTACCCAAAGTCGTGTTTTGATGCCCCTTGTGGTGAGTGAACTAGAAAGTGGGAGTAAAGGGGGTAAGAAACTCATGGCAGGCTGCAACATGGCTCCATGCGGCCCTTTATTGGTTTTTTGTTTTTAATTTAAAACATGTACTTCCCACCTTCTCTCTTTAGCCCAATAGTTCCCAGACTTTTCAGGCCACTGCCCCCTTGGCTCCACAAACTCAACCCCAGTGCCCCCCTACCCTATCCTATAAAAAGCATTATTCAAAATAGGGGTTTGCATGACTCACTAAAGGAGATAAGAACAATACAAAACAGTAACAATTAATTGCACATCTATTCAAAATCAAATTAAAACTTTTTTGTTGAAATGTATTCAACAAAACTGAGGGTCTTGATCCAGTGGTACCAGCTCGTAAAAGTCTGAAAAAAATTCTGATAGTTTCCACCAAATTTGCCAGCATGGTGCATTAGCTTGATCGATTGTAAATTAGTGAACAACACAGTTGAAGGGGCCCACCTCTAGCGCCCCCTCTGCTGCCCCTTTGACTCTTAGTGCCCCCCTAGGCAAACCCACCACCCCCTCCCCCGCGGATGGTACTGCCCACTTTGGGAACCACTGCTTTAGCCTCATGGAGGCTACCAATGCAACATTAGGAAAAACCTCCTGACAGAGTGGTTCCTCAGAGGAACAGGCTTCCTCGGGAGGTGGTGGGCTCTCCTTCCCTGGAGGATTTTAAGCAGAGGCTAGATGATCACCCAAGAAGAGATGGACTGACTCAATAAAGGAAGCCACAGTCTTCAATTTGCAAGATCTGAGCAAGGCTGTCAAAGATAGAACATTTTGGAGGACTTTCATTCATAGGGTCACCATGAGTCGGAAGCGACTTGACGGCACTTAACACAAACACACACACACAGATGATCACCTGTCAGCAATGCTGATTCTGTGAAATTAGGCAGATCATGTAAGTGAGGGCACAAAGGGGTGATGAAGAAGAAGAGTTGGTTTTTACATGCCAACTTTCTCTACCACTTAAGGAAGAATCAAACTGGCTTACAATCACCTTCCCCTCCCCACAACAGACACCCTGTGAGGTAGGTGCGGCTGAGAGAGTTGTGACTAGCCTAAGGTCACCCAGCTGGCTTCGTGTGTAGGAGTGGGGAAACGAATCTAGTTCACCAGATTAACATCCGCCGCTCATGTGGAGGAGTGGGGAATCAAATCCGGTTCTCCAGATCAGAGTTCTTAACCACTACACCACACTGGCTCCCAGTCAGTGCTTGGGTTTCTTGGCCCTTTCTTGCATGCCCAGGGTAATGCCGATTGCCACTTTGGGGTCAGGAAGGAATTTTCCTCCAGGCCAGATTGGCCAGGTATCCTGGAGGGTTTTTTTGCCTTCTTCTGGGCACAGAGTAGGAGGTCACTGGGGGAGTGGTAGTTGTGAATTTCCTCCATTATGCAGGGGGTTGGACTAGATGACCCTGGAGGTCCCTTCCAGTTCTATGTTTCTATTATTCTTTCTAGGGTTGCCAACTCTGGACTGGGAAATTTTCGGAGGGAGCTCAGCAGGGTTGTCATGCCATAAAGTCCACCCTCCAAAGCTGTCCCCTCCTACAAGAGAGATGACCTCCGAAGTCAGAAAATCAGTCGCAATGCCGGGAGAACTATGACAGCAACACATTAACCAGATGGAAACAAGCCCACAAGTTCAAAACAAAATGGTTAAAAACAAATACGAATTAAAAATAATGATTTTGACACACAGACATGTTTCGAAAAGCTGCCCAGCTTAGAAACAAGGATGTAGATTTAAAGGACAGCCGAATCTGCCAAAGCTGTTTGCCCTCCCCCAAACGCTCTCTGAAACAGACCTGAAAGGGGTGTCACAATGTTGGTGTGACACTCTTGGATCCCCCCCAGAACTCTATGATAAAGCCATAGAGGGTTTTTTTTTGGGGGGGGGGGAATCCCAGAGTGTCAATGAAGGTTCCTCTGCATAGGGCTGCCACCAGTGGGAAAGGGAGGGGGCAGGGCTGGAGAAATGACATCATACCAACAGTGAGCCACCATGACATGGGGGGGGGGGAATCCAAGAGTGTCACACCAACATGGTGACATCACTTTCAGGTCTGTGCAGGAAGTGACGGTATGATGTTATGCCATCGGCATAACAATGCTTTCCCCACCCATTTTTCCTATGCTGCCCTCCCAAACTTTGGCGGGGACAGCGGGCATTTTTTGGCTGCGTCCGCCATGCTATATCAGGGGCCCAAATGCACTCGCAGACTCAAAAAGGTCGGAGACCCTCGGTCTACAGTCAGTGTCACGGTGCGGTTTTCCCAGCCACATGCCCTACCGTGCAAATTTAACTGGGATGTGCAATGGCATATGAGACTCTTCCTTCGTGGCGACAGCCAAACGTTCCTGCAATGGGTTCTTTTCTTCCAGCCAACTAACTATATCTGTGAGGTTAATGTCCGGAAAATTGGATTATGGTTAGAAGCACCAAGTATTCATTTAAGCAGAGCGACCATGTGGAAGCCCGCTAGGGCGAGAGTATCCCTTCCTGGCCTAGACTGTCTAAGACCAGCTCATTGTCAATTTTGAGGCCAGGGATGAAACTACATTAAACATTTGAGCTTAGTATGAGTATATTGCAGCTCAAGATGTAGCCAATCCTGAATCACTTGGAAATAGGGTTGCCAACCTCCAGGTGTGGCCTGGTGATCTCCTGGAATTAAAACAGACCTCCAGTCCGCAGAGTTTCCCTGGAGAAAATGGCTCCTTTGGAGGGTGGACTGTATGGAATTATACCCTTCTGAGGTCCCTCCCATCCCCGAACCCTGCCCTCGCCATGAAGGTGTCCACTCCCCTCTTAAAGCCTTCCAAGTTGGTAGCCATCACCACATCCTGGGGCAGGGAGTTCCACAAGTTCACTATGTGTTAAATTGAGGCCTGAGTTAGGATACTATCTTATAAACTGTATTGTAAGGTTTTGTACTTTTTTATCTTTGCTGGCTGATTGTTTATCGAATGCTGTAAACCGCCCCGGGCCCTGTGACCCAGGGCAGGGGAGGGGTATAAGTCTAAAATAAAGTAAAAGTGAAGTTCTCCTTTCTGCCATTTTACCCTCACAACAACCCTGAGAGGTAGGTGAGGCTGAGAGTGTGTGTGACTGCCCCAAGTTTACCCATTGCAGAGAGTGGGGATTCGAATCTTAATCTGACCCTCTAACCCAGGGGTGGGAAACGTCAGGCCAGGGGGCCATTTAAGGCCCGCAAAATCATTTGGTATGGCCAGTTGTGGGTCCTGGCAGATCTCTAGCTCAGAAGGATCTAAGACTGGTGATCCAGCCCCTCCCGCAGACAGGAATAGCCTCTATTCAAGGCGGATGTGAGTTTGCTTTGCTGAGAAAAGGAACCTTTTTCCCCCCTTGCAGAAGAGTCGTTAGCTATGGAGCTGCTAGGACCACCCAAGAAACTGTGTTAACCCTTTCCCACCTGGGCCATGGAGAAACGTATTCCCTCTGTACTACAAGAGGGCTGGGGGCGGAAGTGGCGACAATGGAGGGGTTAAAGGGGGCAGGGCCAGAATGTGTGTGTGGCGGGGACAAGTTCTTAGCCAGTGTGTCCTCATTTCACCCCTGCAGGCGGAGGTAGCAGGAGCTGGCTGTAGAATCCGGCCTTGACCATGTGGAGCAGGAGCAACGGCGTGTGGCTGGACGGCTATGCCTGGCTGGTGCAACAGACCATCCTGTGCCACCAGGTGGGTGAGTGCTCCACTAGTTGGATGCCTGCCCGCGTGGGCGGGTCATCTGGGGCAGCTGCCTGCTTGGGGCTTGGTCAGCTAATTTTTAAGTTGATAATTTTGTTTGGCCTACGAATGATGTTATAAATATCCAAATGGCCCTTGGCAGAAAAAAGGTTCCCCACCCCTGCTCTAACCACTGCACAAAGCTGGCATTTCTTACTCACATGGGACATAGGTCCTTGACTGAAGCTCTGCAGGGAAGAGGACCCTTTCGATAGAGCCGTCGTCTTCTGTTTTATCCAGCCAACGGCCACATGGGAACACAAGGCACAGACCCAGGCAATGGCCATCCACTTCGACCCACTCCAGAAACCAACCGGAAGCTTTACCTGCAGCGGAAACAAAAAACCCTGAACTTTCCACGCAAAGTGTGTTGGGTGAGCTACGTTGGAGTCCAGGAGCACCTTAGAGACCAACACGTTGGTGCCAAGTTGTTTTCTGTGGCCCCAGAAGGTTGGACCAGAACCAACGGGTTGAAATTAAATCAAAAGAGTTTCCGTCTAGACATTAGGAAGAATTTTCTAACCGTGAAAGCCCCCTCCCCTTTTCTCCACAGGCATGCATTCAAAACAGTTTGTATTGGTTTTAATGGAGGAAGGGGGCAACCCCTTCCAGATCCCATAACTTCGGACCCCCTTACCCGATCTTAACCAAACTTGGGGGTTCTTGCAAGGAGAGTTCCTTCAAGCTACCCTGAACATATGGGACCTCTACCTGCAAAAATGCCCCCCAGGAGCTGCGGAAAGCCACAAAATGGGTTTAATGGATTTAAATGGCCGAATTTTTCAGGATTCTCGAATTTAAAGCCGAATTCCCACCTTTACCGTATAGGGGAATTCGGCATTCGGGTTTCCCCGGCGGGGGAGGGGGAGGCCAATTAAACCCGAACCCGAATTTTCCTGAATATTTTCCCCCAACAGCCCTAGTGGCTGTAGACTTCCGGTTATTATAATTGATCTCCAGGTGACAGAGATCAGTTCCCCTGGAGAAAAGGGCCGCTTTGGAAGGTGGACTATGGCATGATACTCCATAGAAGCCTCTCCCTTCCCCAAACCCCATCCTCCTCTGGCTCCACCCCTCAAAACTCCAGGTATTTCCCAACCTGGAGCTGGCAACCCTAGCCATGCCCATCCCTTTCTCTGTCCCCTCTCCCCTTCTCACCACCATGGACCCTCCATTGTTTATCACTGCACTTTCCTGGGTAGAATCCCCCCCCACCCGTATATGAACAAAAAAGTATTTTACAAACTGGTCAGCATCCATATGAGTGCATATTCATTTATGAGACAGTCTTGTCACAACCACATTGTCTTTAGCGTGATCACCATGAGCAACAGAAGCTTGGAACTAAAGACAGTCCCAGTGACAGGTTAGACAGAAATGTGGACTTCCCTCACAACTTTACTCTCCACCGTTGATCTAGAGCAGTGGTTCCCAAACCTTTCGGGTCACTTTTCCTTGGTTTCACTCAACCCCAAAGCCCCCTACCCTATCCTATAAAAAGCATTAGGGATTTGCACGACTCACTAAAGAAGATAATAACAAAAAAATTGCAGAACAGTAACAATTATTTGCACATCTATTCAAAATCAAACTAAAACTTTCTGGTTGAAATTTATTCAACAAAACTGAGGAAGGGCAGCTGCATCGTTGCAACCTGACATACCTGAGTTGTCATGGCCGATCTTTATTTTCTTCAAGTCTCCAAGGTCCACACACTCCACTGTGAATATGTCAGTCTTCCCTCGTTCAAATTTGTTCTTGTTCGTCTTGGAGGCCATCAAGTAGATTGTTCCTGTTTTGTTTCGATCACAGATTATGGGAGAGGAAGGCAGGGCCCTGTCTTCACCACACTTGCACATCTGGTCAGGCAGTGACCATTTGAACCCCCACAAACAGTGCTGCCAGGTCCCCCTCTTCATTAGAAAGCTGGCCATTTGCCTCACAAGAACATTGGAAGAGGCCTGCTGGGTCAGACCAGTCATCCATTAGGCCAGCATCCTGTCTCACACAGTGGCCGACCAGTTCCTCTGGAAGGCCAATGGCAGGGAATGGACGCTGAGGCCTTCACAAGAACATCAGAAGAGCCCTGCTGGATCAGACCAGTCATCCATCTAGCCTAGTATCCCTCTCACACAGTGGCCAACCAGTTCCTCTGGCGGGCCAACAGCAGGGAACCAGTTCCTCTGGAGGGCTGAGGTCTTCACAAGAACATCAGAACAGCCCTATTCGATCAGACCAGTCCTCCATCTAATCTAGCATCCTGTCTCATCAGTTACTCTGGAGAGGCAACAAAATGGCATAGAGGCCGAGGCTGTCTCCTCATGTTGCCTCCTTGCATGGGTAGTCAGAGGTTTACTGCCTCTAAATATGGAGGGTCCCTTCAGTCGCCATGGCTAGTAGCCACTCCGTGAATCAGTCTAAACCACTTTTCAAGCCGTCTATGCCTGTGGCCATCACTACATCCCCTGGCAGCGAATTCCACATTTTAATCACTCATTGCGTAAAGACTTGGCTGTCCATAGATCAAATGGAAGTGTGCCCCCTGAGGTCTCTGAAGTACAATTTGTCACAGTAACATCACACTTCCATGGAGTGGAACTCCAAATGTGCCAATAAAGAGTGGATACACATTAGGGATGCTCACAACATTTTCCTTAACTGAATTTCTCCTCACATTTTGTAGTTCTGAATCACAGGCATTGTTTCTAAAATGGAGCAGGCATATTAGACATTTCCCTGTCTTTCTCTTTTGATTTCTGGACTTTGTTGAAAGAACGAATGACATTAATTTTGGTTCATGTGTCTTTCCCTCTCCTCTACATTACCAACGCACACTGGTGCATCGATAAAACACAGCAAAACAACAACAACAACATACGGATGCATCAGGATTCTTTCTGTGTGGTGTGCATGGATGGATCAGTAAAACAAGGGTTGTACAATGTAAGGGTTATAGCAATCTTAGTCATAAAAATGTCACAAAGTCTGGAGCCATTATAAAGTATGTTGACAATTTTATTTATGGCTGAAATATAACATCTCCTCATTAAGAGGGAAACACACACAGGGAATTAGTTGCCCATTTGTATGGAAGCCTAAAACAGATGAGGAAGCTTTGCAGAACATAACATACCTACAGTCATAAAGATTTTTAGAAAGACGTGTACATTTTTAATCTGGAACTGTGATTGCTTTGACCACTGAAGAAGGCCATTTGACCAAAACACGTTTGGTCAAAGTCTAATTCTGTGATCTGTCTATTTGGGTTGTTTATTTACATGAACATGTTGGTTCACAAAATCATACAAGGTTGGAAGAGACCACAAGGGCCATCCAGTCCAACCCCCTGCCATGCAGGATCCCACAATCAAAGCGCTCCCGACAGATGTCCATCCAACCTCTGCTTAAAGACCTCCAAAGACAGGGACTCCACCACCCCCAGGCAGCGCATTCCACCGTTGAATCGCCCTCACCGTCAGAAAGTTCTTCCTAATGTTTAGGTGGAATCGTTTTTCTCTTAGTTTAAATCCATTACTCCGTGTCTTAGTCTCTGGAGCAACAGAGAACAAGCTATTTCCCTCATTAACATGGCATCCCTTCAAATATTTAAACATGGCTATCATGTTACCCCTTGACCTTCTCTTCTCCAGACTAAACAAACCCAACTCCTTAAGTCTCTCCTCATAGGGCATGGATTCCAGACCTTTCACCATTCTGGTCGCTCTCCTCTGGACACGCTCCAACTTGTCAACATCCTTCTTAAATTGTGGTTTGTTAGGCTATTGCAGGACCTATATATTGATTTTGGCCTGTAATAAATATATACATATTTTGTATTGATTTAACCCTTACATTGTATAACCTTTGGCCTTGGATGTTGATTTTTTTTCTTGACCTTTGGGTACTTAATTCTGTTGTTTTTAGGATTACGTTCCCCCCCCCCTTTGTTGTTGGTGGATCAGTAAAACAACACACAAAGAGAATCTTGATGCAATTGTACTATACCAATTTACCTCAAGATACCATTTTTGCAGCATTTTATCATTGCATACACGTGCATCATATTGCAGAAAGGGGGAAAATGGAACAGGATCTGAAAGGTGTGGCTAATTGAACACGCTTCAGCTATATTTCATCCCTTCTAAACTACAGGATCGGAGGGAAGGCAGCGTGGTATAACTTGGTCTCATCAGATCTAGGAAGCTAAGCAGGGTCGGTTCGTGGATGGGAGACCACCAAGGAAGACTCTGCAGAGGAAGGCAATGGCAACCCACCTCTACTTCTCACTTCCATTGAAAGCCCCTTGCTGGGGTCACCATAAGTAAGTTGCAACTTGACAGCACATATTGAGGTAGTTGATCTCCCGGCCCTGACCTGGATGTCCCAGGCAAGCCTGATCTCATCAGATCTCAGAAGCTAAGCAGGGTCAGTACTTGGATGGGAGACCACCAAAGAAGGCTCTGCAGAGGAAGGCAATGGCAAACCACCTCTCCTTCTCACTTGCCTTGAAAGCCCCTTGCTGGGGTTGCCATAAGTTGGTTGTGACTTGATGGCTCTTATGTACGTAAACTACAGGATAATGGGGAGGATTTCTAAAACGGCGAATGAGCACCGTACACAGAATACTCCCAGAACAATCCAGGAAAGGAATGGAAGAATCGCACTTGCTCTTAACAGGCTTACAGTGTGAATTTGTATAAGGTAGGACTGCGCAAAAAAAAAAAATCTGTTAAATTTCGGCTTTGGGTTTATTGGCCTGATTTTTTTTGGGAAACCTTAAATAACCCAAATACCCATACTGGTAAATTTGGGCATTCGGCTTATTTCCAGATTTCAGGGGGAAATTGCTCCTTGGGGGTGTGTGTCATTTTTCAAGGCAGAGCCCCCAAATTCACCATGTAGCTTGAACGGACTCTCCTTGCATGACCCTCAAAGTTTGGTGAAGATTGGGTCAGGGGGGCGATTTTATGAGGTCCGGAAGGGGCTTCTCCCCTCCTCCAAACTTCCCAATGATTCTCTATGGAGGAAGGGGGCGACCCATTCCAAACCCCATAAAATCGGATCCCCTGACCCAATCTTCACCAAACTTTAGGGTTTGTGCAATGACAGTCCCTTCAAGCTACACTGTGAATTTGGGTGCTCTATCTCAAAAAATGACACACACCCCAGGACCCAAAAAAGCCAAAATATTAATCAGCTTTTTCCAGAATTCCCTATTAGGCTTCAGCTTTCTCCCCAGGTTTGTGCATTTGGTAAACCTGAACTGGAAATTTACCGAAATGGCTAATTTCGGGTTTATTTTCGGTTCGGATTTATCGATATGCACACACTTAGTATAAGGCCCAATTGCCAGAATTCCTTTTCAACGATACCTAGAGCAACACTCATAGTGTTGAGTGACAGAATAAAACGTGATTCCACAGCAAAACTCTGGGAATATATTAAATGTAATTATCACAATGCTTGCAAAAGAATGCACTCCAATTTAGTGAATTTGTGTAGCTCGTTTCAGGCTGGGTGCAGATAAGGAGTGAATAATTTTGCATTACTAAAATGGTCAGCATTATTAAATACTAGCTTGGACTGCCAGCATGGTGCAGGGGTTAGAGTGTCGAGCTAGGATTTGGGAGACCCAGGTTCGAATCCCAACTCTGCCATGGAAGCACGCAGAGTGATCTTGGGCCAGTCACACACTCTCAGCTTAACCTGCCTCATAGGGTTGTTGTAAGGATAAAACAGAGGAGAGTAGAATGATGTACGTCATTTTAGGTTCCCATTGGGGAAAAGGAAGGGGACATAAATGAAGCAAATAAACTAATGTCCCTGAACTGGATACCTCAGAGTAGCCCAGTCTCATCAGATCCAGTGTGGTGTACTGGTTAAGAGTGGTGGTTTGGAGCACTGGACGCTGATCTGGAGAACCAGGTTTGATTCCCTACTCCTCCACATGAGTGGCGGATGCTAATCTGGTGAACTGAATTTGTTTCCCCACTCCTACACACGAAGCCAGCTGGGTGACCTTGGGCTGGTCACAGCTCTCTTAGAGTTCTCTCAGCCCCACCTACCTCACAGGGTGTCTGTTGTGGGGAGGGGAAGGGAAGTTAATTGTAAGCCAGTTTGAGTCTCCCTTAAGTGGTAGCAAAAGTTGGTATATAAAAAACCAACTCTTCTTCATCATCTTAGAAGCTAAGCAGGATAAGCCCTGGTTAGTATTTGGATGAGAGACCACCAGGGAAGTCCAGGTTCGATATGCTGAGACAGGCAATGGCAAACCACCTCTATATGTCTCTTGCCTTAAAAACCTTATGGGGTCACCACAAGTGGGTTGCTACTTTACAACAACAACAACAACAACAACAACAAAAGAACACAAAAATTAAATGAAAAGAAACTATTTGAAATTGTAGCCTGATTAAATAAGTTTCTGTAGAATTTTTTCTTTATTACATCAAAAAAATTAAAAAATAATATCTAGCTTGAATGTTGTTTGTTACTTATTGTAGTGAATGTCTTCACAGGAAATCAGAACAACAATTTCATCTACTTGTTATTTGTATATTGAAGAATCCTATGAAACAAGCTTACATCCGGATTCCTGTTTTCTTGTCATTGTTATTCCTTACTCATCATTATCTTTGTCATCATTCCTCAGTCACTGTTATGTTTGAATTGGATTTGAATGTCGCTGTTATTTCTCAGTCAGTTTTTGAACTGCATTTGTTCCTTGTTCCTGTATATTCTTTGGCAAGTATTGCAACAATCACATTTAAGATATGCATAGCATTTGCTCCAGCATTGCATATTTTTCAAAGTAATACAATAGACTTCAACCTAGGACCATAATGTTTATCTTCATGACATTGAGGAGGAGGAGGAGGAGGAGGAGGAGGAAGAGGAGGAGGAGGAGGAGGAGGAGGAGGAGGAGGAGGAGAAGAAGAAGAAGAAGAAGAAGAAGAAGAAGAAGAAGAAAGAGTTGGTTTTTATATGCCGATTTTTTTCTACCTTTTCAGGAGAATCAATCCGGCTTACAATCACCTTCCCTTCCCCTCCCCACAACAGACACCCTGTGAGGTAGGTGGGGCTGAGAGTTCGGAGAGAACTGTGACTGGCCCAAGGTCACCCAGCTGGCTTCATGTGTAGGAGTGGGGAAACCAACCCAGTTCACCAGATTAGCCTCCACCACTCATGTGGAGGAGTGGGGAATCAAACCCGGTTCTCCAGATCAAACTCCACCACTCCAAACCACCACTCTTAAACAAACACCAAGCCACATCCCACTGGGTTTGGTTCTTACCTGTATCATCTTTGGTTCCATAAAGCACAATGAAGACGTTGGAGTCTGTCCCACCATGCTTCTTGTCCCCCGTTTTCACAGTCACGGTGTATGTAGTGGACTGAGCTGTCAAAAAGAAGAATTTCTTTTGGGAAGGGTGGCTTTTGAGTGAATGTGAGTGGTACTTCTTCTCCTGTGACTGGGTAATTTTATGGGACTTGGGAATCAAAATAAAACAAAACTTTTATTACCGTATTTTTTGCACCATAAGATGCACTTTTTTCCTCCTCAAAAGCGAAGGGAAATGTCTGTGCGTCTTATGGAGTGAATGTGTGTGAATCCGGCCCCCAGGGAGAAGGGCAAAGCTGCGAGAGGCCCTGGGAGCCACGGCCGACCCCCGGCCACTGCAGCCCAGTGCAGAGCCGGCGCACCCCAGGAGCCAGCTAGGAAGCCACCAGCCAGCTGGGGGGCAGAGGCCCCTCCCAGCAGCCGCCCAGCACAGCGGGAGCCCAGTGCGGAGCCCACGTGCCCCGGGAGCTGGCTTTAAAGCCGCCAGCCAGCTGGGGGGCGGGAGGCCCCTCCCAGCCGCCCAGCGCACCAGCAGCGGGGTGTGAAGCCGGGCCGCCCCGGGAGCCAGCTGAGACGCCACCAGCCAGCAGGGGGCCGGAGGCCCCTCCCAGCCGCCCAGCGCAGCCTTGGGACCGGGAAGTGCTGGGGGGAGGTTAAACTCCTCCTCACTGCCATCCCAGGCAGCGCAGAGCACTTTCAAGACCCCCCGCCTGCCTTTTCCCGCTGTTAAAGACCGCCCCGCCCAGTTTCCTGGGACTTGGGAAGTGGGGCGGTGGGTCTTTAAACTGCTCTGTGCTGCCTGCCCAGGCAGCATGGAGCAGTTTAAAGACCGCCCCGCCCAATTTCCTGGGACTCCAAGGAAACCGGGCGGGCGGTCTTTAAAGGCAGGAAAAGGCAGGCGGGGGGTCTTGAAAGTGCTCTGCGCTGCCTGGGATGGCAGCGTAGAGGAGTTTAAAGACCCCCCACCGGGCTTTAACCTCCCCCCGCGCTTCCCGGTCCTGAGGCTCATCATAAGAGAAGATGATGCTGTCATTGTTACGCTCTGTGGCTCAGCAATTAACCAGGAAGCCGCCACATCAGAGGGGACAGACGGGCTGAGCTTGATGAGCTGTCCTTTCCCAGCAATCATTACTTATAAGTAACGTTTGCCGTGACACTTGATGAGGAGAAACAGGATCTCTGCCAAAGGATTGTCCAAAAGCACGGTGCCAGTGAGGCCTGACGGGGGAGAGGCTGATTGAAATTATAGGAAAAACTGGCATGTGTTTTGGAAGCAATGTTGAGTTCTCAAGGTTTGGGGGCGGAGGGTAAGGTCTGAGGTACCCTTTTTGGAAAATCTTGGAGGAACAGAAGAAACACCATTGCACGGGGCCAAACTAGACATGGCAGTGTCCATGGGTCTGACCTGTGGGTGCTGTCACCTCTAGTTTGGCCCACCTCTAGTTTGGCCCACTGATTGTGACAAGGGTGCCTAGGTTTGCCAGGCCTCCCACCAATTGCTACTGTTGCCCGCTGCCACTCTGAGCAGCAGTAGGAGAACACCTGGAAGTGACAATGGGTAACTCTCGGAATCACTGGAAACTCTATGGTTTTACCAGGCAGTGATGAGTGACGTTGGCAATGTCACCAACTTCACATGCTCCCCCATGACCTTGCCCCACCAAACCTCCTGCTGGTTGCCAAGCTTGGCAATCTTAGGGGTGCCTGGAGAGGGGGGTGTTTGCGGAGGATCTGATGTCACTTCTGGGTGATGCTGTAGGCTGCCTTCACTACTCTCTATGGTCTTTACCACAGACACCAGAGGAAATTTCGAAGCAAACAAGCTCAGGTGATCAAAAGTTACCCTCCAGATATATATAATCTATATTAAACAATAAATAGTAGAAGATAAAAAATAGGTGTAGTAGCTGGGAGAAAGTTTTAATATAGATAGGGTTGCCAGGCCCCTCTTTGCCACCAATGGGAGGGTTTGGGGGCGGAGCCTGAGGAGGGTGGGGTTTGGGGAGGGGAGGGACTTCAATGCCAGAGTCCAATTGCCAAAGTGGTCATTTTCTCCAGGTGAACTTATCTCTATCGGCTTGAGATCAGTTGTAATAGCAGGAGATCTCCAGCTAGTACCTGGAGGTTGGCAACCCTAACCAGTTTGCGTGTGGAGGAGTGGGGAAACCAACCCGGTTGTCCAGATTAGAGTCTGCTGGTCATGTGGAGGAGTGGGGGATCGAACCTCATTCTCCATATTAGAGTCCACCACTCCTAACCAACCACACCATGATTTGACATGTTGTAAACCCATTGAGTGTCCCTACAAAAGAGACTGGAAGAGATGTGGTTGTTACACTTCATTAATGATGAGAGATGTCCCCATTTCCAACCTCCCAATTTCAACCTAACAGGGACTGACTCATGAAAGTTTATACTGGAAATTTTATACAGGAATAAACTCTGTTACATGTCAAATTTTCCATTAGGGGAAGGGCCGTGGCTCAGTGGTAGAGCCTCTGCTTGGCTTGCAGAAGGTCCCAGGTTCAATCCCCAGCATCTCCAGTTAAAGGGACTAGGCCAGGAGGTGATGTGAAAGACCTCTGCCTGAGACCCTGGAGAGCCGCTGCCAGTCTGAGTAGACAATACTGACTTTGATGGACCAAGGGTCTGATTCAGTATAAAGCAGCTTCATGTGTGTTCATGTGTAGTGTTAAATGTTCCATTAATGCAGAGGATGCCCCTTTTCTATGCTATAATGTTTGAAGGCCTCCAAACACGGGGCAGAGCCAGTCGTGCTGGTCCTGAAAGAAAATCGGAATTTCCTCCATCTCAGCAGTTGCTCTGGCTTCATTTTCAGGATTAGTAGGGAAGAAATAAAAGTGGCCAATGGCCAACCTTTCTGCTCCAGGCCAAGCGTCGCTGCAGAACTGGAACTGTTTGGATCCTTCTTCACAAACGCTTCGGCCACCGGCACCAGTTCTCGCGCTACCTGCCCGTCGTCCTCTTCCACAGCCAACCATCTCTGACATGGGAAATAACATCTGCAAGAATAAAACTAATGAGTCGTGTGCCTTTGCAAAATCTGGTGAAAATCCTTCTCCAAAAAAAGAGACCTCTGCAGTTCGAGATGAAGGGGACTCCGCTGTTGGACCTCCAGAGAATCTGAATGTCAATCAAAGAGCAGACGCTGTTGAAGAATCTCCAAAGGAAAAAAAGGGGGGGGAGAATGCGAACCCAGAGCCAATCTTTGATTTGGGCCCCTTAGTGCTGGGCTTTTCCACATTTTCATTTTTCTCGCTTCCTCAATTAAGTCAATCCATCTTACACTGGTTCTTCCTCTTTTCCTGCTGCCTTGGACTTTTCCTAGCATGAGTTTTCATTTATTGGCAGTCCTAACTGGAGTTTTTAAACTGTGACCTTTTATGTGTTTTTATCATCGTTGTTTTATTTATATTGCAAGGGACCTTGGATTCCGCAAGCAAGAAAGGCGACAAATAAATGTTTTTTAAATAAATAAAAATAAATAAATTGTCTTACGTGGTTTCTTCCTTGGTGTCGATAATCTCGACTCTCTCCAGGAACCAAGCTGGATTGCTTCCAGAGTTGTCATGTCGGATACGTAACTTCTTTAGCTCTCCAAGGTCGACGGCTTTGACAGTGAATATATCCACCTGCAGAACAGCAAGAACGAATTACAGTCCTGTACGTTTGTAAAAGAGCTGATGCTTTGAACTCTGTATTCCCCAACGTTGTAAGTGTTTTAATATCTGTCAGTTCTGCATTAGAGATGAAACTGTTTTCCCCCTCCAAATACTTCTCATCTGAGAAGGATGGTTTCACATATTCATCCAACAATTTCTGAAATTTCAATATTTTAATGAATATTCAACATTTTTAATGAATATTCACGATGTATTTAATTCCAGTAATAAATACTAGATCAGGGGTTCTCAACAAGGGGGGAATTCCCCCCGGGGGGAATTTTCAGGTTACGGGGGGGGCGGAATTGGGACCACTATTCAGCCAAGTGTGATGTCCTGTAGATTATGTACAATCTGCAAAATTGTAGTTTGTTTTTAATTTAATCTTCAATAAAGTTTATGATTATTTTGGGAAGGGGGGATTATATTCTGAACAATGGTGAAAGGGGGAATGGCGCAAAAAAGGTTGAGAACCACTGTACTAAATAGTGATTGATGGTGGATATGCAGTAAAGGTAAAGGTAGTGCCCTGTGTAGGGAGAAAAAAGCATAGAATAGCCCAATCTCGTCAGATCTCGGAAGCTAAGCTGGGTCAACCCTGGTTAGCATGTGGATGGGAGCCCACTGAGGAATAGGAGGGTTGCTATGCAGAGGAAGGCAACAGCAAAACACCTCTGTTAGTCTCTTGCCTTGAAAACCCCATAAGGGGTCGCCATAAGTTGGCTGCGACTTGACGGTGCTTTACACACACAATGTCCTGTGCAAGGACCAGCTCATTACTGACCCATGGGATAACATCACATCACGATGTTTACTAAGCAGACTATGTTTATGGGGTGGTTTGCCATTGCCTCCCCCAGTTGTGTACACTTTACCCCCAGCAAGCTGCGTACTCATTTTGTCGGCCTCGGAAGGATGGAAGGCTGAGTCAACCTTGAGCCGGCTACCTGGAACCGACTTCTGTCGGGATCGAACTCAGGTTGTGAGCAGAGCTTGGACTGCAGTACTGCAGCTTACCGCTCTGCGCCATAGGGATATGCAATACTTTTCTATATTTTACAAACAAGCAGCATATACAGTTTCATATTTAATTGAGACCTGATATTGCTAAGAAGACCATAAAACATTTAAACTTCAAATTGTGGAGATAAAATTTTCATGTTCAGAATTTGTTGGAAATTTCACAATTGAACTTTGAATAGTAAAATGGAAAATACTGACAAATGTTGAATCATTGCAAATAAAAATGTGTGGGTCTGCCGTCGAGTCACAGCTGACTTATGGTGACCCCGTAGGGTTTTCAAGGCATGAGACGTTCGGAGATGGTTTGCCGTTGCCTACTTCCACATGGGCTGAGAGAGTTCGCAGAGAACTGTGACCGGCCCAAGGTGTCAGCTAGGGCTTCTGTCCCCCACCCAGCATCTGCACCACAATGGAGACCCGCCCAGGATAATCGCTAGTATGATACCAGGTCCCGCAGAACAATGCCGGGGAGACCTGGAGATCATCTAGCTAATTCATGCGTTAATTCCTTGTATGCGTTTTCAATTAGTAGTTACCGGCAGTTACCTTCTGTATTATTTCCTTGTATCTGAACTATCAAGACAGCTCTGCTGCACCTCGTCCTTTTGTGTTAGACCCTGAACATAATCATTCCTATTGTATGTACCCTATAAATGTACTGGTGTTTCCCCACATCTGTATTCTAGCCTTATGTTTCTATGGACTTACTGAACCCGCTGGCTTTCTTAATAAAACTTTCAAACTCGCGACTATGTCTGGAGTGAAGTTCCTTATGAGAGAAACGCAACGAGGTACTGTAGTGTGACATAAGATCACCCAGCAGGCTTCATGTAGAGGAGTGTGGAACTGAACTGGTTCTCCAGATTAGAGTTCACTGCTCTTAACCACTACACCATGCTGCCTCTCTAACAGAAACACAGAAACATAGAGCAGGACCTCAAGGGTCACCTAGTTCCTCCAGTGACTCCCTGCTCTATGCCAGCTTTGCTTCCACCCAGCCTTGCACAAATTATACAGAAGAGGGAGAAATTAACCATGATTTTTTAAAACTTTTGTTTTGCAGAATGCTGTGGGGGTTCCCCCCCACCCCCATCACCTTCACACATATACCAAAACATCAGTGCAGATCTTTGCCTTGCACCAAATTACATGTTGGAGTAAAGTGGCTGGAACTTCAGATGTGTAATTGGTTGTAAAAATGTTCACAATTATTGTGCAAGTGTGTGTGTGTGTGTGTGTGTGTGTGTGTGTATGTACCCTCAAGTCACAGCTGACTTATAGTGACTCCATAGAGTTTTCAAGGCAGGAGACGTTCGGGGTGGTTTGCCCTTTCCCGCCTCCACTTCCCAACCCTGGTATTTCTTGGAGGT
Organism: Euleptes europaea; assembly: GCF_029931775.1. Lineage (NCBI taxonomy): Eukaryota > Metazoa > Chordata > Lepidosauria > Squamata > Sphaerodactylidae > Euleptes > Euleptes europaea. Next base: position 114,946,726 of record NC_079315.1, on the reverse strand, counting down.
CGCCTATCCGAATACTAACCAGGGCCGACCCTGCTTAGCTTCTGAGCTCTGATGAGATCAGGCTAGCCTGGGACTATCCAGGTCAGGGAATCTGTAAATACATATTCATTTTTACTCTTTGCTAATTTTTTAACCATTGATATACTTTTGTTCTTAAAGGTGTCCTCCTGATAAGGACCACCTCTGCTTAGAACATGTTGCCTCTCTTGGTTTTCTTCAGGGTGATGGTTCTTTGGTCTGTATCCAGCAAATGTGATGCTCTTACCTGATCCTTCTCAAACTTGTTCATGTGGTCTGAGCGCTTCAGGTGACGTTCCCCGGTGTCTCCCCTTTCCCCGTAGATGGCCACGTAAACATTTGCGTCTGTCCCCGCACCCGTCACAGACCCGGTGATGACATGGACTTCATAGACGTTTGCTGGGGAAATTAAATCATAATCAGATATTCATTCACTTAATTCTTTCCGTGGGAGGAATCCATGTTCCTCCAGTTAGGGGGGCTCAGACTCATCAAGGACGATTTTGGCACACAGTCTTACAGCATGAATTAAAATTTTACTCACCTCCATTCTTTAAATCATGCTTTTAATGTGTATAGCTACATTCTGGGTCCACTATTAATGGTCTTTGCCACCTCATAAGAACATAAGAAAGGCCCTGCTGGATCAGACCAAGGCCCATCAAGTCCAGCAGGCTGTTCACACAGTGGCCAACCAGGTGCCTCTAGGAAGCCCACAAACAAGACGACTGCAGCAGCACCATCCTGCCTGTGTTCCACTGCACCCAAAATACTAGGCATGCTCCTCTGATACTAGAGAGAATAGGTATGCAGCATGACTACTATCCATTCTAACTAATAGCCATGAATACCCCCTTCCTCCATAAATATGTCCACTCCCCTCTTCAAGCCCTCCAAGCTGGCAGCTATCACCACATCCTGGGGCAGGGAGTTCCACAATTTAACTATGCGTTCTGTGAAAAAATACTTCCTTTTATCTGTTTTGAATCTATCACCCTTCAGCTTCAGCAGATGACCCCACGTTCTAGTATTATGGGAGAGGGAGAAAAACTCTCTCCAAACCATGCATAACTTTATAGACCTCTATCATGTCTCCCCTCAGCCGCCTTCTTTCCAAGCTAAACAGCCCTAAGCGTCTTAACCGCTCCCCATAGGACAGTTGCTCTAGTCCCCTAATCATTTTGGTTGCTCTTTTCTGCACCTTCTCAAGCTCTGTAATATCCTTGTTTAGGTGTGGTGACCAGAACTGTACACAGTATTCCAAGTGTGGTCTCACCATAGATTTGTACAAGGCCAGTATGATATCAGCAGTTTTATTCTCTATTCTTCGTCTAATTATGGCCAGCATGGAATTTGCCTTTTTTACAGCAGCCGCACACTGGGTTGACATCTTCATTGAGCTATCCACTACCACCCAAGATCCCTTTCTTAGTCTGTTGCTGCCAGCACAGATCCCATCAGTGTATATGTGAAGTTGGGATTTTTTGCCCCAATATGCATCACTTTACTTACATTGAATCTCATTTGCCATTTTAATGCCATTCTTCCAGGATGCAGAGATCCTTCTGGAGCTCTTCACAGTCTGATTTTGTTTTAACCACCCTAAATAATTTGGTGTCATCTGCAAACTTGGCTACGTCACTGTTTAACCCCAACTCCAGGTCATTGATGAACAGGTTGAAAAGCACCGGTCCCAACACAGATCCCTGAGGCACCCCACTGCTCACATCCCGCCATTGTGAGAACTGGCCATTGATTCCTACTCTCTGCTTCCTATTTTTCAGCCAGCTCTCAATCCATAAGAGGACTTGTCCTCTTATCCCATGACTATGAAGTTTGCTTAGCAGTCTTTGGTGGGGGACTTTGTCAAAAGCTTTTTGGAAATCCAAATACACAATATCCACAGGCTCATTCCTGTCCACATGCTTACTGACGCTTTCAAAGAACTCGAATAGGTTAGTGAGACAGGACCTACCCTTACAGAAGCCATGTTGGGTTTTGCCTAGCGGACCTTGCCCTTCTATATGCTTGACAATAATAATGCTTTCCACCAATTTACCCAGAACAGACGTTAAGCTAACTGGCCTGTGATTTCCTGGGTCCCCCCTGGAACCTTTCTTATAAATGGGTGTTACATTGGCCGTTCTCCAGTCCACAGAGGCTGATCGAAGGGCATATTCCCATCTGAGTTCTTCGCTCCCCCAAATTACTTTGTCTGGAGCAGGGGTGTCAAATGCAATTGTTATGAGGGCCAGATATAACATAAATGTCACTTGGTGGGGGCTGAGCCATGCCTCGCCTGCCCAGATCAGGAGTGGAGGGGGCTGGCTGCCTCAGCTGACTCGCGGACCAGATAAGAGCTCTCAATGGGCCGGATCTGGCCCCCAGGCCTTATGTTTGACACCCCTGGTTTAGAGTGACTCCAGAGATTAGTTCTGTAGTTCCATGACAGCTGATATAAATAGTTCAGTCTTGGGTCTTAACCTTTTGTGGGACCTCCCAATGTTTTGTTATTTTTTCCTGTGATGGTTTTCCCCCGTGTCGCCCACTACCCATTCTCGAAACCCGAAAAGCGCCCGCAGGTTCAACAAGATTCAGGACCCCTGCCTAAAACTAAACATTTTTGAGTGTTCCTTCAATGTTAATTTCAAAAAAAGTATGCCTCAACTCTCAGAAAACTGGGAGACGCTGTTTAAGCTTTGCACAGATTTCTACCTCTTCACTAAGCTCCTGACACAGTGGCCATATTCCCAGAAAAGTAGGTATAATGGGACACATTTAGAAGCAAACAAGCTCAGGTGATCAAAAGTTACTCTCCAGATACATATAATCTATAGTAAACAATAAATACTAGAGGATAAAAAATAGGTGTGATAGCTGGGAGAAAGGTTTAATACAGATAGGGTTGCCAGGTCTTTCTTGCCATCAGCAGGAGGTATTTGGGGTAGAGTCTGAGAAGGGTGGGATTTGGGGAGGGGAGGGACTTCAACGCTATAGAGTCCAATGGCCAAAGCAGCCATTTTCTCCAGGGGAACTGATCTCTGTCGGCTGGAGATCAATTGTAATAGCAGGAGATCTTCAGCTACTATCTGGAGGTTGGCAACCCTAAATACAGATGTTTAAGAAAGTTAACATAATTTTAATAGTTAGTTTTAAATGATATATATTAGAACATAAGGAGAAATATAGATAATATTATAATATGATATCTTGGAAAGTAGTAAGAATTGTTGGAATAGTTGGTCAGTTTAGGAGATAGTTAAGCTCATCTGCTATGTTGTGTTATGTTAGATTGTAGTTAGGTTATATGTTAAGATGTATGTTTTGTTTTATGTGTACGTTAATATAATTTTAGTGAATTTTAGTTGATTAAATATTAGTCAAGAATTTTAACCGGGTATTGTTTTTTAAAAAATCTATGTAATCTTTTATCTTATGTACAGATGATACAAATGTAATCTTTTATCTTATATATAGATGATACAAATGTTTTCCTGGCGTATGCTGTACTAATAAATCTGATTCTGAATGTAATTTTAAAATAAAAAAAGATTATAAAATAAAAGTTACCCTCCAGTTCCGATCCCTCCTCCGGCATCAGCTCCACCACCAGTTCCCGGTCTTCTTCATCGCTGGCCAGCCAGCGGTGGGCTGCAAACTCGTAAGTCTCAATGGTGCCTTCCATCGAGGGCAGCTCATTTTCCTCCTCGTCGCCAGACTTCTTTTTCTTCTTCTTTTTCTTCTTCTCTTCCTTGGTGGCAAACTTCTTAATGCTGACTGTTTCCAAGTACCAGCCATCCCCAATGCCACTCCCATCGTGGCCAATCCGGATCTTGTAGATCTTGCCAACGTCGGCTGCCTCTATCTTTAATATAACGATAATTATTGTTACTTAAGCTTTCTTTATATCTTATGCTTTAGAGCAGGGGTGCCATGGTGCCTGCCAGCACCTTTCCAGGTGACCACCAATTGTTCTTAGAAAGTGGGTGGGATCAGGTGGGACTAGGGTTGCCAACCTCCAAGTATTAGCTGGAGATCTCCTGCTATTACAATTGATTTCCAGCCGATAGAGATCAGTTCACCTGGAGAAAATGGCCGCTTTGGCAACTGGACTCTATGGCACTGAAGTCCCTCTCCTCCCCAAGCCTCACCCTCCTCTGGCTCCACCCCAAAAACCTCCCGCTGGTGGCAAAGAGGGACCTGGCAACCCTAGGTGGGACACTTGCTCAGGAGGGTTTCTGATTTGCTACCGGAGATCTGACTGGCTACGCAGATTAAAAAAAGTTTTTTTCTGCAGCAGCTGCTGCCACATAGTTGGTTTTATTCTCACTCACTACTCTTCCCCAGTGTATTTTTTAAAAAATTACCCCTCTTCTCCACCGTGCCTGAGCTTCCTCTGTGCAGTTGGCTCCCCTCCTGTGGCAACCATTTTGTGGATGGCTCTGCCTCCTGTGACTGCCATTTTGTGGCTGTTCCCTAGGGTTGCCAGTTGGGTGGTTTTGGTGGACAATTGCCCACCAATCCACCCAGCCACTCTGGAGTGGCAATCGTGTGTGTGCATGGGCACATGCATGCGATGACGTCACTTCTGGCTTTACTTCCAGAAGCGCAGCATCGCCGTGGCTGATTTACCACTGAAGCCCCAGAAATTGGGGGTTTGTGTGTTACATCTCTGAATCAGACCATCAGTCCATTTAGTCAGACTTGCAATGGCTCAACAGAGTGTCAGGCAGAGGTCTTCCACATCACCTACTCCCTGGTCCTTTTAACTGGAGTTGCCGCGGGTTGAACCAGGGACCCTCCTCATGCCAAGCAGATACTCTACCACTGAGGCATGACCCCTCCCACACAATCTTGTATGTGCTTGTGTTATATTTCAGAGCTTTTGGGATCGATTTCTTATGTCACTTGGTCGGGCTGGGCCATGCCTTGCCAGCCCAGACCAAGGGTGTGTGTGTGGATGCCTCGGCTGGCTTGTGGGCTGGATAAAAGCTCTCAAGGGGCCGGATCCAGCCTGCAGGCCTTATGTTTGACACCCCTGCCTTAGAGGAACAGGATCTGAAGTCCCACCTAATTTCAATGTCTCGCAAAGATTCAGTTGCACAACATTGGTAGGAAAGGAAAAGCTAGCCCCAAGCTTTACAGTGAAAACCCTTTCTACCAGTGTACCTTGAAGAGCTCTGTTGCTCCCCTCTCGTAGTTGTTTGACCTGTTCTGCAAAATCAGCACCTCCGTTTTCCCGAGTTCCCCATACATCTGCATGAAGATGTTGGCATTGGTGCCTGCATTCCGCACGTCGCCAGTCACTACAACCACCTCATAATTTATCACTATATTCAATGCAGAGGAAGAAACAAACAAATGATGGTATTATGGAAATTAAGATGGTTTTCAGATGCTGCAGAATTCTACACCCAAAGATTGAAAATGTCACAGTTGGCATAAAATCAGGCATTTAAAAAAACACCCTGAGATAGGGATGGTTGAAGATTCCCTACATTGTTTTATTTCAATCTTGTCTAGGCAATGTTTTCTTGAGCACAGAAAATGCATAAAATATGGCAGTAGGTGATGATCTCCTGAGAACCTCAGCAATTACTTTTATATCAGGTTTATAGTCCTAATGATTGTGAAGATATTAATGAAAGCATGCTGAAATCTCAGAAGCCAGAAGGCTGAAAAATGGTCACAGAAGGTTGGAGAGGGAGTTTTAGTGTCCTGAATAGCTCCGTGCTCTTTTCCATCATTGGCAGCTATAGGGTGAGAGAGAGGGAGGGAAGAAGAAGTAGAGTTGGTTTTTATATGCCGACTTTCTCTACCACTTAAGGAGAAATCAAACCGGCTTACAATCACCTTCCCTTCTCCTCCCCACAACAGACACCTTGTGAGGTAGGTGGGGCTGAGAGAATTCGGAGAGAACTGTGACTGGCCCAAGGTTGCCCAGCTGGCTTCAAGTGGTGGAGTGGGGAATCAAACCCAGTTCTCCAGATTAGAGTCCACCGCTCTTAACCACTACACCACACTGGATTATCTTTCTCTACTTCCAGTCGAGGCAAACCAAACGAGCTGTTCCTTCATTCCTTTTTCTCACCCCAAATTCTAACCTAATCACCAAGAAAGCGCTGGGCGTCTCTTACGTATTTCGATCGGTATGATCTCGCTCGGGTAGACCTCTATCTCCACCTTCCCGTCGGCTTCATTTTTGTCAAGCCACCGGTTGCAAGGGAAATTGTACTGCAGGCCGTGGACTGGAATGTTAACCTGAACACTGCCAAGATGCCAGCCAGCCTGGAGCCCAACGTTGTCATGCCCGATCAGGAGCCGTTTGATCTTGAGAAACAAAAGGGCAGAGAGAGTTTGTGTGTGTTATGAAGGAATGACATTTATTTTAAATCGTGTAGAACTAGGGATGGAAAAAAACCAGGCCTGGGGATTTGGGTGGCAAGAAGGCACACAGGGATAAGTAGTCCAACTAAGCACTGAAAAGGACTGGGTAGCAGCTAAGACTGAGCAGCCAGCCCAGTATCAGCAGCTTTATAGAAACAGATGGCTGCTTATAAAACTTGATCTCTTCTGGGACAGTATCAGCAGTACAACCTCCAACCAAGGGTGGTGGTGCAGAATAACAGGAAGGAAGTCTGGCTCCTCTACTTCCTATCCTGGAAACATCCCAAATTTAGTAATGTTAAAGTTCATGTTAATAATCACTCTTTCCCTAGCAAGGGATTTTGTTAGGGTTGCTAGGTCCCCCCCTTGCCACAGGTGCTAGCTTTTTTGTGGTGGGGCTGGGGGGGTGATTAGCGCAATAACGTCACTTCTGGGTTTACCCCAGAAGCAAAGGGGACGATGTACCACATTTCTCCAAAAATATTTCCAACAAGTTTTTGGAGGACTGGACTAGGGTGTCGTCATCACTTCCGGGGTAAACCTGTAAGTGACATTAATCGCACCCCTTCAGCTGGCCAGCTTCCAGCAGCCCCCTTAATTGGTGGGCAATTGCCCACCATTACCTGGTATCTGGCAACCCTAGATTTTGTACATCAAAAAGTCATTATAAATTCTGAAATTGAAATGAAAATCGTCAGCTTGCTTGGTTAAAAGGCACCCACCAATTTTAACCATGATGTATTTTGAGGGTTAAATGGGAAAAAATGTATTAAGCCTGGTTAAACAACAAAGTTTTAACCCATTTCCTTAAATTGAGATAGTGGATGGATAACTGAGGTACCACTAAAGAAAGGACTTATCTCTGGTGGCCAACCAACTCTCATCAGGAGATGAGGCCTCAGTAGACAATCTTAACTCATCGGGGGGGCAGGTTCATACAGATGCAAATGGTCTTTTTAACACTCTGGTCCTAGATATTGCTTTCATTAAATTTCCTCTAGTTTGAAAAGCCATGGTGGTGGGGGGAGGCATTTTGAAGTCAATCTGACAACGCTTAAGCGGACCTTCACGATACAAAGGCCATGAAATCACTCCTTGTAATGACTTCAATCCAGATTTGCACTCCCTTTCATACCTTTCCAATGTCCCTTGTGTCTAGAGTAAAGATATCGATCCGGCCACGTTCAAAGTAATCTTCCAAGTCATTATCGGAAACCAAGAGAAACTCTTTTTTAGTGTCTCCTTTTTCTCCATACATCTTGATCAAAACCTTGGAATCCGAGCTGGCTCCAGGGACATCTCCAGTCTTTATGCTGATGTGGTAACCGACATCTACAGAGATATTAACATGTGTATACAAGGGCATAACAAGTCACCGTCCCCACGCTTTATCGAGGATCAAAGTAGAGGGAGACCCGTGGGAAACAGAGAAGGCAGGCAATGATATCTGGTTCAGAATACTGAGTTAGGGCAAATAGGAAAGGGAGATTTAATCTACAACTACTAGTTGCTTAGAATTAAAAAGGTAAAGTTCCTCTGTGCAAGCACCGGGTCATTCCTGACCCATGGGGTGACGTCACATCCCGACGTTTTCTAGGCAGACTTTGTTTATGGGGTGGTTTGCCAGTGCCTTCCCCAGTCATCTACACTTTACTCCCAGCAAGTTGGGTACTCATTTTACCGACCTCGGGAGGATGGAAGGCTGAGTCAACCTTGAGCCGGACTCCATTTCTGGACCCTCCCTTGGACTCCCCCATTTCTCCTGAAGTCTCCTCTAGTCTTCTTACTGTCACCAGGACCATTACATGTTAGGGTTTTTATTCAGTCCTGCTAGAAAATATTGATTTTAATATAATATAAGGTATGAGATTTAGATATGGGGCCATCTTTTAATAGGGTTACCAGGTCCCTCTTCTCCACTGGTGGGAGGTTTTTGGGACAGAGCCTGAGGAGGGCGGAGTTTGGGGAGGGCCATTTTCTCCAGGTGAACTCATCTCTATCGGCTGGAGATCAGTTGCAATAGCAACCTTATCTTTTATAATACATTGATATCAATACAGATATCCCAATACATCCCATATCCGGACTGATCTGAATATGGGGCCCTTTGAGCCGGCATGCAGGCAGATCCATTCTGCCTGCTTTCAGCGTTTCCTTTCACTTAAAAAAAAAAATACAGTGTACTCTGTATCAAAGGTGGAGACTGAAAGCCTGCCATTGTTAGTTTGTTAGTTGTTAGTTGTTGCTCTTGTTTAACAGCTGGTGCAGATATTCTGGTGAGATATCTTCACCTTTGCTTTCTGATAGTTCAATGTACATAAAATTATTAAAAATATTGTTTAAAATTACTTTCAGGTGATGTGAATAAAGTGTATATAAAACATGGATTTGGGTCCCATTCCAAAAACATCTTATTATGTATATGTGAAAAATCCAAAATACAGACCACTTCTGGTCCCAAGCAGTCCGGATAAGGGATACTCAACCTGTATTGAGATTGATTGGTATATATTTTTGTATTTTCTTATTCAATTTACTTTTATATTTATTGTATTAATATTTATTGTTGTAAGCCGCCCTACACCTGGCCTAGGCCAGGAAAGAACAGGATATAAATCCAATAAAATAAAATAAATAATAAACAATAAGCTGCCTCAGAAAATAGGAGCTCCATATATACACAGTATCCCCTTCCCCTCCATCATCTACAGGTCAAGTCAGCTGAGATGTCAGGAGCCTTGTGCCCACATTCAGATTCACGAACATGGTATGCACATGTAGGGAAGTGGGACTGTGCCTGATGGTTGTGAAATGTCTATTACAGAGGTCACCAGTGTGATGCCCATGGGTGTCACAGCACCCACCAACACCTTCCATGGTGCCTTCCAAGTGCTTTTAGAGCAGGGGTGTCAAACATGAGATCCGGAGGCCAGATGCAGCCCCTTGAGAGCTCTTATCCGGCCCGTGAGTGAGCCAAGGCAGCCACACACACACTCCACTCTCATTCTGGGCTGGCAAGGCATGGCCAGGCCAAACCAGCCCTCGTAACAATTGAGTTCAACACCTGTGTTTTAGAGAGTCAGTGGGACCAGGCAGGGTTCCTGTCCAGCAGGGCTTCTGATTGCCCATTAGGGATCTGACCGGCTGTGCAGATTAAAATAATGTCGCTTTGGTGGCAGCAGTTATAACTGTGTTGGTTTTATTCTCTCTCTCTCTCCCATACCTCTTTCCCCAGAGTATTTTTAAAAAATTACTCCTCTTGTTCCCTGCACTTGGGCTTCTCCTGTGCGTGTGTGTGGCTCCATTTCTTGGGCAGCCATTTTGTTAGGGTTACCAACCTCCAGGTACTAGCTGGCGATCTCCCACTATTACAACTGATCTCCAGACGATAGAGATCGGTTCACCTGGAGAAAATGGCTGCTTTGGCAATTGGACTCTATGGCATTGAAGTCCCTCCCATCCCAAAACCCCGCCCTCCTCAGGCTCCACCCCAACAACCTCCTGCCAGTGGTGAAGAGGGACCTGGCAACCCTACATTTGGTGGTTGTGCCCACCACCTATGTCAGAATTCCAAAGGTGCCCAAAGGCTCAAAAAGGTTGGAGACCCTGGTCTATTGTGATGATGTCAGGGCACAGAGGAAGATGAATTACGGGACTGAAAAGGAAAGCCTGATATGAGGTTATCTTTTGGGGTGGTAGCCCCAGCTTTTTACGTTAATGTGTAATTCTGTCCTTACTCTGCACCAATGATTCTTAATGGGGTGATCTACAAATATTGGGGCACGTTCAGAAATTTGGGCAGCGATTGGGTGAGGAAGGGACCATATGGTGTGAGTACAACACCCCTATGTAGATCTGCAAGATAATGGAAAAAAGAACAAACATAGCAAGGGAGTTGATTAGAGCTAATGAGCAAACCTTAGCAACAGTAAAGGGATCTTCCACACTTTCATTTTTGTTGCTTTTATGTGCCTATATTGCTTCATTTCCCCCCTTTTCTGCATGCATTTTGCTCCCTCACTTTCATATTACATAGCTGTATCTCCAGTATACTTCCCTTCAGAGAAATAAGCTGGACATAACAGTGATGTAATATCGAAGCGGCTACTAGAGGGAGAAAAACACTTGCAGGAAAGAACTCTCCCTCCCTCAAAGCAACAGGGGCACACAAGCAACGAAAATGAGAGTGCAGAAGAGCCCCAAGACTCAAAGACAGAGCTCCTCCCCATTCTAAGCCAGGAGCCCCGATACAGTTCAGAAAAAGGGACAGATTAAAATAATGTTTTCCCACAAACGGAAAAGGAATAGTATAGCCCAAGGGATTCAGCAAAAACTGAACAAACTCACTTTCCAGAATATACGATTTCCCCTCCGGCACTAACTCCCGAATAATCAGGCCATCGTCCTCGTTTTTGTCAAACCATCTGGTTGGCAAACAAAAGTTTGGTTATCTGCTAATACCGACCGTTTGTGAGAAAGTTTACCAAAATCCAGGAAAGCACAATGCGTATGGAAAGACAGCGCTGTGTGTTTAGAGACGTCGTTGGGGGGAATCTAGAACAAAGGGCCTGATTCAACCTCTTTGCAAGTTCCCTCTGCTGTGATTTATAAGAACTCAAAAGTGTTAACTGGTGGTCCATCTAGCCTGGTGCTCTCTGAGCTGAGCAGCAGTTCTCGACTATAGTGAAAAGGAATCAAGAGGGAAGGAGGAGCAAATCCCTCAACCAAACACTCCTAGCTCCAATCTGCTCGCAAGGATTAGCATCTCCTCCCACACAGTGAAGGATCACCAAAGAGTCACGCCGTAGGAACTGTAGCATGCAGTGGCAACAAGTACTTATATATATACAATAATAATGATAAAATTGTAAATACTGTATAATGAGACTTTTATAACAGCAAAGGAAACATGGTGCAACCCAAAAAGTTTTTCCCCCAGATATTGAAAATACGAGCTTGACTACATGACAAGCAGCATTAAAATAATGTTATCTATGGATGGGCTGTACCATTTCAAACTGCAGGAGGGGGATCTAATGACGGAATGCTCCATCACATACAGCTGGCAAGCCAGGGAAGAGGCTAGCCTCGAGCTCTTCTCCTCAACTGGTTTGGCTTGTATAGGGCTTTCTTTTTAATATGGCAGAGATTTCATATATTTAATCTCCCCCCTACGATCCAAAGTGGCGCAGTCCAGCAGGAGATAAACCCCATAAATCTGCTAGCCATGTGTTCTAGCCCTAGAATGAAGAAGAGCCAGAACCTTGCCAAAAAAAACCCAGCAGAATAGGCAACATGGAAAACCAACTAGATTCAAGTCCTTAGGGACAAACCAGATTTTTGAGGTATAATGTTTTGAGGTATCCGACAAAGGGAGTTTTGACTCTCAAAAGCTTATACTCCGAAAATCTGGTTGGTCTCTAAGGTGCTACTGGACTCCAATCTAACTGTTCTAGTGCAGACCAAAATGGCTGAAATTATCTTCATGGAAAATCAAGGGGTCTTTATGTTTATCATTCCACTTCCCTTGCTGAACAGTCGCTAGCTGCCGAAAACTCACTGGCAGATGTTCTCTAACCAGTATTCTTCCCTTCTTTTTGGGTGTACATATTGAAATTCTCATTGTCCGTATATTGATTTCTTAACCATCCCAGTCTACAGAAGAGCCTTCTTTTTAGCAAGATTCAATGAATTACCCACAGCCATTTTGAGTGGGCGCTATTCTAAAAAGCCCTACCCCGGGTGTCTATGTGGATGTGGAACTGGTTCTATCAAAACCATGGAGCATGTTTTATTTTATTGTGAAAGATATAAGCACTTAAGAACACAGCTGATCAATCCATTAATTCCTGATAAAGCCATGCCTGTAGCTAGTAAGTTACAATTCCTGTTGGGTGGTTGTGATTCAGCTATCACAGTTCCAGTAGTGAAATTTGATTTGGGCTTATTTGAATTTAAGAGACATAAGGATAAGCTAAAGAACATATACACAATTAAATGAATTATATAAAATAAAATAATTTTTAAAATTCTGCCCAACAGTTCAGTGAGGTTAGCTTACAGCCTATTTGCTAGGAGCGGTACCATTAAAGGAAAGGCAGTATTCTCCCCTTTCACTTCCTAAAAGATGTGGCCACACAAGGTCTCCGGAGAGGTTTGGAGGCCAGTGAAGCATCTTCCGCTCGAGTCTAGGATCAGGCATGATAATCCTCTGCTGTGATGGATGAGAAGTCTTGTGACAGAGATAAAGAAGTCAGAACCACCTCCACTTTGAGGAACAAGGCCAAGAATGGAACCAAGTGTGAATTGTAAGGAAGATACAAGAAGAAGTGACCTGGATCCTTTGTGCCTTAAGAAAGGGAGTCTTCAAAGGCACTGGTTTTTAATTTTACCTTGACACAACCAGTCCTGAGTACTTGTGTACCACGCAGTCCTTGATGCTGGTTCAGGGTTCCCATCCTGGGACCAGGGTCCAACGACTAGAGGATAAGTCATCACAACGGTAAAGACATCTTGCCACATGGGTAACACATCGATGGAAAAGCTCCCTGAGATGATGCCCTTGATCCCATCGCTCACCTGGTAGCCATGAGGATTCAAAGCCATGCTTTCAAGGCGGCAGTCGGCGATGCCAGTAGGCGCAGATTAAATCTGAACCGTGACATTCTGCAAGCCGTCTGGCCTGCCGCTAGCAGATAGGCTGGTGTTGATGGAAGCTGGAGATCCCACACCAGGAAGATGGCATGGTCCAAAACTTTGTGTGTGGGAATAGATGAATAGCCACTACTACTTGCATGAGGAGACAGCATAATCAGAAAATATCCACTGAAACAAAACCTTTACCCATCAATGGCCTGGTATCCTGAATAAAGATGGTGGTGGTTGAAACGAGCACAAAAGATCGCCATGTACCAAAAGAAAAAGGAAGAGTGACAGAAGGGATGGATAAAGGTCCTTATCTACTCATGTCAGATTGAATAAGACCCCCTCTCCACACGCACACACACACACCCAAATTAGACTCCTCTTGTTTTCTGTCATTTGGAAACTTTTTAAGAAGAAGAAGAGCTGGTTTTTATATACCGTCTACCACTTAAGGAAGAATCAAACCGGCTTACATTCACCTTCCCTTCCCCTCCCCACAACAGACACCCTGTGAGGTAAGTGGGGCTGAGAGAGCTGTGACCAGCCCAAGGTCACCCAGCTGGCTTCATGTGGAGGAGTGGGGAAACCAACCCAGTTCACCAGATTAGCCCCCGCTGCTCATGTGGAGGAGAGGGGAATCAAACCCGGTTCTCCAGGTCAGAGTCCACCACTCCAAACCACCGCTCTTAACCACGACACCACGCTGGCTCTCATTACATTAGCATTAACACTTTCCCATTTGGGTCCCCATTACACTCAGGGCCACTCACCACAGAAAGGTTTTTTCTGGGCTATCTCTGTGGTGAGTGTAAGATCCACACCGGCCCTGAGAGAGAGAGACCTATTGGCTATAGTCCAGTCAAATGTGTATCCTGAAGAAATAAGCCTCTCAAAGCCAAAAAAAAAGCAAGCATTTGGAAGCCTTCCATGACCAGCAGGACTGGAATGGGGGAGCCCTCCAAAATCGGCAGGTCATGGAGAGAGGTGGTTTTCCTTCAGAATGGAGGAGGATGCAGTAGCCGCGTACCTTCGTCTTCAAATTTCTCAAGAGCCCATGACGTGACCGTCACACGGAAGGCAGCCTTTTTGTCTGGCTGCTTCCATGGCAGGCAGTCATGGGACACTTCCATCTGACTCGGATAAAGAGGTTCAAGGACAGCAGAGCACATTTCCCTAAGAGACAACAATCTCGCTTGGTCAGTGGAGAACAGGATAATCCTTCAGTGGAACAATGACTCTGTTGCGCGTGGCCACAAGCGCATGAAATTGGTTCGTATCCAAGGTTGTATCCCTTTCTGTTCTCTCGGGTTTTTTGTGTGAGAGAAGGAAAAGGGAAAGAAAATGCCTAATAAATAGTTGAAACAAGAGTTTTGGATTTAACCCCTTTCCCAAATTGCGATACAAAATTTCCCAAAGCTATCGCCCTTATTTTGAAAGCGTCTGTACTAACTACCAGAGAAGATAATGTTCAGATAACCTTGCCTTTTAGTATTTGTACTCATGGAGGGCAGGAGTAATTGTAGAAAGAAAAGTATCTGAGCATGGAACTGGGGTGCTTTTAATGAGCATAGGAGGGTTTTTTTTGTTTTTTTTTAAATTGCTATTGAAGATGTTAATGTCTCCATTACAAGTCTGAAATCATACTGGTTGTGTATGAATTCCGCCTTGCGGTGACTTCAGTGGATTTGCCTCAGGAAAGTGTTAGCTTGCAGTCTTATGGAGTAAGCGCCACTGAACACAGCAGGTCTTACTTCTGAACAAACATGATTGGGATTGCCCCACACAATGTTGTGTCAATGGCAGCCATTGCCAAATGAACCAATGCGCATCACCTTGGGACCTGAAGCCTCCAAACAAGAAGGCAGACTGGGCTCATGCGTGCTTTTCAGGACAATTCTGTATTCAGTATAGGGTTGCCAGGTCCCTCTTCACCACTGGCGGGAGGTTATTGGGGCAGAGCCTGAGGAACGTGGGGTTTGGGGAGGGGAGGGACTTCAATGCCATAGAATCCAATGGCCAAAGCGGCCATTTCCTCCAGGAGAACTGATCTCTTATCGGCTGGAGATCAGTTGTAATAGCAGATCTCCAGCTAGTACCTGGAGGTTGGCAACCCTATTTCAGTAGCAGCCCTCCCACTGGGCAAAAAAGATGTGGTTCTTACAGTCTGGGCCTTCACGCTGATGTACGTGATGGGATTGTGTTCCCGTTTTTTGCAGTGTTGTATTGCCGGCCTGCATAATGGCAAGGGAAATTACAGATTGATCCTGATGTGGATGATGTGAAAAGGAAACCCAAATTATGGCTTTATTGGGCAGGACGCATTCTCGTTTTTTCATGGCCACTGGACTGAAAGGGGGAAAGGAAAGAATACATGTCTGTAATTTTGCCCCCCAAAATAATTGCCAAGTGCTTACAGGTGAGGGACCATTCCTCCTTTTGCAAGGGTCATATGTCTCCCCTTGCACGCTGGGTTCTGCAGGCTTTGGCCACTCTGGATGACCTATTTTCAAGAGACCCTCAAGATTCACATGGGAATGTGAAAATTAAGACCTTGTATTCGCAAAGTACAAAGACTCTGGAGTACCTCCACTTTACGGCCCCATCCTTCAGTCCAACTAAGAAGTAAGTCCCATTTAATTAGAATAAGATTTTCTTCCCCATGAGCAGGACTGCCTGATCGAGCCAGTTGACAGAGCACTGCAGAGCCTATTCATTTCTAGTACCTGTAGCAGGGGAAGTCCACAGCCTCACTCTCTGGCTGTCCATCTTGCCTCACTATCACTTTGCCAAGGTACCAGCCACTGCTTCCTCCTCTGCCGTCATGCCCTATCCTCACCCTTCTCACCTGCTTCAGGTCGACCGCTTCAATGATGAACTCGTCGATCTTTGGTGGAAGGAGAGGAAAAAAAGGAAAGTGTTAAGGAGGAGGACAGGAAGGTCAACAAACACAGGCACGTCATGCCAAGAAAGTAGGGTTGCCAACCACCATGTGTTTTCATATCAGAGCCGAGTACTATTACTTTATCTAATCTACTTTATAGTATTGGTGAATTCTTGCTTGTGTAACCACCAGGTATATGGCACTGAAGTACCTCCCTTCCCCAAACCCCGCCCTCCTGAGGCTCCACCCCAAAAACCTCCCGCCAGTGGCGAAGAGGGACCTGGCAACCCTACAAGATAGGGGCAAGCAAGCAAGGCATGGACCTGAGGAAATCAGGTTCAAGTCCTATCTCTTCCACCATCTCAACAGGGGTGTCAGACATACAGCCCACAGGCTGGATCTGGCCCCTTGAGAGCTCCTATCTGGCCCGCAAGCCAGCTGAGGCAGCCACCCTCCCCACTCTCGATCTGGGCTGGCGAGGCCTCGTAACAACTGGGTTCGACACCCCTGCCCTACAACAAGCAAGACTCCCTCAGTTCCACCATTTGTAAAACGTATGGAACGTGGGCCCACCTCATAAGGATGGTGGACGGTCATAAACACAGAGCAATTCTTTACAAAAACGGCAATGGGATTTGTCACAGGAATCAATGAGACAAGGACCAGAAAACACGTTGTATGGTGAAAATCAATGATGGAAATCTGAGGGAAACCAACTGGGCCCAAAGGCCAGAAGAGCGATAATCTTTTACTCTGCACCACCTCAAATCTGTTGGGTGGAGGAAAAGGTATTCCTGTCCTGTGCTACCTTCATAGACTTGCAGTCTGCTTTCATCTTAATCAACTGAGACAGGCCGTGGCTTAAACCAGTACATACTAATGAAGACAAATTATTATTCTTATTAGCTAAGCAACACATGCGAAAGGCCAACTAGGGAAGAACAGTCAGCTGACAGTTGACATGTGGGCCCCAGAGGATATTCAAAATGGCCACCTCCCGGCACCTTTCTGAGTTAATTTTTATACTAGCGGTGTCACTGCTGAATTAAAACCTCCTCCTGCAATAACAAATTTGGTATCTTCTCCAAATTAATTTGTGAGAACACAAATATGACAGTCTTTGAAAGAAACCAACCTACTCAGAAATGACAGTCAAGAACTTGAACAATGGAAGATTTGGGGGGTATTTCCATGATAATGGAAGCCCTGTTTGATGCATGGCAAGGATATCATCCCACCTTCCTTAGAAGGAGATCAGGGCAGCATTTAGGGTTGCCATCCTCCAGGTACTAGCTGGAGATCTCCTGCTATTGCAACTGATCTCCAGCTGATAGAGATCAGTTCACCTGGAGAAAATGGCCGCTTTGGCAATTGGACTCTATGGCATTGAAGCCCCTCCCCTCCTCAGGCTCCACTCCAAAATCCTCCCACCAGTGGCAAAGAGGGACCTGGCAACCCTAGGAACTGATCTCTGTACTCTGGAAATGAATTGTAATTCTGGGAGAACTCCAGGCCCCACCTGGAAATTGGCAACCACGGGGGCTTATACATCACAGTCCCCAAAATAAAAGGAAAGGTCCAAAGCTGCTTATCAGTATATTTAATGTGAACTCTCTTTGCATGGGTCTCCAGCCACTGCTGCGATCCACTCTGCTTCTATAAATGCTGCTATACAAGAAGAGTTGGTTTTCATACCCCGCTTTTCTCTACCTTTAAGGAGTCCCAAAGCAGCTTACAAACCCCTCCCTCCCCGCCACAACAGACACCTTGTGTGGTAGGTGGGGCTGAGAGAGTTTAGAGAGAACTGTAACTAGCCCAAGGTCACCCAGCAGGCTTCATGTGGAGGAGTGGGGAATCCAACCTGGTTCTCCAGATCAGAGTCTGTCAATCTCAGCCATGGCTTCTCATAGGAACTCCATTTCTTTTTTTCAACCAGCCTTCTTCTGAGGTTATTTACAAGCTCCCAGAGATGTTCCCTTTTTCGGTTTCCTGTTGTCTCATGGTACGGCTTCCTTGGCTTTTGTCAGGGGAGACAGCCCTCCCGCAGAAGCAGCATTAAATCACTTTACGAAATGATGTGCCAGCCAGTGAGAAGAAGATCACCTGCTGCCAGCTCTAAACATTTTGGAAGCTGAGGTAGACCATCCTCCCTGCCTGGTGAGAGACAGACAGGCAGATTACAGCAGCTGATCATTTTCTCCTCTTCAGTGGCATCCAAAATCTGCCCCACAACATCCTTGGAGAGCCAGAAGGGGCACAGCAGCTGCTTTGCACATGGAACATCCCAGGTCCAATCCCCAGCGTGGTGTAGTGTGGTGGTTTGGAGAGGTGGACTCTGATCTGGAGAACCGGGTTTGATTCCCCACTCCTCCACACGAGTGGCGGAGGTTCATCTGGTGAACTGGATTTATTTCCCCACTCCTACACATGAAGCCAGCTGGGTGACCTTGGGCTAGTCACAGCTCTCTTAGAGCGCTCTCAGCCCCACCTGCCTCACAGGGTGTTTGTTGTGGGGAGGGGAAGGGAAGGAGATTGTAAGCCGATTTCATTCTTCCTTAAGTGCTAAAGAAAGTTGGCATATTAAAACCAGCTCTTCTTTTTCTTCTCCCATTGAGATGACCAGGTGAAAGACCTCTGCCTGAGACCCTGGAGAGCAATTTTCCTCCAGGCCAGATTAGCATATGACCTAGCAAAATAATTGAAAAAGGGCAATTAAATCTTGAATGCATAAAGATTCTACATAACTTTGGACTAACCAGAGAATCCATACAGGAAGGAAGATTACCCTTAGATAACAGGCCCAGGGCAAGCGGAGAACATGTCCTCTGAGCATCAAAATGAGTGTAAATCTTATCTCTAGCATACATAAATCTCCCCAGGCTTCAAATCTCCAGGAATTTCCCAACCCAGAGTTTTAACCTTAGACCAGTGGTCGGCAAACCGTGGCTCCTGAGCCGCATGCGGCTCTTTGGCCCCTTGAGTGCGGCTCTGGACTGCAGGATCGAGGCCGCCCACCTGAGAGAAGCCACCTTCCCCAGGCGCGGAGGGCGCGGGGGGACTGGTTTCCTTCGGCGGAGGATCGGGGCTGCGCGGCGTGGCGGAGGAGAGCCTGGCGTCCCTTCCCCGTCCTCGCCGGGCTCTGCGCGCATGCAGAAGTCCTGCAAAAGTTCTCCACCTTTCCGCCAGCCCAGAGCCGTCGCCGCCACCGCGCCTGGGGGGCGGGTCTTTGCAACGTGCTGGAGAGGGAGGGAGGCCCCAATCCAGCACACACACACCCTCCCCCACCTTCCTCACCTGCAAACTCCAGTGCGTAGCCCTCGTGGCCTGCCCTTCCCTTCCGCCGCTGGAGAACGACTGCGAGAGGGGAGGGGGGGAGGACGCCTCTCCGCCTTCCTCCTCCTCTTCTTCCTCCTCCTTCTCCTCCTCAGAGGCCGAGGTGCTGAGGAGGGGCGGCCGGGCGGATGACAGGCCAGCCGGGGAGGGAAGGAAGGAAGGAGCCCAGGCGGCGGCGAGGAGGAGGAGGTTGGGCCCCGGGGGGGGGGGGAAGCCATGTTTGAATCATGCACATTTTCCCCATCCAGATTCTCAAAACTCTGCATGGGGGGTTATTGGCCATTTATGAATGGGAAGTTTGCCTTGGATTTGCCACTCAGATGCACATTTTCCGCATCCAGATTCTCAAAACTCAACAATAAGCCCCCCTGCAGAGTTTTGAGAATGCAGACGGGGAAAATGTACAGTGTTTGTCAGTCATTGTCATGATTTAATTTTATGGATACCTTACTTACAATTAAATTTTTATCAATAAATAAGATCGCTATTAAGTATGATATCAAGTTTTATTCAGTGTACCTATAGTTTAATTAAGACTTAAAACTTTAGTTAAAGTTTATTAAGTTAATAAACAGCGTACCTACCTATATAGTTTAAGTTTAAGAAATTTGGCTCTCAAAAGAAATCTCAATCGTTGTACTGTTGATATTTGGCTCTGTTGACTAATGAGTTTGCCTTAGACCCGTGTTGGCAAACCTATGGCACGCGTGCCACTTCCGGCACACGTAGCCCTCTTTGCCGGCACGCGTGGGTGAGCTCCAAAAGGCCTCCTGGGTCGTCTGTGCCCCTCCCTCTCTCAGCTGAGCTCCCCCCACACCATGCGTGCATCGTCGGGTCAACTTCCTGCCTCGCACGCACACGGCTGGCTTCTTCCTCTCCCCCCCTCTTGCCCCACAACAGCTGATAGGCGGCGGGGAGGCCAGCAGCAACGAGGCGGGGCCTTCTCCTCTAGGCTCCAGCAGCAGCTCCTCCTCACCACCTTCCTCCTCCTTGTCCCCCTCAGGCGGCTCCCAGCAGTCCAGCTCCAGGCTGCCGCCGCCATCCTCCTCCTCCTCAGGCGCCTCTCCCCCTGCTGTTTTCGCCCACCTCCTCCTCCTCCGGGCGCTCGTGGAGGGCCAGGCGGCCCCTCAACAGCCGCGCGTCCGCCGGAGAAAGGCCTGCCATCTCCCGCCGTCCTCCCCCTCTCCCCCGTTCGCGCTCATCCCTGACTCCTGCGGTAAGCTTGTGGGGTAGCCAGAGCCACCCTCGAGTCCTCCGGCTTGGGCGTGGCTGCATGGCCTCTGCCTTCTCCCTCCCCGCCCCCTAAGGTCGCCCGCAGGCTGACGGGGTCGCAAGTGTTGGCGCGCTCGCCCTCGCCGCCCCTCCTCCCCTGCCCAATGCCACTGCGACGGGGCCCAACGTCTCCGCTGTCCCATGCCGTCGCCTCGCCGCCTCCCCAGAGCTGCCGGTAAGGGGGGGGAGAACTTCGGGTGTGCATCCTGGAGCAAGTCCTGGGTGGGGCTTGAGGCCCGACCCAGGACACTTTCTTCCTTCCTTACATCCTTTCTTCCCCAGTTCCTTCCTTCTCTTTCCTTTTTCTTTCTTTCTTTCTTTCTTTCTTTCTTTCTTTCTTTCTTTCTTTCTTTCTTTCTTTCTTTCTTTCTTTCTCTCTCTCTCTCTCTCTCTCTCTC
This sequence comes from Euleptes europaea, assembly GCF_029931775.1. NCBI lineage: Eukaryota > Metazoa > Chordata > Lepidosauria > Squamata > Sphaerodactylidae > Euleptes > Euleptes europaea. Next base: position 114,925,792 of record NC_079315.1, on the reverse strand, counting down.
TCTCTCTCTTCTCTCTTTCTCTCTCTCTTTCTGTCTTTCTCTTTCTCTGTCCCTCCCCCCTTTCTTTCTTTCTTTCTTTCTTTCTTTCTTTCTTTCTTTCTTTCTTTCTTTCTTTCTTTCTCCTTTCTTCCTTCCTTCCCCAGTTCCTTCATTCTCTTTCCTCTCCCAGTTCCTTCCTTTCTCCATCCCTCCCCCTTCCCCTACTAGGGCTGCCAACCTCTAGGTGGTGGCTGGAGACCTGGCAACCCTAGCAATAATGTCCAGTATTCAGGTTAAATTGCTGTATTGGCACTTGGCGATAAATAAGTGGGTTTTGGGTTGCAGTTTGGGCACTCTGTCTCTAAAAGGTTCGCCATCACTGCCTTAGACAGAACACCAACCAACCAGCCCCCAGATAGTCCTGGGATGACTAAAAGTTGCATTCCCTGCTGCTCAGGATTCCCACAAAAGCCTGGTAGAACTCAATCTCTGGGTCTGTTAGCTGGGCTGGCCCTCACTATCTCTCTCACTGCCTCTCCACATCTATTGTGTATGCTAAGTGCCGTCTAGTCGCTTCCGACTCATGGTGACCTTATGAATCAATGTCCTCCAAAATGTCCTGTCTTTGACAGCCTTGCTCATCTCTTGCAAATTGAGGGCCGTGGCTTCTTTTATAGAGTCAATCCATCTCTTGTTGGGTCTTCCTCTTTTCATGCTGCCCTCCACTTTTCCTAACATGACTGTCTTTTCTAGTTACTCTTGGCTTCTCATAATGTGACCAAATACGATAGCCTCAGTTTAGTCATTTTAGCTTCTAGGGTCAGTTCAGGCTTCATTTGATCTATAACCCACTGATTTGGTTTTTTTTTTTTGGCAGTCCATGGTATCCGTAACACTCTTCTCCAATACTCTCCTCCAACACCACATTTCAAAGCAGTCTACTTTCTTCCTGTCACATCTATTACACAAGGTTTTTAATCAATCAAACACACACACACACACACGTAAACTTACACTGCCCTTCTCAAATTTATTGGTAGTGTTCACGCTGTTGATAAGCATCCGGTCCCCGGTATCTCCTTGGTCGCCGATGAGACAAGTAAAGACTTTGGCGTCTGTCCCGCTTCCGCTCACCGACCCGGTCTGCACAGTCACTCGGTACTTTATCACTGCAAAGGCACAGGTTAATAAAAAAAAAATCCCCCGAAGAAGCTGTTCAGCTTTTTCCATATGGTTGACTGCTGTCGCTGTAGAGCAGGGTGTTCTACTTCACAGCACGCGATTCCCACAGGGCAATTCTCCTGAAGTATTATTGGGTTTCGGACATCTACGAGGCTGGTCATCCCCGCAAGAATAATAAAACCAAGCAGAGGCTCTGAGCAACAGTGGAAAGTAGCCTGCTGCTGAATGAATATGTCATAAAACACATTGATTTTGTCCCACTCGCTTATTACCATATTTAACAAAAAGGAAGACAACCCTGAATGTAAGATGACTCTCCCTTTAAAAGGTTATAAAGAAGAGTTTTATTACCATATGTATTTGTAACTTCGTATGAGAATTTAAGATGACCCCTGTTTTTTTGGACGCCACTCCTGGGGAAAACCCTAGTCTTCCTTTCAGGTTAACAGAATAGTTGTTTAATCAAAATGCTGTGTGGAAACTGGGTTGATCAGGAATTCAGTGGCTCAAAATAGCATAAACTGGGGGGAGGGGAATCCCTTGAGAATATTTGAGCCAGTTGAGACTTATGGACTCCTGAAGAGATTATGTCCTTGTATTAGGGTCGCCAGGTCCCTCTTCGCCACCGGCGGGAGGTTTTTGGGGTGGGGCCTGAGGAGGGTGGGGTTTGGGGAAGGGGGGGACTTCAGTGTCATAGACTCCAATTGGCAAAACGGCCATTTTCTCCAGGTGAATTGATCTCTATCAGCTGGAGATCAGTTGTAATACCAGGAGATCTCCACCTAGTACCTGGAAGTTGGCAACCCCACCTTGTATGCATAAATAATTCTTCACAGATGAGTGTTCACAGAGAGTCAGTGTGATTAGTGGCAAGAGGCGAACAGAGGTGGTTTGCAGTTGCCTGCCTCTGCCTAGTGACCCTGGATTTCTTTGATGGTCTCCCATCCAAGTGCTAGCCAGTGCTGACCCTGCTTAGCTTTTGAGATCTGACAAGACTGGGATAGCATGACCCATCTAGGACAAGGCAACTATGTATTGGTGGGAAATGCTGTCATGTCGAATGACTTATGACGACCCTGTAGGGTTTTCAACGCAAGAGACCAACAGAGGTGGTTGGCTATTGCCTGCCTTTGTGTAGCAGCCCTAGACTTCCTTGGTGGTCTCCCACTCAAGAATTAATCAGGGCCAACCCTGCTTAGCTTCCGAGATCTGGGCTTCCATCTACAGTCCCTAAAATGCAAACCCTATTCATGTGAATAGACCACAATGCACTGTGATTAAAAGTTATCCCTTCCCCGCCTTGGCCAGCACCCACTGAAGCAATCGAAGAATAGTCCAATTAAGATTACTTAGTGCCTTTTCAAACGAAGTGCCTGGAAGAGATGCCATTGGATCTGACGTTCCTGTACAGAAGTGGTTCTGGGCAAACTGTGCTGTGCAAATTGGGAGCTGGTCTTGCAAATTCCCCTCCCTCCATTTCCTATGTGGGCCCTAACCGTGTTTTAGTGCTGTATTTTCACCAACACTCTTCATGCTTAATACTGAACAGAATGATTTAACTAGCATCTCAAACCAGATGAGCGCATGTAAAAATATGTTCATGTGAATTGCCACCTAGTGGCCAAGTTGCAGGTATTTTTGCTTAAAAGTAAAATTAGGCCTGCTCCATTTCCTAAAATGGAATATGGTTGCCAAACCCCTTCAGAGGGCAGGGGATCCCCCACTTTAGGGCCCTTATTTCTATGGTAAAGACCATAGCAACCAGGGGAACTTCCTAGAGTGTCGCCATCAGTGCCATCCTCCCAATTTTTTCAATGCCATTTTTCTCAGATTATCAACAGTAGGGATTGAGGGATGGAGTAGGGTTGCCAACCTGGAGAGCTCCTGCTATTACAACTTATCACCAGCCGATAGAGATCAGTTCCCCTGGAGAAAATGGCAGCTTTGGCGATTGGACTCTATGGCATTGAAGTCCCTCCCCTCCCCAAACCCCACCCTCCTCAGACTCCACCCCAAAAACCTCCCGCCGGTGGGGAAGAGGGACCTGGCAACCCTAGGCTGGAGACTGCCTGCTGCCAGCAGGCAAATGGCAAAATGATCTAATAATTAATAATTAAGTGCTGTCAAGTCGCACCTGACTTATGGTGACCCCATGAAATTCCACCTCATGGGATTTTCAAGGCAAGACATGAGAGTAGGAATCGTTGGCCATTACCTTCCTCTGCATAGCCAACCTGGTCTTCCATGGTGGTCTCCCATCTAAGTACTGACCATGGCCAACCCTGCTTAGCTTCTGACCTCTGACCAGCTCAGACTAGTCTGGGCTATTTCAGCATCTCCTGGTCGTTTATGCATGGTTACTTTCACTCATGTTTGCCCCCGGTCTGTCTAGGTTGTTCCTTGGAGTTATGCAAGAGTTTTCCGTCCATTAGAGATGACCTCATGCCTAGCCCTTGCAATGTCCGGGTCTTCCCATTCCTCTGTTAGCCCAACTCTTTCCCTGAGGAAAGCCCGGGTGAAATCCCCATGCAGAAGGCAAAGTGCAGAGAACTCAAGCTTGGTTTTGCTCACAGCCAGTTACAAAGCAGCATGTCCAGAGGCTGGGATTCAAATACTCCCTGCTTCCTCAGAGCTCGTTCTGAGGCTTGGATTTCTCCCCACCCCTCCTTTCAGATTGCTCTGTTTGTTTTTGTTGTTTGTTTGTTCTTAAAATGCTTTTTTATGTGGCAATTGGGTTTGGGGGTTTCTCTCACACACAGTAGGGCTGTCGATTCGGTTCCATCCGAACTGAAAAACAGCCAAATTTGCCCCGATTCGGCGGTTTCTAGTTCGGAGAGAACCAAAGTCAAAAAAGGAGGGAAAACGACGAGCCGAACTCAACGAGTTCAGGCGGACACCGGATAAATTCGTACAACTTCGGCGCCCCCAAATCAGCATTCTCCCGCGGCCAATAGGTGGCCAAGCTGGGTCTTTTTCTGGCCAATCAGTCGCGGATGAGCCCGGCTGCTGCGTGGCCCGGGGAGAGAAAGAGAGTGTCTGTGTGTGTGTGAGAGAGATCCCCGTTGGGGGGGCATGTGCATGGTCCCAGGTTGCTGCGCAGCCTGGGGGGGGGAGAGAGTGTCTGTGTGTGTGAGAGAGAGATCCCCGTGTGTGTGTGTGGGGTGCATGTGCGGCCAGGGGAGGGAAGGAGAGAGAGAGAGGCCATATATGCACAGGTTTTGCCTTGGATTTGCTGCTCTCTAGATGCACATTTTCCCCATCCGAATTCTGAAAAATCAACAATAAGCTCCCATGCAGAGTTTTGAGAATCTGGACGGGGAAAATGTGCATCTAGAGAGCGGCAATTCCAAGGCAAAACCTCACGTGCATAAATGGCCAGAGAGTCTGTGTGTGTGAGTCTGCATTCCTTCCATCGCTGCTGCTCCTGTGCTGCTCCTGTGCTGATCGTGAGAGATCCTGAGCTGAGGTGACCTGCTGCTGCTTGCTGGAATCAGATTGGATTACTCCTCCTGACCCCTGCTTCTGCTGGAAGAGAAGACATCCACAGTTTGACCCATTTTGGGGCTTTTCTCTATAACTTTTTTCCTCTGTGTGTGTATGGGGGGGAGATTCTGTGGGGGGGAAGCCAAAGGGGGGATGTTCTGCTGGAGGGGGGTTGATTGCCTCTGCACTAGTGTTTTTTTGCTGTTTTCACTGGTTGCCACCTTCGCCTGGAGGTCAGTGTGGGTCGGTGAGTCTCTCTCGCTGGCTACCCCGTTGTTCTCCTTTGTTTGGAATTTGCGTCTTCTTGTCGCGGGGGGTGGGCTGTTCTGCTTGGGGGGGGTTGATTGTCTCTGTGGGCCGTGTCCATAGAATCCGAGCTTTTGCCTTCTTTTGCGCGATGGGGGGGAATGGCGTGTAGCGGGCGTGCATGTGTGTATGCGCCAGTGGTGTTGTGTGCCATACAATGCAGCATCCTGCTTATTACCCCCCTCTCCGCCCCCCCCCCCCCCGGGTGTCCCTGCTCAGGATTTCTCCTTTCCCCTGACAGTGACAGCTCAGCCATGTTGACTCCTCCCTCAACTCCCCCCTGGTCTTTGTTGTTTTTGGGTGCCCCCGTGGCTGAGGAAGCGGTGACAGGAGGAAGCAAAATGTAGAGGAAAGGGCGGGCAGTCCTGATCCTCCGGCCTGCTTACTCAGAAGTAAGAACCGCGGTGGGGCTTTGCTCCCAAGGTAAAGCGGAGCGAATTGTAAACGACGACGCCTTTTATCAGTCCGCAACAATGGGAGGTTTTGCCTTGGATTTTCCGCTCTCTAGATGCACATTTTCCCCATCCAAATTCTCAAATCTCAACAATAAGCCCCCCTGCAAAGTTTTGAGAATTTGGATGGGGGAAATGTGCATCTAGAAAGCGGAAAATCCAAAGCAAAACCTCCCGTGCATAAATAGCCAACGAGAAACAATGGGAGGTTTTGCCTTGGATTTGCCGCTCTCGAGATGCATATTAAGGATTGCCTGCTCCCATTCATTCCAATGGGTGGATGGGGGGACCCCTTCCAGACCCCATAACTCGGGACCCCCTGACCCAATCTTCACCAAACCTGGGGGTTCTTGCAAGTAGGGTCCCTCCAAGCTACCCTGAAAGTTTGGGAACTCGACCTCCAAAAATGCCCCCCTGGAGCAGTGGAAAGCCGCAAATGTGCTTTAAATGGCTTTATTCAGCCAAATTTATTTGGGAACGCTGAATTTCATGCGGAATTCCACGGATCCGAATAGGGGGAGTTTGGACTTCGGCATTTTCCGAATAAAAATGGGCCGAATTTTGCTGAATCCGAATTTTACCGAATTTATTTTTTTTCAACAGCCCTATCTCACAGTAAGCACTACAAGTAAGCCAAGTACAAAACAGCATTTAAAGGGGCAGGACTTGATTTGAGCTTGGAGACAGCTGGTGCCTAGACTACCAACAGGAAGGCGTGGGTCCAGGCAGCAACGAACCTCAGGTAAAACTCCCAGGCTTAAACGACCTCTGTGCTACTTAGACATCTAATCCTATCTAAACCCACGCTAAGCCTAAAATTATAATGAAAGGAAAGGAACGTTGTGAATGACACTGAAGGAAGACATGCATGTTCTCAGGGCAGCTCCAGATTTCAAACCATAATATCCAGGGAAACAGCATGCCATCTGCCCTGGGTCTCAGCGGCTTTTGTATATTCTTCAGTATACAAACAAGAGTTTCCACCAGGGTGGGTCACACTGCCCCATGCAGCTGGCAAAGAGCATCCATCCGGGAAATGTCTGCAGTTCCTCTCCATCAACTGCTTCACAGTGGATTAAAAATAAACTCCATCAAAGGTTTGTTGACATTTTAATCACAGCATTTGCAATTATAATCATTCTCACAACATCTCAGGAACAGGCCTCCTCTGCATATTGATCAACAAGCAAGATGGAACTACCAAACGTGGCTCAGATCCACATAGCTCAAACCTCTGCTTTTGGCTGAAAATCCAAGGCTGCTCTGAGCTTATGGCAAGTTGAGTCGTATCTGGAGTCCATGCGGGAGTGAACTTTTTAAAAACATGCCATGGTTGTAAATATATATTAGTATATAGGTAAAGGTAAAGGTAGTCCCCTGTGCAAGCACTGGGTCATTCCTGACCCATGGGGTGGCATCACATCCCGACGTTTACTAGGCAGACTTTGTTTATGGGAAGCTTTGCCAGTGCCTTCCCCAGTCATCTTCCCTTTACCCCCAGCAAGCTGGGTACTCACTTTACCAACCTCGGACGGATGGAAGGCTGAGTCAGCCTTGAGCCGGCTACCTGAAACCAACTTCCGTTGGGATCGAACTCATGTTGTGAGCAGAGCTTGGACTGCAGTACTGCAGCTTACCACTCTGTGCCACGGGGCTCATTTATATTAGTATATACTAATTAGTATATACCAGTATAGTATATATTAGTATATACTAATATATCCTATTAAGATCCTGATCAGGTACAATTATTGTAATATACTATTCAGAAATATATAGTGAAACATTTCGATAATAAGTTTTTAAAGTATTTGATTTGTCATTGTAATTTTGTTAGAAAGAAGTTTGGAAGTTTGAGAATGTTCTGAGAAAGTTAACCCCTATGAAACAAGTGAAACCTAGGAGCTTGTCAACAACACAGAATTTGGCTGCTACATGAAGGAGACAACTTGCAGCATATGATATATGAAGAAGCACTGTATAAAAGAATGATTTTATATTCACTCTGTATTAAAAGGTGTCATTTTGTAAGACTTTCATTACAAATGTAATATGTACCTTGGCTACTATTGAATTCATATTTATATACAAATACTTTGTGAGTTTTGAATATAAATTCACACCATATAGTTGGGTACTATTTTATATTTTGATGGTTGTAAACCAGGCTGGGTTTATCTCCCATCGACTGCCAGGCTGTGACTGGCTAAGACAATGACCCATTTGTTATCTGATGTATGTTACAAGATAGGTCTATTGGCAAATATGAATCTGGGGAGCTCTGAATGGGTTTGTGGATGGACCAGTTGGAGAAAGATGGGAAAGTCTGCTTTGGGCTGAATAGTAAGAGGACATACGTACAGCCTTATAGGTCTAGGATGCATCATTAGAGAGATGGAGAACTTGGATTATGTGGGGGAGGAAGACATCCACTTACTTGGGGAAAAGTCAGCATTTCAAGAACCTGAGATTTAAAAAAACAACAACAACAGGAAAACACCCATGTTTTGGCAATGAGCTGGAAAACCACATGGCTTGTGTCTAAGCAGAATCCCAGAAGCTAAAGAGCAGGAAAAGCTGGACTTCCAGATTGAAGGGCTAGGAGCAGCAAAGACCCTTTTCTACCGGTGTGCAAAAATGTGTTCCTTCCTCGTCCCTCCCAATCTCTAAAGAATGTGCTTAATTTAGATGAAATGTGTACCCAATCTTTCCTGGAAGGAGCTCTGCATGGTGAAGATGTAGCCAAAACATCAGTTGTCATTCTAATTCTTTGAACATGTCCCACAACCCAGAACCAGTAATGCGTGGTCTTCCGAACGTTTGGAGAAGCCGATGATGATTATTCCCAGAATTCATCCTGCTAAAGGCCTTTGCAAAAACGGCAGCAGAGACTGTGCCAATAAAGGGAAACAGCCCACACCAAGGGCCTCAACCTCTCTAGGCACTGCTTAACCAAAATCGACTCGTCAGTGATACTGAAGTCCTGATGAGAACTTCCCTCTTCTTACCTGGCATGACCTCCTTCACGAGCGGTCCCTCGGCTGGGAGTTCCCTCACAATCTCCCTGTCGTCTTCGTTGGAGTCCAGCCAGCGATTGCACTTAAAGGTGTACTTCTCTTTGGTCAACGTTTTCAAGAGGGTTACCTTTTAATTAAGCAACGATGCCATCAGAATTCACAGCAGCAACAATGAATGAACAAATGAAGATATGAATGAACAAACTAGATAGATAGATAGATAGATAGATAGATAGATAGATAGATAGATAGACAGACAGATGAGAGAGAGAGAGAGAGAGAGAGAGAGAGAGAGAGAGAGAGAGAGAGAGAGAGAGAGAGATATGAGAGAGAGGAAGATAGATAGATAGATAGATAGATAGATAGATAGATAGATAGATAGATAGATAGATAGATAGATAGACAGATAGATGAGAGAGAGAGATGAGAGAGAGAGGACAGACAGATAGACAGACAGACAGACAGACAGATAGATAGATAAGCAGAGAGACAGATAGAGTAGGGTTGCCAACCTCCAGGTGGTGGCTGGAGATCTCCTGCTATTACAACCTATCTCCCACCAATAGGAATCAGTTCCCCTGGAGAAAATGGCTGCTTTGGCAATTGGACTCTATGGCATTGAAGTCCCTCCCCTCCCCAAACCCCGCCCTCCTCAGGCTCCACCCCCAAAATCTCCAGGTATTTCCCAACCCGGAGCTGGTAACCCTAAGGTAGAAAGATAGAGAGATAGGTATGCAGGGGTAAACAAACAATGCAAGTCAGTTACCAGACAGGTTAGATCTCAAGGTGAGAGGATCTGAGCTAATTGCTAGGATGCTTCTAAGACTTTCTGTCCTCTGCAACCTGGAAATTCAGCTAAACATGCTGTCAGGTTCTTTGTTCTCAGAATGCAAAGGGAGACAGGCTTCATCTGACATGTGACAAAATCTATTTTGCTTTCGTTTATGCTGCAAACACCTTTGTCTGAGGACTCTATAGGCAAAAGTTACATCTTAAAATACATTTGGAGCTTCACAAGGCTGGAGGCAAGAGCAGGTTGGGGCGGGACAGAGCTTTTCCCACAGCACCGCTTTCAGATGCTGAGAATTCCAGCAAGTTGCTCGTCCAAACATGGACTGAGAACAGTGTCGCCAGATTCCTGCTGGGGATGGGAGATCTCCCGCCCCCTGCTCCCAGTGACCACTGCCACTCAGATGGGCAAATGCCTGGAGAAAATGTCTGGCAAAATGGGGAACATGTTTGGCGTCTCTGACGTGATAATACCGCTTCCAGCGCAACCTGGAAGTGATGTCACCACAATGCGTGACAATCTAGGATTCACCCATTATAGACCCATAGCAAAGACATCATTTCCAGGTTGCGCCGGAAGCCACATCATCCCCGACTTTCCCAGGCAACCCTAACGGACCAGAATGCAAGGAGTCCGAAACTCCAGTCTTCATTTACCTTCAGTGTGGTGTAGTGGTTAAGAGCGGTGGACTCTGATCTGGAGAACCAGATTTGATTCCCCACTCCTCCACATGAGCAGCGGAGGCTAATCTGGTGGACGGGATGTGTTTCCCCACTCCTACACAGGAAGCCAGCTGGGTGACCTTGGGCAAGTTACAGTTCTATTAAGAGCTCTCTCAGCCCCACCTACCTCACAGGGTGTCTGTTGACCTAACCTCGGTCTTCTGGACCAAGAGGAAGCAGGTAGTCGCCTTTTCTGGCTGAATGCCACCCTTTCATTCGGGAATGGACATGACAGCAGACCAAAGCTAACAAGGCAGGAATGACCATTTGGTCTACCCCTGTGGGGCTTCATGGTTTATTAACCCCATTAGATCCTCTTAAGCACAAAAGGGGGCAGAAACCTATCAACTTGCATTAGAGACCCAAATGCTGAGATCAAGAAACAGCCTGACCTCATTAGGAAGTAAATAGGGATTGTGTAGTAAAAGGAACACATTTGAAAGCCTGTAGGCTTAGAGAGCCAGCGTGGTGCACTGGTTAAGAGCAACGGACTCTAATCTGGAGAATCAGGTTGATTCCCCACTCCTCCACATGAGCAAAGGACTTTAATCTGGAGAACTGCATTTGATTGGGAAAGTTTAGCCTGGAGAAGGGGAGGTTGAGGGGGAGGACATGATTGCTCTCTTTAACTATTTGAAGGGCTGTCACGTCGAGGAGGGCAGGGAGCTGTTCCTGTTGGCAGCAGATAATAGGACTCGAAATAATGGGTTTAAACTACAAGCGGAGAGGTACTGGCTGGATATTAGGAAAATTTTTACAGTAAGAGTTGTTCAACAGTGGAATCAGCTACCTAGGGAGGTAGTGAGCTCTCTCTCACTGGCAGTCTTTAAGCAGAGGCTGGACAAACACTTGTCAGGGATGCTCCAGGTTGATCCTGCATCGAGCAGGGAGTTGGACTAGAACTTTGCACATTGCTCACAACCAGGAGTCCATCTAGTTTCCATGGCACAATCCATCTTGTGGGCTCATTACCTTTTGCAGATGCCAGCCAGAAAACGGGGTCCGCTTCTCATGCCATATTCGGATCTTGTAAAAGGTGCCCAGATCTGGGAGCTCGATCTGCAGGAAGAAGCACCAAGAAGTTCATAGTAGCATCATCCCACTGGGGGGGAATCCACCACCAGGGACTACTCTTGATCAAGGCTCACTGAAAAGAGTGGGAGCTGGATTGTACCAGAGGGTTCTTGCACACGTCAGTGGGAGTAAAGCAAGACAGCTCTGCTATGTTACCTACATCAGGAGAATGTATTTCCCCCCAATCCAAACTTCTTGGTTTTCCAAGGAAATCTCAAACAAGGAAGAAGGGAACCAAACCCAAACCCAAAAAACATGTTAGGAATCAAAAAAGGTTGTGTGTGTGTTAAGTGCCATCAAGTTGCTTCCGACTCATGGTGACCCTATGAATCAATGTCCTCCAAAATGTCCTATCTTTGACAGCCTTGCTCAGACCTTGCAAATTGTGTGCTGTGGCTTCCTTTATTGAGTCAATCCATCTCTTGTTGGGTCTTCCTCTTTACCTGCTGCCCTCAACTTTTCCTAATGTGACTGTCTTTTCCATTGACTCTTGTCTTCTCATCATGTGACCAAAATATGATAGCCTCAGTTTAGTCATTTTAGCTTCTAGGATCAGTTCAGGCTTGATTTGATCTATAACCCACTGATTATTTTTTTTTGGCAGTCCACAGTATTTGTAACACTCTCCTCCAACACCACATTTCAAAGGAATCTACTTTCTTCATATCAGCCTTCTTCACTGTCCTTCTTTCACACCCATACATAGAAATAGGGAATACGATTACATGAATTAACTTGATCTTGGTGGCCAGTGACACATCCTTACACTTCAGAATATTTTCTAGCTCCTTCATGGCTGCCCTTCCCAGTCTCAATCTCCTTCTAGGTTGAGCTAGCGTGAATACCCAAAATAATAGTTTCTTTATTGTGTGCACAAATCCATTAAAAAAGATTAAAAACCAAACCCTCATAGTGGTATTAAAACCACCATATATAAACAATACAATTTGGTAGCATGCATAAACCACTGTGACCAGATGCATTTTGGCCAAAAGGCCTTCCTCAGTGGTCTCAGAAAATATCTGCACACGTACAGAGATAAATATACAGTTATTTTTCATGTCTGAGCAGGTTAACTGGGTCAAGTAGCCAATCACTTAAATATACACAGCAGAAAATGGAATGCTGAACTAGATGGGCGCCGAGGTCACAGTTTTTCTGAGGCTCTGAGAAACCTTGGACCAGAAGCCCTGGATGGGTCACGATACCAAGTAAAATTGGACTTGTGGGTCACCATACCAAAAAGGTTGGGAACCGCTGACCTAGGAGATTATATGGAAGGAGTGAACTGACTCCTGGTAAACTGAGCAGGAAAACAAGACTGGCTGTGGACTTGGAAAGGTAGAGCTGGAAAGGACCCTCAAGGGCCATCTAGTCCCCCTAGGGCTGTTGATTCGGTTCGGCCCGAACAGAAAAACAGCCGAATTTCTCTCAATTCGGTGGTTTTTTGGTTTGGACGAACCGAACTCAAAAAGGGGGAGGAACCGGGGAGCCGAATTGGCCGAGTTCAGGGTGTTCCCGAATAAATTCGGCCGATTCGGGCACTTTCCCCCACCCCACGCGTCTTCAGGGAGCTTCCCTGGAGACGCGCGGGGTGCCCTTTAAACAGATCTGCGCCTCCGGCGCAGATCTGTTTAAAGGGCACCCCGCGCTTCTCCAGGGGAGCCCCCTGAAGGGGCATGGGGTGCCCTTTAAACAGATCTGTGCCTCCCGGCCAGGAGGCACAGATCTGTTTAAAGGGCACCTCGCGCCTCTCCAGGGGAGCCCCCTGAAGGGGCGCAGGGTGCCCTTTAAAGAGATCTGCGCCTCCCTACCGGGAGGCACAGATCTATTTAAAGCTCCCCCCAGTTCTGCCGGGAGTCCCGGCAGGGCTGGGGGGGGGTCTGGAAACCCTCTGCGCTGCCTGCGCAGACAGCGCAGAGGGTCTTGCCAGCCCCCCGCCAGCCCTGCCAGGAGTCCAGGCAGGGCTGGGGGGGTGTCTGGAAACCCTCTGTGCTGTCTGCGCAGAGGGCGCAGAGGCGCTTGACAGCCCCCCGCCTGCCTTCCCGGGAGTCCCGGGAGGGGGGGAGGGGGGTCTTTAAACCTCTCTGCGCTGCCTGCGCAGACAGCACAGAGGGGCTTGTTTAAAGGGCCCCCCACGCGCCTTCAGGGTGCTTCCCTGAAGGCGATTGGGGGCCCTTTAAACAGATCTGCGCCTCCCAGCTGGGTGGCGCAGATCTGTTTAAAGGGCCGCCACGCGCCTTCAGGGAATCCCCCTGAAGGCGCGCGGGAGGGGCGAATTTTCCCCCGAACTCCAGATCACCCCAAATTTCCGGGGATCCGAAGCGGGGGAGTTCGGACTTCGGCACGGCCCGAATAAAAACGGGCCGAATTTTGCCGAAGCCGAACTATACCAAATTTTTTTTTCAACAGCCCTAAGTCCCCCTGCACAATGCATGAAATTCAAAACTACCTCCCCCCCCAACTCCTCCAGTGACCCCTGCTCTGTGCCCAGAGGAAGGAAGAAAAAACAACAACCCTCTAAGATCCCTGGGCCAATCTAACCTGGAAGAAAGGGTCCTGCTGCTAAAATCCCAAATTCTCTGATTGCCTTCACAATGAACCTGTTCCACAGCTGTCCATAAAGGCAGCCGCTAAGTCAGCATCCAGCATCTCTCCTGTCTCTGATGTATGCCTCTCCTTACATGCGCTATTCAGAGTCTCAAAGTTTAGAGCATCTTACAAAAATGTCAACATGCTTTCTATTAACCTCTTCTGAAGGGTATTCAGTCCCTTCACATCAACAGCCTGGGCCTGGCTATTCTTCTGTGCCTTCTAAGCAGCACTAGCTGAAAACAACAAGTGTAATAAGTTGGGCTGATTCTCATGCTGGACAGTAGCAAAAGTAGTCTAAGGGTCGTGCACAAATTTTGGCTAGACGAGAAGCCCTACCATGAACTTGTCCGTTTGTCCCGCTTCAAAGTTATCGGAGTTGTTGTCCAGCTTCATTTCGTCCGACTTCCCTTTGTCTCCAAAAATCTGGAGGAAGATGGGGGCATCTGTCCCTGCCCCCCTCATGTCGCTTGTCCAGATCCACAGCGACCAAGGATTTTCTACAAACAAAAAGAAAAGATTCTACATCATTGAAAAGGCAATATTGGCTCTGTCCTGCAATTAACAATTGAAGATAGCTTAGTGTTATTATATAGAATAATTACATTCTAATGAGATAACTAAATAAGGTTATGATATATGAAAGTATTTTATTACTTTTACTTTTTCTTTTATTAGTATTCTGCATGCTAAATATTATATAAGTAAATTTCTGACATCAGTAAACATGAAAGTGCAATCTCTTAGGTAAAATACCTATATACATATAGATATATGTATGTATACAACAGGACAATAGGGTGTTAATTAACTAATATTATGCTTTGTAAGTATTCAATGGTTTTATATTAGTTGAGGTTAGAAGGTTTATATTCACTCCAGCTATTTATAAACAGCAACTTGTCCAAGACCTGTATTGATAGGTAGAACAGTTGTGTGGTGTAGTTTGCGTGTTTTTCTGTTGTATGTTTTATATTATGTTGAAAAAGTAAAAATAAAATAAAACCAGAAAAGGCAATGCTGGTGACAAACTGCCACATGTGTGAGCAGGGATTTTGTTCATGTGCAGTCAGGGTTCAGAATGCTAGGTACGTAAATCCAACGTGCATAACTGTATTATTGAGCCCCTTGCTTCTGTTAAAGTACTTTGTGACGGTCAGGAGGCTGACCAGCCCCTGAAGGGAAAATCAGCCACTCAGATGAACCCATAGATGAGCTCCAGCATCCAGTCACCTTCGAGGAGAGGGAGGATGAAGAAGAAGAGTTGGTTTTTATATGCCGACTTTCTCTACCTTTTAAGGAGAATCAAACCAGCTTACAATCGCCTTCCCTTCCTCTCCCCACAACAGACACCTCGTGAAGTAGGTGGGGTAGAGAGAGTTTGGAGAGACCAACTCTTCTTCTTCTTCCTTGTACACCACAAAACGTTCCTCACAGCAACAAACCTAAAGCCTATACTCTGCCCTCAGCCTATGCACTCGCTACTTTCAGAAAACCTGGAAACTGAGGGGAAGGTTTATAGTTCAAGATGAACCTAGATCTCAAAAATCTTAGGAGGCTGTGTGCGTCCCCTCAGTGGGGTAGGGGAGAGAGAAAGGATTGTCACAGTTTTCTTGATTGTTGTGAAGCTCTGTTTCCCCGCACCACTGACTGTTTTTGTAAGTGTATGCACCTAATTTATGTTAAGCTCTTACTCGTGCTAAAATACTGGAATAACAGACGGAGGTTTTCTTAGCACAGAGATGCAGTGATGTGAAAAGGAAAGGCTTCCGTTTGATTAATAAAAAGTCCTCTTCACCCTGCCAATTATACTGGCCTCAAGCCACAGTCAATAATTGTACACTTCCTACAAGTTTCCTGACCAGGAAAAGGCAAATTTGAGGCAGGGCACATCTGACTTTCAAGGTGAATGGAGTAATAATTTGCAAGACTCACTCAGAGTTGAAAGGAGATTTGTATCACGAGCCCATTCTAACTTTGCAGAATTTCTACCTTTGTTGCGTTGGGGAACATTGGGAAGGGGCTGTGGCTCAGATTGTAGAGCATCTGCCTGGCGTGTAGAAGGTTCCAGGTTCAGTCCCCGGCATCTCCAGTTAAAGGGACTAGGCAAGCAGGTGATGTGAAAGACCTCTGCCTGAGACCCCGGCAAGCTGCTGCCAGTCTGAGTAGACAATACTGACTTGGATGGACCAAGGGTCTGATTCAGTATAAGGCAGCTTCATGTGATCTGGGGATGGATCCAGTGCTAAATTTCCAATAATAGGAAAGGGGGAAGATTTTCACCATAGACCTCTGATTCACCCTTCAAACTGATCCTGAGGGTCCCCGACCCCGAGAACCACTATTTCGGGGAACATTTGGGGCATCACCAAGACAGAGGAGGCAAGAATGACCCATTCCTCTAACAGAAATCCATTCAAATGAAAATGATTGCTGGATCTAACCCCGTGTCATGTACTCTGAAGTGATGCAGCACAGAGACCCCTCAGCCGACCTATTTTGAGGACTTCTTGTACAGATAAAATGAACCCCGTAAAGAACTCACTGTGTGTTGCCTTGAGGTTAGGGAAGGGCTGTGGCTCAGTGGAAGAGACTCTGCTTCGCATGTAAAAGGTCCCAGGTTCAATCCCCAGCATCTCCAGTTAAGGGGGTGAGGCAAGTAGGACCCCAGCCTGAGACCCTGGAGAGCCACTGCCCATCTGAGTAGACAATACTGACCTTGGTGGACTTGATGGTCTGATTCAATGTAAGGCAGCTTTATGTGTTTGGGGAGGGGCCATGGGCCAGTGGTAGAGCATCTGCTTGTCATGCAAAAGGTCCCAGGTTCAACCCCCGTCAGTAGGTGATGTGAAAGACCTCAGCCTGAGACCCTGGAGAACCACTGCCTCTCAGAGTAGACAGTATTGATCTTGATGGACCAGGGGTTTGATTCAGTATAAGGTGAAGTTTTACATCATTGCTGGACTCCCCATCCTCTCCCACCCTCTTTTTTCCAGTGTGGGGGTTACTGCGCCCGACCAAGTCTTTAGTGGCTGCTATTCCCTTATTATAAGAATGCCATCTTGTTATTTTATCTCTCTCTGTGTTGGATATTGTGGTTTTAAAAAAGGTAAAGGTCCCCTGTGAAAGTGCCAGGTCATTCCTGACCCATGGGGTGACGTCACATCCAGACATTTCCAAGGCAGACTTTGTTTGCGGGGTGGTTTGCCAGTGCCTTCCCCAGTCATCTTCCCTTTACCCCCAGCAAGCTGGGTACTCATTTCACCGACCTCAGAAGGATGGAAGGCTGAGTCCACCTTGAGCCGGCTACCTGAAACCGACTTCCGTCGGGATCGAACTCAGGTCGTGAGCAAAGCTTTTGACTGCAGTACTGCAGCTTAACATGCTCCTATTGTGGTTTTAGCTGATGTTTTATGGTTTTAAATGTTGTTACCCACTCTGAGCCTGCTCTGGCTGGGAATGAGGGTGGGCTATAAATGTAGACCTGAACACATAAACACACATGAGGCTGCCTTAAACTGAATCAGTCCCTTGGTCCATCCAAGTCAGTACTGTCTACTCAGACCGGGAGCAGCTCTCCGGGGTCTCAGGCAGAGAAGGTCTTTCACATCACCTACTTGCCTAGTCCCTGTAACTGGAGACGCCGGGGATTGAACCTGGGACCTTCTGCATGCCAAGGAGATGCTCTACTACTGAGCTACAGCCCTTCCCCTACCACCCTTAATAATAAATAATTAAAGCAGCTTCATGTGAGGTACCTGGAGAAAGGCTGTGATACAAATGAAATGCACTGTAGCCATGAATAATAACCGTGCCACTATTATTCTTTCTTTTCTTTTTAATCTTTCTCGGGAAGACTTGTCAGCATCCGCGTTGGAAAATTAATTCCGTCAGAGGTCTCGAAAAGGGAACGCGAGGAACGCTCCTGCCCTGGCAGGGAAGCAGGTGAGATGACAATAGGAATTATCCCACCACACGGCCGCGAAAGGGCACCATTGACTTCAGGCCAGCGCTTCCCGCCCATTTAATATACAGCAGCCACAAAGGAATTACACTGTCAATAGCAATCAAGGTGGATAATGGGGCAGTTTAGAGGTCATAAATACTTTCGCTGAATGGACTGCTGCGCGGAGATAGTGGCGGCAACATTAAGTAATATTTGCGGTAATGAGCTTGTTTTCAACTGAATTGCCTCTTAAACAGGACGAACGGCTCGTTGCAAAAGCATCTTGAGTGTACGGGGCCCTAACCCATTTTCCAAAGTGTTCATAGCCTAACATGATTAGGGAGCGGAGAGAGAGCTGGAATCCTCCTGGCCAGGTGGCGAGCCTTTCTGCTTTCTTCTGAAGCACCTCTTAGTTGTCTTATGATTGTATTATTCAAAGGGGTTTACATATTCTGTACGTATCGTTGAAAAGAGCATCGGAGTCACTGTTCAGTTGTGTCTACAGCTGCTTCCACAGAGAAGAGCGAAAACCGCAAACCTGCCATGGCAGCGGCTGCAAGCAGGGTGGGAGAACGCAGCAACGGCATCCAGGCACACTGACCCTTTGCCACCTGCTGTTGTCACCTCCAAATTTTGCTCCATCATGTCTGTGCAAAACCACAGAAGTGAGAACAATTTCTCTTCCTCTCTTTCAAATCTCACCTTGAGGTGAGAAATTCCCATGCTTAACTATCCTTGCACATTGGCTCCCCGTACAGTGAAGTAGTAGTAGTAGTAGTAGTAGTAGTAGTAGTAGTAGAAGAAGAAGAAGAAGAAGAAGAAGAAGAAGAAGAAGAAGAAGAAGAGGAAGAGGAAGAGGAAGAAGGAGAAGGAGAGTTGGTTTTTATACCCCAGTTTTCTCTACCTGCAAGGATACTCAACCTGGCTTACAATTACCTTCCCTTCCTCTTTCCACAACAGGCACCTTGTGAGGTAAGTGGGGCTGAGAGAGTTGGAGAGAACTGTGACTGGCCCAAGGTCACCCAGATAGCTTCATGTGGAGGAGTGGGGAATCAAACCCAGTTCTCCAGATTAGAGTCTGCAACCCCTAACCACTACACCACACTGGCTCTCATTACATGAACATCCAAAGCTGCCTCATACTAAGTCACCCCTCTCAGTACAGTCTCCTCTGACAGATAATTTATAGTGGGTTAGCCGTGTTAGTCTGTCTGCAGTAGTAGAAAAGAGCAAGAGTCCAGTAGCACCTTAAAGACTAACAGACTGCCAGAAAATATTTTTGTTAGTTTTTAAGGTGCTACTGGACTCTTGCTCTCCTCTGACAGAGGCCTTTTATGCTTGGCTGTTTCCCTCATGGTCACCCCTCCAATTTGGGTGTTTTTTTCTGATCATGTGTGCCGTTTCTGACCATCAGAGGTCACCTCACTCTCTCCCTGATTTCCTCACATTTTGTCCGGATTTTCAAATTCGTGATAAAACAGGTCTCTGAAAACTCGGGTAAAATGTGGGGAAACGCTGGGGGGAACTCTATGGCCTTGAAGTCCCTCTCCTTCCCAAACCCCGCCCTCCTCAGGCTCCACCCCAAACACCTCCTGCCGGTGGCAAAGAGGGACCTTGCAACCCTAGGCTTAGACCTGGTTTGTGGTGGCTCAAGCACAGGAAGGGGTGGTTTCTTCCTTGCTTGGGGAAACAAAACATCTCAAGCTTCACGGTCTTGGGCACCTACTTTTCAATCTCTTCTGGCGCATGGAGAGCATTTCGTAGAGCTCCCGTTCCACCAGCCCATCACCTTCATCTTCATCTAGCCACTTCCCGCAAGGAAACGTCTGCTCAATGCCAGTAAATGGGCAATACACCGTCACCTAGTGGGAGAAGAAGGGAGGGGGGGGGAACAACCCGGCACAATAAATAATCCCAATTTACTTTTACCCATTTCCCCAACTAGTATTATTATTATCTCTTTATTCACAACATTTGTATCCCTCTTTTCTGCCCTCATAAGGGCCACCAAGACGGATAACGATTTAAAACACCCATAATAAAATCACATTTTAAAACCATTCAAATCAAGCCCCCAAACACACATCATCGAAATGAATTAAAAACAGTTAACATACATACAAAGACATAAAAACAGCCTTACTTGTAATCCTTATAATGACTTTCTAAGGTAGGCCTCATATAGGGTTGCCAACCTCCAGGTGGTGTGGAACAAAACCAGCAGTTGTTTAGCCCACTCAAATTTACAACAATTGTTGCGTTGAAACCAATGCTTATAATTTATGTAAGCTTAGAGGTTTTCATGATATTAACAGTCATATCATGTAATAGTGAAACGGCAATTTCTAACACAAGCTACAAAATCAGTTGAAATAATATCCAACAGCTATCGTGTCCTAGATGCTTGAGTATAGTTCCTATTATTAAATGCGTTGGAACGTCCCACGTTTTTGCAGTACTCTCAGCGTCTGTAGCCTTGTGGTTCCGATGTTGCCCCTGGGCAACACTATACAGCAAGCTAACTTTGGTTTACCAAACCCCCAGGTGGTGGCTAGAGATCTCCTGCTATTACAACTGATCTCCAACCAATAGAGATCAGTTCACCTGGAGAAAATGGCTGCTTTTGAAATTGGACTCTAAGTCCCTCCCCTCTCCAAACCCCACTGTCCTTAGACTCCAACCCAAAAACCTCCCGCTGGTGGCGAAGAGGGACCTGGCAACCCTAGCCTCAGAGCTGACGCTGGAAAGTTTTGGCTTTTCTAGAACCTAGAATTGCCAGCCTCCAGCAGGAGCCTGGAGATCTCCCAGAATTGCAACAGATCTCCAGTTTACAAAGATCTGCTGATAAAACGGCTGCTTTGGAGGATGGACTGTATGGTATTATACCCTGCTGAGGTCCCCAGCCTGCTCAGGCTCCACTCCCAAATCTCCCGGAATTCCCCAACCTGAAGCTGGCAACCCAACAACCTCCTAACCAATGACGGACCTTAAATTTGATCCAAGGGCTTCACACTCATAGCTGTAATCACTATGATTACACCAACTCTGCGTAAAACTATTGGCAATTCAAATTTTCCAGAGCAGAGTCATTAGATTAAATCACTCTTCAAGACTTCAACAGGAACAAAAACCATGCATAAATTGCAAATATGATCAAGATTAGAATGGGAAAGTTTAAAGTATTCAGATTTGGCTCGAAGGGACTTTAAACAAAAATCCTAAGGCTGTAATTTTGTGCATACTTAGTAGAAAATAAATCCAATTGAACACAGTGGGAATTCCTTGCAACTAAATAGCAAAAGATTAGTCTAACGGTCTAGTTCAGCTTGACAATTCAATACTGATTATTTCAAAGCTTATTGTTTTTGTGGTACCTTCAAATCCAACAACATGACTGAGAATGTTAAAACAATAACCAAACAGATTAGGGGGAAAAAATCAAATGAGGAGATTTTCCATTGTGCTACAAGTCAGGGCCAAACTAGATGATACTGTAACATGTGTTGGGTCAGGGCAGAGTTGAGCTTTGGAGATGGAGGGGCACAGGGTTGTGCATGCCATAACATCACTTCTGGGGACAAAACAAAAGTGACTTTGGGTAGCTCTAGGAATCACCGGAAATTCTATGGCAAAAACCATAGAGTTTCTGGTGATTCCTAGAGCTACCTGACCTCACTTCCATGTTTCCCCAGAAGTGACATCACAGCATACTCAGTGGAGACACTTTACAAACAATTTCTCCTGCAACCACTCTGGGAGGCCTGACTGCCTTAGGTGAGGAGCCCCGAACCTGACTTGCAGTCATATATGTCTTCAGGGTCGGATTGCCAGGTCCCTCTTCGCCACCAGCGGGAGGTTTTGGGTGGCGGAGCCTGAGGAGGGTGGGGTTTGGGGAGGGACTTCAATGCCATAGAGTCCAATTGCCAAAGCAGCCTTTTTCTCCAGGTGAACTGGTCTCTATTGGCTGGAGATCAGTTGTAATAGTGGGAGATCTCCAGCTAATACCTGGAGGTTGGCAACCCTATTTCAGGGCAGTAACATTCCCAAGAGCTCTGGGGCTCAAATCAGAGTGCCATCATGGTGTAGTGGCTTTTGATTTGGTCAAATGGCAGTAAATTAAAGATTGATTGATTGGGGTGTAGTGGTTAAGAGCAGTGGTTTGAAGAAGTGGACTCTGATCTGGAGAACCAGGTTTGATTCCCCACTCCTCCACATGAGCGGCAGAGGCTAATCTGGTGAACTGGGTTGGTTTCCCCACTCCTACCATGAAGCCAGCTGGGTGACATTGGGCGAGTCACACTCTCTCAGCCCCACCTACCTCACAGGGTGTCTGTT
The DNA here is from genome assembly GCF_029931775.1 of Euleptes europaea. Lineage (NCBI taxonomy): Eukaryota > Metazoa > Chordata > Lepidosauria > Squamata > Sphaerodactylidae > Euleptes > Euleptes europaea. Next base: position 114,903,914 of record NC_079315.1, on the reverse strand, counting down.
GTGGGGAGGAGAAGGGAAGGTGGTTGTAAGCCGATCTGAGTCTCCCTTAAGTGGTAGAGAAAGTCGGAATATAAAAACCAACTCTTCTTCTTCTTCAGAGTGCAGCACTAGACAGGAAGAGACTTCAGCCTACCTTCCCACACAGGTTTCCTGGCACAAAATGACCATGGGGCCTTTGGGCCACACTCCCAAGCCAATTCAGGCCCTGGGAATCGTAGTCCCCCAAAGTCACATGTGAGTGCAGGTCAGGACAGTTGGCCCTTATACCAAGCTAAGCATGCTAGATAGCTCAGATTTAAGGTCTAGATAGCTCAGATCTAAGGCCAGCAATCATTGGAAAAGCTTAGCTTGTTTGCTGAGAAGGAGGAGGAGGAGGAGGAGGAGGAGGAGGAGGAGGAGGAGGAGAAGTTGCTTTTTATATGCTTAATTCTAGGGGTGCATTTATAAAGTATGGAACATCACCCTCCCCTGCAACCACAGAAGAGCCATCGATTTAACAGGCACATCACTAATTTAATTTTTTTTTGCATCTGGCTGTGGTCTCACAGCATATATTAGGAGAAATTGGATTCACGGGATACGTATATTGACCGGCTAACCTAGCAGCCTCGTAATTGAAATCAGAGCAGCATTTTTCAAACCTTCCAAGGTCGCTCCGGTTGGGCTGCAAACGGGGAAACGTTTGGAGAGCTGTCCCGAGGCATTAAGTGACCTGTTCTCACCTTCTCACAATACCAGCCACAGCTGATACCGGCGTTATCGTGTCCAATGGAGACGCGGCTCAAGGGACTGAGAAGAGCGGCGATCTCGATGTTGAAGAGGTCCGTCCTGGCCCGTTCAAACTCGCCTCCCTCCAGGAAAACCTTCCCACTGTTTTTCAACCCTTTGGAGCCATGCATGACCATGTGGATCTTGGAGTTGGTCCCGGCCCCTCTGACGTCCCCCGTCGAAACGGCAACATTATAAACCATACCTGAAGTGTACAACAGGCGTTAGATTCAGAGTCATAGAATCATAGAGTTGGAAGGTACCACCAGGGTCATCTAGTCCACCCCCCTGCACAATGCAGGAACTTAACAACCACCTCCCCCACACACATCCAGTGGCCTCTACTCCATGCCCAGAGGATGGCCAAGGTGCCCTCCTTCTCATGATCTGCCAAAGGTCATAGAATCAGCATTGCTGACAGATGGCCATCTAGCCTCTGCTTAAAAACCTCCAGGGAAGGAGAGCTCACCACCTCCCGAGGAAGCCTGTTCCACTGAGGAACTGCTCTGACTGTTAGAAAATTCTTCCTAATGTCTAGATGGAAACTCTTTAGATTTAATTTCAACCTGTTGGTTCTGGTCCGACCTTCTGGGGCAACAGAAAACAACTCGGCACCCTCTTCTATATGACTTGAAGATGGTAATCATATTTCCTCTCAGTCTTCTCCTCTCCAGGCTAAATGAAGTCTGCAAGACGCTACTAGAACTTACTAGTTGCATGGCACCTTTTATCTTGTATAAGTGCTTTGCCATTCTTTTTCATGGTAAATGTGGACTAGATGACTATTTACTGTCTGCTGCTGTAAGTAAGTTCCTGTTAGGTAATTTCTACATTGTTTAGCGTGGCATGTTTAAATACTTCTGCTCTGTCAGCATCATTTCAGCTCTGTATAAATTTCTGCTTGTTTTCAAACTTCTGCAATCCTAAACCCTACGGCATTGTTAATTGTGGTGGTTCCCAAAATGGTACCAGTGGGCACCATGGAGCCTGCCAAGTGTTTTTAGAAAGTGGGAGGGTCTTTTGCCTAGCAAGGCTCCTGATTGGCTATGGAGATTTTTTTAAAGTTGCTTTGGCAGCAGCAGTAACCCCAGAACAAGGATCTTCGTTGAAGGACTGAAGGTAAGGCATTGCAGCCGTTTTGTGGCTGGCTGTGCCTCCTGCGGCAGCCATTTGTGGTCGCCATTTGTGGCCGTGCCCACCACACTGTGTCAGAATTGCTACAGGCTCAAAAAGGTTGGGGGCCCCTAGTTTATTGGATGTTCCAGCCTGCTGATCCTATTGATTGACAATGTGGAGGAGGAGGAGGAGGAAGAAGACGAAAAGTTGGTCTTTATACCATGCATTTCTCTACTTTTAAGGAGTCTCAATGAGGCTTACAATCGCCTTCCTTTCCTCTCACCACAACAGGCACCTTAAGAGGTAGGTGGGGCTGAGAGAGTTCAGAGAGAACTGTGACTGGCCCAAGGTTACCCAGCAGGCTTCATGTGGAGGAGTGGGGAAACCAACCTGGTTCCCCAGATTAGAGTCTGCCACTCTTAACCACACTGGCCCATCTTGAGTCTCGGTGAGCAAGATGAACTCTAATTAACATAAATAAAATAAGACAATGAAAAATAAATAGCCTGCTCTATATCCTACGGTCAGTATAGCCAACAGCATGTTTGCCCCAACTTCCCATCCCATATTCTTTTCCCAAGAGACAAACAATATTGTCATGATCATCGAGGAAGGAAATGACCTTTTTTCCTAATCTCTTCCATCATTAATAGTTTAACATGTTTACAACGGGCACTGTGGGTTAGATGCTTTCTTCAATCAGCATCAACAGGTTTTTAAAGCTGGCGGCTCTAAACTATGAACACAGCCCAGATGCTCAGGTGGAGGCTGGAGAGAAATGGTTAGGAATTGGAATACAGCCAGTAAAGGAGATAGAAGTCAGGGGCGTATGCGGAGGAGACTTGAAGGAGGCAATCTCTAAGGTCTTTTAAGCATGGCTGTTTCACTTGCAATCACCCCTCCGATGACTTCGGGTCTTTGTTGTGATTATGCATGCCGTTTCCAACCATCAGAGGTAGCCTCGCTTTCCCCCTGCCTTTCCCCGAGTTTTAAAATTCAAGATAAAACAGGTCCCTGAAAATGCACACAAAATGCGGGGGAACTCAGGGAGTGAGCAAGGTGACCTCTGATGGTTGGAAACAGCATGCATGATTAGGGTTGCCAACCTCCAGCTACTAGCTGGAGATCGCCTGCTATTACAACTGATCTCCAGCCAACAGAGATCAGTTCACCTGGAGAAAATGGCCGCTTTGGCACTTAAGGAAGAATCAAACTGGCTTACAATCTCCTTCCCCTACCCACAACAGATACCCTGTGAGGTAGGTGGGGCTGAGAGAGCTCTAAGAGTTGTAAATAGCTCAAAGCTGGCTTCACGTGGAAGAGTAGGGAAACCAACCCGGTTCACCAGATTAGCATCCGCCGCTCACGTGGAGGAGTGGGGAATCAAACCCGGTTCCCCAGATCAGAGCCCACCACTCCAAACCACCGCTCTTGACCACTAAACCACGCTGGCTCTCAGGAAGGCTATCTAAGACCTCCTGGAACAGCTCCAACTGCCTTTGTGGCAGGCTGCTAAGCCAGTTCAGGGCTTATTTTGTCCAAAGAGGATACGGCCTTTGTTAGCAGGGGTTTTAATTAAGCCAGATAATTAAAAAATGTCAGTGTCGGGCCTCACACTGTGGTCGGAACCCCAGGAGCTCAAGAAGGAAGACTCGGCTTCTTCCCAGCCAAGAGGCGCAACGTTGATTGATATGGACCTCGCCAGCGGCGCATCCATCAGAGGCTCAAATAAATAATTAAGCGGCTCAGAAAAGGGCGCCTCACATGACGGAGGCCGCTGTTCAACCGGGAGAAGCCTGAATTAAGCACAGGTTCCCAGTAGCCCTCCTCAGCAGGCCTGTGGTTTGCACAGATGCCTCGCAGCCTAAAATATTACTCTGTGCTCTTTCCCTCTCCCAGGGGGTAGGAAGTTCTGGGCAACCTCTGGAGCTCCTGTTTCCTTCTCGGGAGAAGGTCTCGGATGCTCGGGGGCGGGGGCTTTGTAATAATCTCCTCTGCAGTTTTCAGCAATATGCAGAGGAGGAGGCCAGAAAAGACAGTCATGCTAGGAAAAGTTGAGGGCAGCAGGAAAAGTAGAAGACCCAACAAGAGATGGATTGACTCAATAATAAAGGAAGCTACGGCCCTCAGTTTACAAGATCTGAGCAAGGCTGTCAAAGATGGGACTTTTTGGAGGACGTTGATTCATAGGGTCGCCGTGAGTAGGAAGCGACTTGACGGCACTTAACACACACAAGAGACTAGGGGATGCCAGCCTCCAGGTGGGGCCTGGGGAATCCCCCTGGGAATTACACCTCATCTCCACAATACAGAGATCAGTTCCCCTGGAGAAAATGGATGCTTTGGAGGGTGGACTCTATGGTACTGTACCCCACTGGGGTTAGGGATGCCAGCCTCCTGGTGGGACCTGGGAATCCCCCGGAATTACAGGTCATCTCCAGATAGGGTTGCCAACCTCCAGGTACTAGCTGGAGATCTCCTGCTATTACAACTGATCTCCAGCCAATAGAGTTCAATTCACCTGGAGAAAATGGCCGCTTTGGCAATTGGACTCTATGGCATTGAAGTCCCTCCCCTCCCCAAACCCTGCCCTCCTCAGGCTCCACCCCAAAAACCTCCTGCCGGTGGAGAAGAGAAACCTGGCAACCCTATCTCCAGACTGCAGAGATTAATTTCCATGGAAAAAATGGAGGCTTTGGAGGATTGACTCAACGGCATTGCCCTCCACGGTTCAACATTTCAGCCAGAACCTCTAATTAACAGGATGCCTTTTAAAACGAACACATTGTTTAAAGATACTTTCTTGCATAATCACAGCTTCCCTTTAGTCACACAGGGAAGATCCTTGTGTTGCGGTGGCAGCTTCTGCCAAAGCCATCTTTAAAACCTACACAGCCAATCTGGCTAGGGTTGCCAGTCTCCAGGTACCAGCTGGAGATCTCCCGCTATTACAACTGATCTCCAGCAGAAAGAGATCAGTCCCCCTGGAGAAAATGGCCCCTTTGGCAATTGGACTCTATGGCGTTGACATCCCTCCCCTCCCCAAACCCCGCCCTCCTCAGGCTCCGCCCCAAAAACCTCCCGCCGGTTGGGAAGCAGGACCTGGCAACCCTACCTGTGGCCAATCAGAAACACTGCAGAACAAAATCCTCACCTGGCCCTGCCCACTTTCTAAAAACACTTGGCAGGCACCAGGAAAGGTGTCAGTGAATACCATGGCACCCACAGGCACCATGTTGGGGACCCCTGCTCTAGAATGTACAAAAACCCTATGATAAAACCATAGTTGGTTTTTGTAATTTCAACAGTGCCTAATGACATCACTTCCAGTTTTTACTGGAAGTTGCATCAGAACACCATCGTGGCAGCAGCACATCAGCCCCTCCCCCCCCATTTCTCCCAGGGCTTGCCAACTGTGGCCCGGCAAGACTATTATATGAACACATGAACACATTCAGCCTTCTACTGAATCAGACCCTCGGTCCACCAAGGTCAGTACTGTCTACTCAGACAGGCAGCAGCTCTCCAGGGTCTCAGGCGGAGGTCTTTCACATCACCTACTTGCCTAGTCCCTTTAACTAGAGAAGCTGGGGATCGAACCTGGGACCTTCTGCATGCCAAGCAGATGCTCTACCACTGAGCTTTGGCCCTTCCCCCAAATAGAGCTCTGAATACATGAAGCTGCCTTATACTGAATCAGACCCTTAGAATAGAATCATAGAGTTGGAAGGGACCACCAGGGTCATCTAGTCCAACACCCTACACAATGCAGGAAATTCACGACTACTTCCCCTACACACACCCAGTGACCCCTGCTTCATGGCCAGAAGATGGCCAAGATGGTCTTCCTCTCATCATCTGCCTAAGGTCATAGAATCTGCATTGCTGACAACTGGCCATCTAGCCTCTGCTTAAAAACCTCCAGGGAAGGAGCACTTACCACCTCCCAAGGAAGTCTGTTCCACCGAGGAACCCTCTAACTGTTACACAATTGGTCCATCGAAGTCAGTATTGTCTACTCAGACCAGCAACAGCTCTCCTGGGTCTCAGGCAGAGGTCTTTCCCATCACCTGCTTGCCTAGTCCCTTTAACTGGAGATGCTGGGGATTGAACCTGGGACCTTCTGCATGCTGAGCAGATGCTCTATCACTCAGCCACAGCCCCTTCCCTTCACATGGACTTCCTATGATTATGAAGTCCAAGCAAGACTGCTCAAAGACTTCCGTACTGAAGGATCCGGCTCATGGCCTCTAAAGTTAAACATTTTCACTAGCCTCAGTCCCCAAGAAGAGTTACCTGTGGCCTCCGCTCCTCCCACAAGGATATCCCGCTGAATTTTGCCGTCGTCTTCGTCCAGCGCGAGCCAACGGTGACACGGGAACTCATAATTGGCTTTGTTGCCGATGTCTTCGATGAGGACCTTGGGTGAAAGCAGGACAGAACTTAGGCAGAGATGTTCGAGGGAGAGGACAGATGAGCACAAGGAAGGGGCAGCCCACCTCGGCTCTCCAGGAGAAAGAGGGACTATAAACGAAGTAAACAAACATACAGACATTTAACACAGTCATCATGTTATTTCCATCTAAAAAACCACAGTCAGTACTGGGGATTTCAGTTTTTCAGCACAAACACCATATGTTGTCCAAACATAAAATACAAACAATATATTATAAATGATTTGGATGAAGGAATAGAGGGGATGCTTATTAAATTTGCAGGATACTAAATTGGGAGTGGTAGCAAATACGGTAGAAGACAGAACCAGGTTACAGGATGATCTTGACAGGCTGGAGAATTGGGCTAAAACTAATAAAATGCACTTCAACAAAGATAAATAAGAGTTTCCATCTAGACATTAGGAAGAATTTTCTAACAGAGAGGTTCTGCAGTGGAACAGGCTTCCTCGGGAGGTGGTGAGCTCTCCTTCGCTGGAGGTTTTTAAGAAGAGGCTAGATGGCCATCTGTCAGCAATGCTGATTCTATGACCTTAGGCAGATCATGAGAGGGAAGGCACCTTGGCCATCTTCTGGGCGTGGAGTCTGGGTCACTGGGGATGTGTGTGGGGAGGTAGTTTGGAATTTCCTGCATTGTGCAGGGGGTTGGACTAGATGACCCTGGTGGTCCCTTCAAACTCTGATTCTATATCCTTCATTATAGTATTATAGAATCAATCCCTCGTTATAGAATCATAGAGTTGGAAGGGGCCATACAGGCCATCTTGTCCAACCCCCTGCTCAATTCAGGATCAGCCTACAGCATCCCTGGCTGATGTACACACTTCCGGAAACACTGACAGTTCTATACCAGATTGGTGTGTGAGCAATTTTCCATGTGCCAAGACCCAAGGTTTGGGTTAAGAGCTTACATCAGGCCACACAAGATAAAAGATAAAAATACCCCATAAGGTTCACTTCCAGATGTGTTTTTAATAATCACGTTGAATATTTATGTCCACTGAGGAAGGCCTATTCAAGGCAAAATGTGTATGGTCCTGTATTGGTCATTTATATTGAATGTATATCCACCATGTATGAGATTTTTGTCACTGATGTTTTTATATGTAGCCTGCATTCAAGGCCTGGTGTATGTAACAAATTTATTGTGTACACCTTGTAATAAATATAATTATTTTGTTATTAGTTTAGAGTTTTCAGCTCAACCTTTGAGGCTCCCTCCATCTCCAAATCTCCAGGAATTTCCCAACCCAGTGTTGGCAACCCTAATGGTGTGTGTGTGTGTGTGTGTGTGTGTGTGTGTGTGTGTGTGTGTGTGTGTGTGTGGTCTGGGGAACACCAGCGAGCATTGTAACTGAGCCTCTCCATCCAAACCAGGAAGTGTCCCTGCTGCTTCTGTGGCTGAAGTGGAACGGTACCAGTGTCACACGGCAGACAACGAGGGTAGTTTATTCATGGGTACTTTCACTCACGTTCACCCCTGGTCTGTTTCGGTTGTTCCTTGGAGTTATGCATGAGTTTACCCGCCATCAGAGATGACCTCACTGCCAACCCTCGCAGATCCCAGGACTTTCCGTCCCTCTGTTAACCTGATTCTTCCCTCTCCTTCCATCTCAGCCCGGGTGAAATCCCCATGCATAAGGCAAAGTGTGGGGCCTGCAAGCTTGGTTTCTCTCACAGCCAATTACAAAGCAGTGTGTAATGAGGCAGGGATTCAAATACTTCCTGGGAGTTCTTTCTGGGCAGAAGAATTGGTTTTTAAAATGAAGCTAGGGTTTCCCCCCCCAAATTCCTTTTAGGGTGCTCTGTTTTGTGTTTGTCTTTTAAAATGCATCTTGGCTGGGTGCTTGGATTTCCGCAGGGGGGGTGACTTCTCTCTCAAAGAAAGAACTACTGCCAATCACAGAGCAGCATTTCAAGGAGTGGGGTTCCTGTTTTGAGTTTGGAGACTGTTGGTGCATAGCTTCTAAGTGTGGGTCCGGCAAGCAATGAACCTCCGGTAAAACTCCCAGGCATAAATGACCAAGGTTGGGCAGCTCTCAGCAAAGAGGGTCCCCACCAGGTCATTACATAGGCTTTGGTTATGCACAACAATTAAATGCATCTCTGGGTCTCCCTTAACTCTATCTCGAAAGTACAGCCATAGTCTTCAAGACCACTGCCTTCAATAAGCAAGTCACACACAAACACATATCAAGCTGCCTTATACTGAATCAGACTGTCGGTCCATCAAGGTCAGTACTCCCTACTCGGACTGGCAGCAGTTTCTAGGGCAGGGATGTCGAACTCAATTGCTATGAGAGCCGGATATGACATAAATGCCACGTGATCGGGCTGGGCCAGGCCTCGCCAGCGCAGATCGAGAGTAGGGGAAGTGGCTGCCTTGGCTGGCTTGTGGGCCAAGTAATTGCTCTCAAGGGGCTGGATATGGCCCGCGGGCCTTATGTTTGACACCCCTGCTCCAGGGTCTCAGGCTGAGGTCTTTCACATTACCTACTGCCTGGTCCATTCAACTAGAGATGCCAGGGATTGAACCTGGGATCTTCTGCCTGCCAAGCAGATGCTTTACCAATGAACCATTGAGGTCTTTCACATCACCTTCCACCTGGTCCTTTCAACTGGTGATGCTGTGGAATGAACCTGGGTCCTTCTGCATGCAAAGCAGATGATCTACCACTGAGCCATGGTCCCTCGCTTGCTAGGGAGTTGATCTGTTCTTTTATTTCATTATCACTGGTGCTGGGTACATTCAGTTGTATGACCTTAACTCTACTTAACCTTGGATTTGCATCTCCTTATCTTAATTACAGTGACCAGGCTCTCTTTCTACTTGTTGGCCCTTATTCTCACATGGACACATGAAGCTGCTTTATGCTGATTCAGACCCTTGGTCCATCAAGGTCAGTCTTGTCTATTCAAACTGGCAGCTGCTCTCCAGGGTCTCAGGTGGATAGCCAGCATGGTTAAAAGCGGTGGTTTGGAGCGATGGACTCTATCTGGAGAACCAGGTTTGATTCCCCGCTCCTCCACATAAGCGGTGAATGCTAATATGGTGATCTGCATTGGTTTCCCCACTCCTACACATGAAGCCAGCGGGGTGACCTTGGGCTAGTCACAGTTCTCTTAGAGCTCTCTCAGCCCCACCTACCTCACAGGGTGTCTGTTGTGGGGAGGGGAAGGGAAGGTAGACCGGTTTGATTCTACCATAAGTGGTAGAGAAAGTTGGCATATAAAAACCAACTCTTCTTCTTCTACTACTGCTTGTTCCTTTCAACTGGAGATGCCAGGGACTGAACCTGGGACTTTCTGCATGCCAAGCAGAGGCTCTTTTACTGAGCCACAGCCCCACCCCAAATCACGGACTTTGTCAGGCTGCACATACCTTGTCCGGGAACCACTCAGCCATGGCACTCTGCAACTGAGCCACCGGTCCTTGCTAAATGCAACTGCCTTCTACTGAATCAGATCATCAGTCTATTAAGGTCAGTCTTGTCTATTCAGACCAACAGCGGCTCTCCAGGGTCTCAGGCAGAGGTCTTTCACATCACCTACTTGCCTGATCCTTTTAACTGGAGATGCTGGGGACTGAACCTGGGACCTTCTGCATGCCAACCAGATGCTCTACCACCGAGCCACTGAGGTCTTCCCCATCACCTACTGCCTGGTCCTTTCAACTGGAGATGCCGGGGATTGAACCTGGGACTTTCCGAGTGCCAAGCAGAGGCTCTTTCCCTGAGCCACACAGCCCCACCCCAAATCGCAGACTTTGTCCCAGTGTACACACCCTGTCCAGGAACCAACCCGCAGAGCCCCCCTTGTTATTGTGGCCGATGTTGATCTTCCGGAGCCGTCCCATGTTAGGAGCATCCAGGGTGAACTTGTCTTCTTGCCCTCTCTCAAAATTATCGTTATCGTTGTCCAGCTTCCTCTCTCCTGAGCGAAACAAGAAGCAAAGGAATAGAAGAAGAGTTGATTTTTATACCCCAATTTTCTCTACCTTTAAGGAGTCTCAAACTGGCTTACAATCGCCTTCTCTCCCCCGCCCCCCACAACAGGCACTTTGTGAGGTAGGTTGGGCTGAGAGAGCTCTAAGAGAGCTGTGACTAGCCCAAGGTCACCCAGCTGGCTTCATATGGAGGAGTGGAGAAACCAACCTGGTTCACCAGATTAGCGCCCGCTGCTCATGTAGAGGAGTGGGGAATCCAACCCGGTTCTCCAGATCAGAATCCACCACTCCAAACCACCGCTCTTAACCACTACACCATTTTCCTTTTCCTTATGCAAATGGAACCCAGGAGTCTTTGTTTCCACCCAGTTTCCTTTTTCATTGCCCCACATTTTCCTCATTAAATGTGCACGTTTTTCAACATTAATTGTGCACGAATTATACAGTACGCATATATTGTCATATATCTTCCAGGCGAAGTTCATCCCCACCTAAGCGGTGTGCCATTAAAACAGGGACCGTTGAACAAGAGGCAGCACTGGATGAGGCCTGATCCTTCCACAATCATAAGCACTTACCATTTCCCACTTGGAAATACCATTCTTTCACTGCATTATTAAATTAAAAATTAAAATTAAAACAATAATTAAATCAAACGTCTATTGCGAGCACTCTGCCTTGTCCAAATGGACATACTTCTTCGGCTCCAACAGGGTTTGCTTTGCGTGACAGTGTACTGTAACTTCAAACGAACAAACAAAAAACACCCATGCTAATGGCTTTGGTGTTAGTAGAGGACAGCAGGATATGTGCCCTTATACAGATCAGTGACATATGTTGCACATATAAATTGCATGTGCACGCCACACAGCATGCGGACACAACACAAACAAATGTAAAGAACCAGCACCAAAAACCAGAGGACACCAAAAGTGCCAATAAGTATATATATAAATATACAAACAAATGCAATATGGGCCCTTTGCTCATGCCTAGACAATACCTGTGTCTCCATACTGGCCAAAGATATTAATGAAAACATCAGCATCTGTTCCGCTGCCATTTATATCAGCTGTGTATACTCTGACAATATATTTATTTCCTGCAGAGAGAGAGAGAGAGACAGAGAGAGAAAAACCACATTCTCAATAACAATGCAAGATGAAGACTGATATTAGGTGTGTATTAAATCTCATCTACTTCATACCAATGGCTTACCTATGAACACTTCATGCAAAGTCTTTCATTTACGCCATTTACGAAAGATAAATTCATCTTACCCCAGGATACGTACCACCTCTTCCCATGTGATGCTTGGAGTAAGCTACCTGTGCTGCTCTGAGTTAGGTGCATGCGTTCCTCTAGAACAGCGGTGGCCAACTTCTTGGTGGCTACTCTGGCCTTCTCAAAGATTGCCTGGCTCTATCGTAAAATGAATATAACCTTGCAGTAAAGTAAGCAACGGAAGATGTATGTTTAAATAGTAACACATGAACAGTAAGTGGAAAGACAAAAGGTGCACCCAAGGCATCAGATTGGCGGTAGTCCTTTGCTTGTCCACGGTGGTCCTGAGATAGAAGCATACTAAAACAAGCAGGCGACCCATAAGGATTAACTGAAGGGCATCTCATTCATTTGGATCAGGGTCATATGAGGGTAGGGGCTCAGATGGGATCTTTGCCCATGGGCCCATGGTGGCTCTTGGCAGCCCTAATGCCTTCAACGGCCTTTGAGTCTTTCCTGTGTGATCGTTGGCTCCACTCTTGTTAACGTAGAAGAGACAGTGGGGACAGGGTATGTAACATCATTTACCATTCTAGCTAATGCAGGCTGTGCGTTCTCAGCGCAAAAAGTATTAAAGCAAACAACTGTTTTAAGCCTGATCTTTGAAAAGATTCTTAATCCTCAGTCGTTCAAAGGTGGGTGAAGTTCTGGGAATGGTCCTTGGGTGGAAGAGCATTCGCATGTCACTGACATTTGAAACAAATCCTTTAGAGCAAATTTCTAAAAAGTAGTACATCGGCTCCCCCTGCTGGCTAGACATGATTTGAACTGCCATTGTAGTTATTCTTTTTAAAATTGAGCATCTGGAGAACTTGCTAATGGGGGGGGGGGATGACTGTACAATCAAAAATAGATGCATTATGATTGCTCATTATGCAAAGAATCCAACGGTGCAATCCTAGGAACACTTTCCTGGGAGTAAGCCCTGTTGAAGAAAATGAGAACTTACTTCTCAATGGTCTTACTTAGGATTGTTCTCAAAAATGACTTAATGCGGTGGCGGGGGAGGAATCAGGTGTCAAGATCAAGAGTGGGGGAACTATCTGTAACATTGCTGAGCAAACTGAAGACACAGACAATAAGGACTATAAAAATAAGGTACCTGAAGGGACCAAGTGGAAGTAATTACTCACTTTATATGTGTAGGTATAATACACATGTTCTAGTAACAATAAACAACAGTCAAACTGCATATTATGTGGAGAAGGAAAAAAGACACCTCTGTACAAATATCCAGGGGATAAGAAAATCAGTACAGGAGAGAATATTATTGGAAATCAACAAATTATTATTGTGACTACACACATATATATTACAAAAATAGTCACGTTGACCATCAACATACAAAACGCAACATGCATCAGACACAAAAGGTGGGTAATACATAGAGTGAGTACACTCCAGTCAATAATCTTTCTATGTTTCTTTTTCCACAGGAGCAGGTTTGTATGGACGAAAGGATGTCAATGGACACAAGTTCATCAAGAGGATACGATCGTTTCGAAGTCTCAAAATTCAAATCTTCATCAGTCCTTCATAACAGAAGTCTCATAAATTCCTATGTTATCATCCATGTTGCACAGGTCAGAAAAAGGCTTACCCTTAGAGGAAGGAACTTTGAATTTTACCCTGCTTGGGATATTTTGATATTGCAATACTTTGGCAACCTTACCCTAAAGGGATTGTGCAACATGGATGATAACATAGGAATGTATGAGACTTCTGTTATGACTGAAGTGTACTCACCCTATTTATTACCCACCTTTAGTGTCTGATGCATGTTGCGTTTTGTATGTTGATGGTCAACGTGACTATTTTTGTAATATATATGTGTGTAGTCACAATAAGAATTTGTTGATTTCCAATAATATTCGCTCCTGTACTAAACTGCATGTTATGGCAGTCATAAATTCAACCCATGTCCTACCTGCGGGACCACCTCTCCCAGTATGACCTCCCTTGCCTCTTTAGGTCACCATCGTAGGGCCTTCTACAGGTGCCTGGCCCCTGAATTGCCTACTTTTCAGCCACCAGGGTAAGGGCCTTTTCAGTGGCTGCCCCTTCTCTCTGGAATCAGCTCCCTGGGGACGTTCATGCCCTGCGGGATCTCCCAGAATTCCGTAGGGCATGTCAGGCTGCTTTCTTTCGTGTGGTCTTTGGTTAACGTTACGAATCGGGCGACTGGCCAATTGTTTTTAATTTCTATGAGTCGTCTGTTGTTGAGTTGATGTTTTAATTGGTTTTATTGCTCTGTGTATTGCATTTATTTATTTGTACTGTATTTGTATTGATTGTATTTGTAAATGTTGTAAGCTGCCCTGAAACCCCGACGTGGAGAGGGTGCGGGGTATAAAACAAACAAACAAACAAACACATTTTAGAGGGAAATGTAGCCGTTTAAAAATGGCCGCAAGCACATGCTACTGCAGCACCAGGCTATCGTATTTTCCCTGCACATTTTTAAGTGCTGAAACAGCTGTGATAAGGTTTGGCACTTGAAACGTCATGGTGGGGGACAAGATTGTCTGGTGCCACCACAGCATGGGCACAATAAGAACTGACCCCTCATTACAATTTTTAAATGGCTGATTTTTTCTCTTAAATGGCATGAGAGGCCTTGGGTTGGACCCATGGATGCTGTAACATGTAGTTTGGCCCTAAAATATAGGGAGTTGGGTTTCCTCTCTCTTTCCTATGACTTGCAGGTGCCAAGTCTGATTTTCATCTTAAATCTCTGTCAAACTATTACAATAACAGCCTTAAAAAGGTTAATTCAGAATAAACAGGCTTTTCCGCATTCTCATTTTCTTTGCTTGTAAATTCTTGTCTCTTCAAGGGTTTTTGTCCTGTTCTGCACATGTTTTGCTCCCTCTAGTGGTCGATTTGATATCACACAGGTTTATGTCTAGCATAAAAAACCGGCAGTTTAAATCTGCAGGGAGATATGCCAGACATAAACCTGTCTGTTTTAGAATCAGCCACTCAAAGGAGCAAAACACGTGCGGAACTGGAAACCCCCCCCCCAAAAAAAAAGAAACAGGAACTTAAAAGCGAGGAAAATGAGAATGTGGAAAAGCCCAATGTTTAACAGAAGATTTATCTGAAGATTTTAGGGGTGGGATGGGTTTAATTTAAGATTTTGCTTCAGCAAAAAATAGTAATTATAGCTGGTACAGTTCTCTGCTCCTTCAACTCCTCCTGAAAACTGTTCCATTAATTTTCCAATACTAGCAGCTCACCATCTCCTTCTGTTTTCCAACTTAAATCTGAGAGCCATTGGATGAAAAAGGGGGAAGAGCTATTTAGGTTAAAGACAAGGAGGTACAACGTACTGTAGCTCTTTTAAAACATCAATAGCTTTTTCCTATCCAATGTTATCCCCTCTGGTGAACATGTACAGTGGGATACAAGATGGCACGTTACCCAGCTCACCTCATCACAAGGGGCACAATCATGAAAATCACGTCAGAATAAAGGTAGAGGATCATGTTTGAATGTTCCTCCATTTAAAAAAACAACCCTGCATATCCAAATATAGTGTGTCAAGGAAGAAGCTAGGCTAGATTCCTGGCATGCTTCCTTTCCTGACGCGTGTGTTATGTGTGGACGTGAAATGTACTTCAAGCCATGGTTGCAAGCTATTAGTGAATAGTCGTTACCATTAACTTTGACTCACACTTATAAAGAAACACAAATACAAATTTAGGCAACAACAACAAGTATGTACAACACAAATCCAACTCCTAACAGATAGTACCCAAAGAGTGCTAGTTAATGGTTACTCATCCACTTGGAGAGAAGTGACTAGTGGAGTTCCTCAGGGATCTGTCCTGGGCCCTGTGTTGTTCAACATCTTTATAAATGATTTGGATGAAGGAATAGAGGGGATTCTTATTAAATTTGCAGATGATACTAAATTGGGAGGGGTAGCAAATACGGTAGAAGACAGCGCCAAGATGCAGGATGCTCTTGACAGGCTGGAGAAGTGGGCTAGAACTAATAAAATGAACTTCAACAAAGACAAATGTAAAGTTCTGCATTTAAGGTAGGAAAAATCAAATGCATAATTATAGGATGGGGGAGACTTGTCTGAGCAGTAGTGTGTGTGAAAAGGATCTTGGGGTCTTAGTAGACCAAACACTGAACATAAGTCAGCAGTGTGATGCGGTAGCTAAAAAGGCAAATGCCTTCTTGGGCTGCATCAACAGAAGTATAGTGTCCAGATCACGTGAAGTGATGGTATCGCTTTACTCCGCTCTGGTTAGACCTCAACTAGAGTACTGTGTTCAGTTTTGGGCACCACAATTTTAAAAAGATGTAAACAAGCTGGAACGTGTCCAGAGGAGAGCAACAAAGATGGTGAGAGGTCTGGAGACCAAGTCCTATGAGGAAAGGTTGAAGGAGCTGGGTATGTTTAGCCTGAAGAGGAGAAGACTGAGAAGGGATATGATAACCATCTTCAAGTACTTGAGGGGCTGTCATATTGAGGATGGCCCGAGTTGTTTTCTGTTGCCCAAGAAGGTCGAACAAGAACCAACGGGTTGAAATTAAATCAAAAGAGTTTCCGTCTAGACATTAGGAAGAATTTTCTAACAGTTAGAGCGGTTCTTCAGTGGAAAAGGCTTCCTTGGGAGATGGTAAGTGCTCCTTCCCTGGAGTTTAAGCAAAGGCTAGATGGCTATCTGTCAGCAATGCTGATTCTATGACCTTAAGCAGAAGATGATAGGGAGGGCATCTTGGGCGTCTTCTGGGCATGGAGTAGGGGTCACTGGGGGTGTGAGGGGGAGGTAGATGTGAATTCCCTGCATTGTGCAGGGGGCTGGACTAGATGCCCCTGGTAGTCCCTTCCAACTCTATGATTCTATGATTCTAGCCACCAACACCACTACTTTATAATGATGGCTGCTTTGTTCGGTGGAGTCTATGACATTGTACTCTATTGAAGTCCCTTCCCTCCTCAAACCCTGACCCCCTTGGGCTCCACCTCCAAAATCTCCAGGTATTTCCCAACCCAGAGCTGGCAAGCCTAAGGTGGGGACTGGGCTTTTGCCGGAATTACAGCTGATCTCCATGCTACAGAGATCAGTTCCCCTGGAGAAAATGGCATCTTCAGAGGGTGGGCTCTTTGATATCACATCCCCATGGAGCTCCTTTGCCTCCTGAAACTCTGACTTCCCCAGGCTCCGCCCCCAAATCTCCAGGTATTTCCCAACCTGGAACTGTTAACCCTAGCCAACCAGGTGGTTGTGATGCTAGATATCGGTAACGGAAGGACACCTCTTCACTTTTATTACATTTAGAATACTGTGCTTGGGAAAGGCCTATGGTTGCCAGACTCCCGCCAGGGGCGGGGGATCCCCCACTTTGGGCCCCCTCCCCCTGGTGCTGTTCAGCGGGGCGGGTGGGGGTCTTCAGGAAGTGATGTCAATGCGCCAACAGCATCGAAGCCTAGGCCTCAATTTGCACCTGGTAAGACCCCCCCCCTTCCCCACCAGTAGCCAGGGGGTACCTGGCAGCCCAAGAAAGGCTATCCAAGAAATCTATGAGGAAAAGCTATGCGGGCATTGCTCTGGTCATTCTTCACTCTGCAAAGCTGTTAGTGATAGCACAGATTCTGGCAGGAAGGAAAGACTAATTAGACCTGGACAAGCTCCTAGTTTTCAGATCCACACCAGCTCCCTGGCAAACAGTGCAAGGAACCAGTAATGAATTGAAATTCAAACAGATGGAGAGGACTGATTTTCCAAATGCCTATGTGTGTGTGTGTGGGGGGGAGGTAATCCTTCCAGCACTCTATAGAAAATGTCTATTGGAAACCAAAATGGGTGGGAGGAATAGGGGAAATAATTACTGTGTCACTCAGCAAACTGTATGTCGGCTCTGTCAGCTGCAGGAGATATAACGCTGGCTCCTCTCTAATCACAACTCAGGCGTATCTAAACTAAAAATTTAGGTCATTTATGCATGGTCGCTTTAACCTCCTTTATTCCCCATTTCAGCCGGGATCAAAGTAACCCGGGTTGGGGGAAACTGTATGCATTGGCTGGAATGATCAGGGACGAAACTGTGTGCTAATAGAGGCATAAATACAGAAAAGCAGTCTCCCAAGTTCAAATCAAGTCCCACCCCTTTAAATGCGGCTCTGTAATTGGCTGACTTCAAAGTACTCACCCTGACAGAAGCTTTCCTTCCCCCCAGACTCAACTGCCGCATTAAAAAGCATTTTAAGAACAAAGAACAAAAAAACGGAGCAATCTGAAAGAAGGGGGGAGGAATCCAAGCCTCATTTTTAAAAAGCCTTTCTTTCGCTCAGAAAGAGCTCCGAGGTAGCAGGAAACACTTGAATCCCCGCCTCTTTACATACCGCTTTGTGATTGGCTGTGAGAGAAGCCAATCTTCTGTGCTTCCCCTGTTTGGCTATCGGCACGCTGCCTTGAAGAGGGGTTTGGAAAAGGGTGGGGCGAAGCTCAACCCGAGAAAGTTGTGCGCTCGCTCAGTGATTCCAGAACGAGCCAGGATGCACGGTTTAATTCAGGCCGGAAGAGGAATGGGAAAAGCCGGGTTTGTTTTGCGTTGAAACGGCATAATGTGCATACTGAAAAATTTGATCCTGGCTGAAACAGGGAATAAAGGAGAGTAAAGCGACCATGCATCAATGACCATATACGACTATTCTCAGAGGATCTTGGGAATTGTAGTTTAATAAGAATGCTGAGAATGCACTCAGGGAATCCAAGCTTGGAATCGAACGTCCGGGACTAGCGTTGCCAGGCAGGAAGTCTGGGGACACGGGGGTGCAACTTCAGCCATAGAGTTTCCGGAAATTCTTAGAAATACTCCATGTCATATGAAACTGCCTTACACTGAATCAGACCCTTGGTCCATCAAAGTCAGTATTGTCTACTCAGACCAGCAGAGGCTCTCCAGGGTCTCAGACAGAGGTCTTTCACATCACCTACTTGCCTAGTCCCTTTAACTAGAGATGCCAGGGATAGAACCTGGGACCTTCTGCATGCCAAGTAGATGCTCTGCCACTGAGTTACAGCCCCTCCTCTGGGTGTTTCCTGGAAGTGAAATTGTGATGCCACCAATGTGGTGTATTTTTCTCTCCTGCTGCCATTCCAAGTGATAGTGGGCAAAGAGGGGTGCTAGCAGCAGAACTTCTGCCATAATAGGTAGGTAGGTAGGTAGGTAGGTAGGTAGGTAGGTAGGTAGGTAGGTAGGTAGATAGATAGATAGATAGATAGATAGATAGATAGATAGATAGATAGATAGATAGATAGATAGATAGGTAGGTAGATAGGCAGGCAGGCAGGGAGGGAGGGAGGCAGGCAGGAAGAAGAAGAAGAAAAGTTGGTTTTTATATGCTGACTTTATCACTTAAGGAGCCCCGTGGCGCAGAGTGGTAAGCTGCAGTACTGCAGTCCAAGTTCTGCTCACGACCTGAGTTCGATCCCGACGGAAGTTGGATTCAGATAGCCGGCTCAAGGTTGACTCAGCCTTCCATCCTTCCGAGGTCAGAAAAATGAGTACCCAGCTTGCTGGGGGTAAAGGGAAGATGACTGGGGAAGGCACTGGCAAACCACCCCATAAACAAAGTCTGCCTAGGAAACATCGGAATGTGACGTCACCCCATGGGTTAGGAATCACCTGGTGCTTGCACAGGGGACCTTTACCTTTACTTTTTTAACACTTAAGGAAGAATCAAACCAGCTTACAATCACCTTCCCTTCCCCTCCCCACAACAGACACCATGTGAGGTACGTGGGGTTGAGAGTGTGTGACTAGCCCACGGTCACACAGCTGGCTTCATGTGTAGGAGTGTCGAAAACGACACGGTTCACCAGATTCGAGTCCGCCGCTCATGTGGAGGAGTGGGGAATCAAACCCGGTTCTCCCGATCAGAGTTCACTGCTCCAAACCACCGCTCTTAACCACTACACCACTCTACATTCTCAAAGGTACTCTGGTAATTTAAAAAGTTACAGTACTGGTTATATACTTAATATTGCCAGTTATCTTATTGTATGTGTAGCCCTGTTCACATTACAGTGAACGCACCTACAACCTGCATGGACATGTGTGCGCCTGTTTGTAAGAAAAGCCCACATGTCTTCACTTTGCAAATAAAACTGGGGACAAGTTTCTGGGTAAATGTGGGGTTTCAATCATATGTTCCGCTGTACATGTAATATGAGAATTACTCAACACCTAAAGAAAGGAAAATCAAGTGTACATTGCACACAGATTGCACATGCATTCATGGTAACTTGTGAACAGGACTAGTGTGTTTGCTGGCAGCCATCTTTTCCCACCACTGCTCTGAGAAAATGTTTTAAAAACGATGTCAGCTGCATTGACGCATCACTTCCAGAAAAACAAACAGGTGATGTAGGGTAACTCTAGGAATCACCGGAAGCTATGGTTTTACCATAGAGCAGGGGTCCCCGACCTTTATGAGCCTGAGGGCACCTTTGGGATTCTGAGACCGGGTGGTGGGCACGACCAGGGAACAAGGTTATGCATAACTCTCATAGAAACCCTTCCAACATTTGGGCAAAAGCTCTGGTTAACAGGATACGTTTTAATCTGCACAGCCAAACAGGACTCCTACTGGTCCCAAGCCCCCACTACTTCCTAATAACACTTGACGGGAGCCACGAAAGGTGGCTCCGCAGATTTGAACGTGGTAAGCAATATTGCAATTTCCATTATATTATAAGCTGTATGATGTGCAATGCATAGCCCAGGTTTGTAACATTCTGTATTAGCTAAGATGTTTTATTTATTACAGAGGTGTTACACCCAGGAGGGGTCGTCGTACCCTTATAAATAAACTTGTGCCCTTAGGAATAAACTGAAGAAGCCTTATGTATGAATTATAAGAAAATTAACTTACAAGGAAATCAACTGATGAAGCAAACCCTTGCGAAATGAACACCAATCTGGAGGTGCCGTTTTGTTAGTTGAAGATGGAATTTTGCATTGTTGAAGATTGAATTCTGCATATTCTGTGGGAATGCATTGTCCTTGGTACTTTTCTGCTCTGGTGAAACAGCCAGCCAATTTCTACCCAGGTGAAGCAACCAGCCCTTTATTACTTTGAACTATTTCTTCGAACTTGGGTTTTTGGACAATTTTATAGTATGTTTATAGGATGCAGATTTTCTTTGCCGTAAAACTTTGTCAGACTTGAGCCCTGGTGCTGCCGTTTCATTTTAACCTCCAGGTAATAGCAGAAGATCTCCTGCTATTACAGCTGAGCTCCAGCCGACAGAGCTCAGTTCCCCTGGAGGAAATGGCCGCTTTGGCAATTGGACTCTATGGCATTGGAGTCCCTCCCCAAACCCCACCCTCCTCAGAAGTGACATAGTGTGGAAACCCCACTTCATATCAGGAGGAAAACAATATAAAACCTGTAGATTATAGATTATATTAAAACAATATAAACCTGTTTTGTTTCCTAATTGTACTCACTCTCTCTCTCTCTCTTCCTGTGGAAGATGCTCTCTCATCTACTTGTTGACAGAGAAGAAAACCGCCCCGGCATGGCATTCTTTCCCAATTTGGGGACCTAATCGGACTTCTTTGTAATCATATTTATTATTAATAACACCAGACAGGTGTAAACACGACCCAAAGAAAGAATCTGCGCTAATTATGGGAACCGAAGACAGTTGCCGCTTCCGGCCATTCACGAGCTACAACCGTCTTTTTGAATGAGCGGCCTTATCTCCGGGTTGACACAAACTGTTATCCGAATCATTTCACACCCATTGTGCCTCCTCTTTAGCCACCTTTTCAGCAGCCAAGAAGCCAGCTGCCGCAACCCCCGTAGCGCCAAACCCGTTTGAGATAGCCAAGAGGCAAGGCCCACGGTTTTATAAAAACATGATTGCTTGCTTTTAATTTAACTAGTTTAATTGGGGTGGCGGGGTGGGGGGTCCCCTACCTTGTTGAACCTGTGAGCCTTTTGGGGGGGGGATTTTGAGAGGGGGTGGTAGTGCCACCACAAAATGGCGGCCATGGGAGGCCAGTCACAAAATGGCTGCCAGGGGTGAATTACTAGGGTTGCCAGATCCCTCTTCACCACCGGCGGGAGGTTTTTGGGGCGCAGCCTGAGGAAGGCAGGGTTTGGGGAGGAGTGGGACTTCAATGCCATAGAGTCCAATGGCCAAAGGGGCCATTTTCTCCAGGTGAGCTGATTGCTATAGGCTGGAGATCAGTTGTAATAGCAGGAGATCTCCAGCTAGCACCTGGAGGTTGGGAACCCTATGAATTACAATAAGTCAACAGGAGACGTTGATGGGGGCGGCTATTTTCAAATGGCTGCTCCCTGTCTGTAGATCCAATGGAAATGCCTTCTAGGGATGCACCTTCTGCTCCATGAGATGGAAGAAAGCCAGGATTGGCTCTTTGCTTTGGGGAAGAGAGCCACAGGAAGCCTCTAGTGGGCACTATGACATGCAGAGTCACCGTGGACTACTTGTTTAATCAGCAGGTGAATCAACTGACACTTGAGTTGATTAACTAGTCGGGGCCAATGTCTATAGATGAGGCTATGAAATAAGTTTGGAGGCTGTCTTGGGTCTAGTATAGTATAGTGACTTTGGGCTAGTCACAGTTTTCTCAGAACTCTCTCAGCCTCACCTACCTCACAAGGAGTCTGTTATAGGGAGAGGAAGGGAAGGAGATTGTAAGCCAGTTTGAGTCTCCTGAAAAGGTAGAGAAAGTCGGCATATAAAAGCCAACTCTTCTTCTACTTCTTCTTCTTCTTCTTCTATAGATCATGATGGGTAGCCATGTTAGTCTGTCTGTAGTACAAAAGAGCAAGAGTCCAGTAGTACCTCCCAACTCAGAAGGCTTTAAGAAGGAAGTGGACATGTTCATGGAGTCGAGGGGTAACCATGGCTACTAGTCAAAATGAACACTAGTCATGAGGCATACCTCTTCTCTCCAGTATCAGAGGAGCATGCCTGTTATATTAGGTGCTGTGGAACCCAGGCAGGATAATGCTGCAGCAGTTGTCTTGTTTGTGGGCTGCCTAGAGGCACCTGGTTGGCCACTGTGTGAACACACTGCTGGACTTGATGGGCCTTGGTGTGATCCTGCATGGCCTTTCTTATGTTCACCTTATAGACTAACAAAATTTCTGGCAGGGTATGAGCTTTCGTGAGTCACAGATCTCAGATATCTGAAGAAGTGAGCTGGGACTCTCAAAAGTTCATGTCCTGCCAGAAATTTTTGTTAGTCTTTAAAGTGCTACTGGACTCTTGCTCTTTTCCATTGCGTCTAGTATGTTAGGGTGGAACAATACGTTCATAGTTAGATAGAACTGGCAGGAGCCTCATCATTTTCTCTTCCTTCCTGGTCATGCATAGTTTATCACAACCTATAACATGTTGTAATCTCAGCATATTTTCCCAATCTTTCCTCAAGTCATCGACTGCTGAAGTCAGGGGTGGGGCTGACAATTCCGGGTGGGAGAATTCTTGGAGATTTAGGGAGCGGAGCCTGGAGAGAATGGGGTTTGAGGAGGGAAGGGACCTCAGTGGGGCATAATGACATAGAGTCCACCCTCCAAAGCAGCTATTTCTAAAGCCATCTAAACTAGTCTTCATCTTCAAGTACTTGAAGGGCTGTCACATAGAGGATGGTGCCAAGTTGCTTTCTGTTGCCCCGAAGGTCGGGACAGAGCCAACGGTTGAAATGAAATCAAAGGAGTTTCCGTCTAGACATTAGGAAGAATTTTCTAACAGTTAGAGTGGTTCGTCAGTGGAACAGGCTTCCTCGGGAGGTGGTAAGCTCTCCTTCCCTGGAGGTTTTTAAGCAGAGGCTAGATGGCCATCTGTCAGCAATGCTGATTCTATGACCTTAAGCAGAAGATGATAGGGAGGGCATCTTGGGCATCTTCTGGGCATGGAGTAGGGGTCACTGGGGGTGTGGGGGGGAGGTAGATGTGAATTTCCTGCATTGTGCAGGGGGTTGGGCTAGATGCCCCTGGTGGTCCCTTCCAACTCTATGATTCTAGCCACCAACACCACTACTTTATAATGATGAATGGAATACATTTTGTCTGATTCTGTTGTGGCCCTGATCCACATGCCTGCTGAACCCAGTGTGGAAACTCCCCATTAGCTGAACAGGCTCCTGACAGAAGGGCCTTTGTCCTTCGCAGCTATTCAAAGTTAAGTCACCCAGAGTTAAGAATTTATTAGGGGAAAGGAAATAGCACGAGGCAGAACAATATCCCTTTCTTTGTAATTAATACCCACAATGCAAGTTAAAACCAACCCTACACGGCAGCACTTAGGTAAATAAGAATCCACCGTGGCATAACCGTCAGAACATCCGCGGCGCATATGGCAGCCTGCGAAATCGACAGGAGGAACAAAGGGCCATCAAATGCAACATCGTCTCCCTGAGAAACGAACACTGTTCAGCTGGGAACTCGTAAGGGACTATCAGCTTCATACTGATAATAGAAATAGTTTAAAACTGCTTATTTGCTAGAGATTTTTCTCCTGCCTAACATCCCGTTCTCCCGCCACAGTTTTAAACCTTTACATCCGACGCGAATCCGCCAGTTAGAAATCCGCCTCGTCGGGGAGAGGGTAAGCCAAGTTCAGTTTCCTCGAGTCGACCTTTCAGCTGCCAGAGCTGAACTGCTCACCTACACATTTCAGGCTCTGTTTTCACAATCCTGACACCGGGGTCACACCTTTGCTCATGTTACCTATAAGCTCCTCAGGCTGACTGCGCTGGTGTCAACTGAGGGGTACCCACAGGCGGCTGGCAGACTGTGTGGGATTTAAGTCATAGAATCATAGAGTTAGAAGGGTCCATAGAGGCCATCTAGTCCAACCCCCTACTCAATGCAGGATCAGCCTAGAGCATCCCTGACAAGTGCTTGTCCAGCCTCTGCTTAAAGCCTGCCAGTGAGGGGGAGCTCACCACCTACCTAGGTAGCCGATTCCACTGTCAAACAACTCTTACTGTAAAAAGAATTTCCCTAATATCCAGCCAGTACCTTTCCTCCCTCAATTTAAACCCATTATTGCGAGTCCTATCCTCTTCTGCCAACAGGAACAGCTCCCTGCCCTCCTCTAAGTGACAGCCCTTCAAATACTTCAAGAGAGCAATCCTGTCCCCCCTCAACCTCCTCTTCTCCAGACTAAACATTCCCAACTCCCTCAGCCTTTCCTCGTAGGGCTTGGTCTCCAGGCCCCTGATCATCCTCTTCGCTCTCCTCTACACCGCTCTATTCTGTCCTTTTTGAAGTGAGGCCTCCAGAACTGCCCGCAATACTCCAGGTGTGGCCTGTCCGATGAAGTCAACACCATTAAACTAATAACAGATCGACACCATGGAATCATGCTTCTGCTTCATCTGCAGAAGGTCCAACATTTGGCCGTTGGCATCTCAACTTGAAGGACCTCCATTTGCTCAGTCAGACAGCTCTGAGCTCAACGAGCAGACCGATGGGTTAGGCAAGTTTCTTTCTTGTGTTCAATAAAGCTAATGTCATAGTCACGCTCTTTCACCAGGGATCTCTGGCAATTGTATTTCTAAGAAAGGGGACAGAATTCAGAGAATTCTCAACACCCTCACCAAGGTACAATTCTGAGGGCTACCAATTACAGTTTTTAAATAGTTCCTCACAGCAGCTGTGGAGAAAGGCTTCTTAGATAATTTTTTAAAAGGAGAACCCAAATGGGCTCAGAACGGCGCCATGTGGAAAGGAAGGGCTCCAGCCATCCCCTCAAGCCATTTTCCTGTGCAAAAACCAAACTGGGGGGTGGTGGTGATTTGACCGATTTTGCTGCTCCACATGGAGTATCTCTGCAAGGCCATGTTAAATGGCGAATCAAGAAACTGAGGATGAAGCAGGTTTGGAGACAGACAAAGAGGCTGCAAAATAATCAATTAGAAACAGTACAACTAGTTGATTAGAAACAGTATAGCTCATATCACTAGATATAATATGCATTCGGTGGGGTTCAGGTACAAGAAAGGTCGTGAGAGTTTCTAGCCACGGAAAGAAGTGAAAATACAGTTCAAGGACTGGGTATAATGGAGGTGGCCCAAAAGATTATCATCTGTATGAGAAACTCGTAATCATTATTTTTGATATTTTTTGTGACTAAAAGTAGCAAGATTATATAGTTCAAAAATGGGGCATATTTATACAATTTATATAAAATTATAATTTATAAACATAAATTATTATTTATATAATTTTAGAGGAGACATGTGTATAGATCTTCGAAGTTTGTTTTTTGTGCCTATCTTAGATAGCCAAGAATGTGCGCCCAGTCAAGCGGGACAGTTTGAGATGATTCTCAAAGCTTATATAGATGGAAATCTGACTAATTATCAGTGTCTTAGAAGATGTTCCGTGCCTGTTGATCCTGTTAACACATTTGACGACTCGTGTAATTCCTGTCCTACAATTATCTATACAGAATTAATGGGTGGTATTATCATCCTTTTACAAACTAGTCGGTGTTAAAGATGGAAGTAAAAGATAGAAGGGATGCAACACTCTCAAGAATGTATTTGCCTGCATTCTTGACCCACAACGAACCAAAAAGCGTTGTTGGGTGTACTTCTTGCCAGGAGATTTAACAATCAGATATAGGAAAGCTAAGCGGAGGCTTTGGGCTTCTCAGAACCGAGCCTATATCTGAATCGGGCCTGGCAAGAGTCATCCAGAACAATACCTTTAGGAACGTCCATTGGATTAAGGGTGCCAAGCAGATCTCTCACGTTCAGCCCGTCGCCGTCATCCTTGCTGAGCCAGTTGTTGCACGGGAAATAAAAACGGAGGTGCGGCCTGTTCATGTCGGTGACGATCACACGATCTAAAAACCAGCTGGGATTCATACTCGTGTTGTCATGCTCAATTCTGAAAGGCAAGTCGGAAGGGGAATCAGATTCAAGTGTGGGATCTTACTCAGATTGAATGTTTTGGAGAGATCTGGCAGTGCGGTTTTTTATTTGTTTGATTGTTAATATTGTGTTTTATTTGCAGCTTGTAGCCTTGTTACAGCACAATCCTAAGCATGGTTTTTGGGGCGTCTGTCATAGATCCTCTGACAGGAATTGACCCATTGCAGATTACAGGATTCCCAAGAGAAATGGCTATAGGGTAAACACTTGAGATCAATAGACAGTGATTGAATGTGTGTGTGTGTGTGTGTGTGTGTGTGTGAAGTGCAGTCAAGTTGCAGACGACTTATGGAAACCTCAGCAAGGGGCTTTCAAGGCAAGCAACTAAGCAGAGGTGGTTTACCGCTACTTTCTCTGCAGAGTCTTCCTTGGTGGTCACCCTTCCAAGTACCGACCCTGCTTGACTTCCAAGAGCTGAGGAGATCGGGCTATACCATGCCTCCTTCCCTCCCCAGTGATTGAATACAAAATTCTAAAGCTTCATCCCCAGAAATATAAACAAATATTATAAATACTAGCAAATATACTGTATGGCAGCAAATAAACAAATATAGCATTGCAAGTCTTATTTGTTTGAACAGCAAGCATAATCTGATAAATAAAGCCCCGTGGCGCAGAATGGTAAGCTGCAGTACTGCAGTCAAAAGCTCTGCTCACGACCTGAGTTCGATCCCGATGGAAGTCGGTTTCAGGTAGCCGGCTCAAGGTTGACTCAACCTTCCATCCTTCTGAGGTCGGCAAAATGAGCACCCAGCTTGCTGGGGGGTAAAAGTGTAGACGACTGGGGAAGGCCATGGCAAACCACCCTGTAAACAAAGTCTGCCTAGTAAACGTCAGGATGTGACGTCACCCCATGGGTCAGGAATGACCCAGTGCTTGCACAGTGGACTACCTTTACCTAAGGGGGCAGGACATTTTTTCTCCAGGTTGTTCACCTCCCTTACACCACTATATAAGCAAAATTAGGCCTAATTATCAGGTATGAAACATATCCCACTGAAGTCAATGGAGAATTCCTTTATTTAAGAGAGATGTGAAGCATATTTTTTACTACTGCTACTACTACTGCTGCAGTACTACTAGTAGTAGTAGTACAGAGTACAGCTCTTGTCTACTTTATGGGCAGCTAATCAGGAATTTGGCATATCCATCATCAATACCAACTTCGATCAGAAGGACAGCCTTTAGGAATTGTGTGAGACCGTCATC
The DNA here is from genome assembly GCF_029931775.1 of Euleptes europaea. NCBI lineage: Eukaryota > Metazoa > Chordata > Lepidosauria > Squamata > Sphaerodactylidae > Euleptes > Euleptes europaea. Next base: position 114,876,185 of record NC_079315.1, on the reverse strand, counting down.
CGCTTGCCGTACTTATTCCCTAGGACTATACTCCAGCCAGTTCACTGAGAGGATGGCATTAATTCTATTACAATACCTTATCTTCCTTATCGTTCCAACGTTGTTGGTTCTCACTCGGAAGACATCTGTTTTGCTCCTCTCAAATGCACTCTCACTCCTGAAATATACACACACCAAAAAAAAGTTAGGATTGATTCATACATACACATACATCCTACTCAGTGCAATCCTATGCAGAGTTACTCCAGTCTAAACCCACTTAAATCAACGGGCTTACATTGCGGTAGCTCTGCACAGGATTGCACCACAAAGACTTCCATGTGATGAACCCGTCACCAAAATTGTATTGCATAGGGAGGTTTAACCCTCGGGCACAATGTCTTAGAAGAGGAGTCCCCAACCTTGTTGAGCCTGTGAGCACTTTGAAATTGTGTCAACAATTAGTGGGTGCCACTCCAAAATGGCTGCCATGGGTGGGGCACAGGCAGCCACAAAATGGCTTCCACGTTGATTGGGACCAGTCACAAAACGTCAGGAGGTTCCAAGCCAGGCATTGGTTTATGGCAGAGTCAGTGGGTTCTTAATGGTTTCTGAAGACCCAAAAGTGATGCTTCCTATATTTTTGGAAGCATCTCCAGTGAGGTGGGAGAACACCAGGACTGGCTCTTTGCTTTGGGGAAGTGATGCTTTGGAGTAGAAGGAAGTGGGCACCAGGAAATATACTGGTGGGTACCACGGCACCCACAGGCCCCACACTGAGGATCAATGTCTTAGGATGTTCATGAACATACTAAGTCAGACAGCGGGCGCTTTCATACATCCTGAATAATGCACTTTCGATTCACTTTCAGTGCACTTTAACAATTGTTCGCAACCGTGAAACAGCAAAATCCAGCTGCAAAGTGCATTGAGAGTGGATTGAAAGTGAATTATTCGACATGTTTGAAAATGAACAGAATGAACGAAACAGGAAGTGTGGAACGTGCACAGGAAGTCTCTTCTAAGGTATAGTTAACCTTGGCTCCAGGGGCAGAAAGAGATGTGTTGGCAAAGCAGACAGGCTGAAAGAGAAAAGATCCCATGAAACAACAGAAGCTATAGACATGGCAGCCAAAGAGATGGGGTGGGACCAGCAGCAGATCAAACACGAGAATCTGATCCCAGAATAGGTAAAAAGCAAGGAGCCCTGAGAAGACAAGCAGAAAATCGAGGAAAAGAGGGACCATTAAGGGGGTGGGGTGCAGAAAGCTCACATCGCTGCTGGATATACAAAAATTCTCACACATGTACAAGACTTTGGGTCCCCATACGGGAGAAAAGCGGGATAAAAAACTTACTAAATTTTAAAAAAAATGAATAAGGGGGGGACATGACAGTGATTTATAAAGTTAAGTGAGGAGTGTAGAAAGAGGATAGTGAGAAACTGACGCAGGTGGTGGGCCGTAGATTCAGCACAGAGTAAAGGAAGCACTTCCCACAAGGCATAAATAACTTCGGGAACTGGCTGCCACAGGATGTAGTGACAGCCACTAGCTTAAGGGGCTTTAAAAAGGTACCAGATAAATTCAGACAGGCCTTGTCCACAGCTATTAGTCATGATGGCTTGATGAAACCTTGACAGTGGCCAGGCAAAGCACCCCTGAACATCCACAGCTGAGGAGGCAGCCTTATTTTGGCCTTTGTCCCCTGTTCATGGGCTTGCCAGGGGCATTTGGCCGGCTACTGCAAGAAATGGAACAGTGGACAAGATAGACCATCTGATCCAGCAGTGCATGTGTTAGGTGGCCATTAAAGGAGGGGTATAAATAAAGCGAAGATGATGATGATGATGATGATGATGATGATGATGATGATGATGATAGATAGATAGACAGACAGACAGACAGACAGACAGACAGACAGACAGACAGAAAAGTGGGGGCATGCTGTGTCCCACCCAAGGAAAAAACCCTGCATGGAAATGGCCCAGTGCTCAAATGAGTAGCCTCTTCCAATTTAGTTAACTATAAGCTTGCGTCCGTTTCCTCCTGTATTTCAGGAAGGCGCCTTTGTTAAAGTTTTTTCAAAATGCAAAATGATTGGCATTTAATCACTGATTAGTGAGAAAAACAAAAGTTCAACCCGTTGATAAAAGGAGAGGAGAAAAGTATCATTTGGGTTTCTGCTACGGTGATCAATATACCTTTGGTTGGGTTTGGCCCAGTACAGAAAGGAAACCCAGAAGCAAGTATGGGTTATAGACACCATAACTACATAAATATGAATTAAACCAAATATAGTTTGGGAACCTCCAGAACTTCAATTCCTCATGACAAGTAGCTTAGAAAATTGTCAAGCGTTTGCGTGATTTACAATACAGGGTGCTTCGTAAGACATTCGCATGCCTTATAGTGACCATTCACAAGCGCATAAGCAAAACGCATTGGTGGAAATTGCCATGCATTTTACTGCTAGTGTACAGCCGTGAAAGGGGAGGGAAGACAAAAGCAGCATGACGATCAGCCAGAAAGGTACCTTGGTTGAGGAAATGCATGGTATTTTATCTCATCGATGCCGTGAAAAACAACCAGGGATATAAAATGTCATGCATTTTGGAAGTCATTTCATCAGTGTGAAAACAGCTCATTGGAAGATACGTGAAATTCCATCCTTTTGCCATAGTCTGTGAGCAATGTAACAAATCTGGGAGCCACTAATGTTCCCCCCCCCCTTACAAAGCATCCCAAGAGTTAGCAAGAAATCCATTAATACTGTAAAACACAGCAGGACTAACAAATGGAAACAGACCTCTCCTCATTTTGCCAAAAGGGTCTTTTTCCCCCTCTCCAAATGCCCCCCCACTCCCATGGGAACACTTAGGAGACCCTCAGAGGAAAAAAACTGGAATCAGGAAGCAAAAACGAAAACATAACAAAGGCCAAATGGAGATACAGAAGAAGCAAACATTGCTACCGATTTTTGCCTTAGGTTGCTGTTTTAGGATTCGGAAAGGAGAGAAATCTCTAGAAGCGACGAATATTCTCAACGAGGGAAATTTCGTATAGCCCCATGATTAAATTGAAAAATTAAATTGATTAAAGATAGACACGAAAAAAAGGCTGGGTATCTGAAGACTGCAGGCCTATGCACTGTTACACAGGAATAGATCCTGTTGGACTAGTTTCCAAGTAAACGTACGTGGGATCTGGTCCTGCAATTATTTACTCACATTCACGTTATTATCTTTCTATCCTGTGCTTTCTCCAAGAAATGCAAGGCATCCAAAGAGGTACTTTCCCTCCCTTCATTTTATATCCACAACAAGACTGTGAAGTAGATTAGGCTGAGAGAGATGAGTGGATTTATTTAATTATTTATATCATTTATACTCCACTTTTCTCCCCAGTGGCGACTCAAAGCAATTTACATCATTCTCCTCTCCTCCGTTTTATCCTCCCCAACGGCCTTGACCGCACTTATTATTTTCTTAATTTGTGTACCCGTACTGCTTGGGGGGGGGGGGGTCCTTTTCTGCATGTGCTCTGCTCCCTCTAGTGGTTGCTTCGATATTTCATTGCTTTTAAAGTGCTTGGGGGTAAACCGGTGATACGACGATGAAATATCGAAGAGACCACTAGAGGGAGCAAAGCACATGCAGAAAAGGGGGGGACTGACCAATAGGGGCACACAAGCAATGAAATAACATGTGTGGAAAAGCCCAATGACCAAATGAGTTAGATTACGCTGAGAGTGTGTGACTGGCCCAAGGTCACCCAATGAGTTTCCATGACAGAGTGGGGATTCGAACCTGGGTCTACTAGGTCCTAGTCCGACACTCTCACCACTACATTTGAACCCAGGTACAATGTTACCAAAACAGACTAGAGCCAGTTTTTGAGGAAGACTCACATGTGACCTTAAAAAACAGGGGCAAAAACACTCCCCATCCTAGTCAAGGCTTTGTAAGCAGGGGCGATGGTTCCTCAACGAAAACCTCTTTTTGTCCTGAATGGGTGCAATGAAAGTGACAATCTCCATTGACTCCCTATTTATTACATCACATATGGCAAAGAGGTCTGAAATTTCATGTATCTTCTTTACCAGTCCCACATTATTTGCCTTTACAAGATTTTCATGTTTGAGTTGCTTCATTTGGGGGAGAGAACCGCTTTTGAGGGCAAAATTTAAATTAGCTGCTGGTACCTCTTGCCGGAGCTGAAATGGAGAAAATGTGAAGTTATGATTCAAGATTAACATTATTAAAAAAAAAAAAAACATTGACATCCAAAGACGTGCACAGAGGCACTTCTCAGATCGGACTTCACAGATAGGAGAGGCTTAATCATTTCCTACTGAGATTCTTTTGCAAAGAATTAAGAAACTACGCAGTGGGGAATTCAAAGACAGTTTGCTTTTACAGAAGTAGGCCAGGGGGAAAATAAATAGAATAAGCTCTACGGAGTCAACAGATGGCCTACCCCATTTATAATTCCCATGGTATTCTGCACATGCCCAGATGTGGGTCCAGTAAAGCCACACTCAAAGCTGGCCACATGGCGGAGGTCATTTCATTATGTCCACCACCTACCTTTCAGCAGGCAATGCAATTTGTACATTAAAAAAAAAAAAAACCTAGCTCTTAACATAAAAGCCACCAGTTCTATTCCCTTGAGCACACCAGTCTGCAAACAGCATTAAGTAAAGAAACATCTCCACCTATGGGCAGCTAAAAAAATAATCACACTGGGTATATTAATCCACTTCAATGCGGCTCAGTTCACTACAGGAAACTTCATATGATGTCACAGAAATTGCTGGGTTGTATCTCTGGATGAGACATAAAGAGAACACCAACTTTTGAGTGGGCATTGCAAAGAAGTGGTAGGGAAAGGGTTAAGGTACATGTGCGGATTCACTCATGCTCAAGTAATTCATGCACGTCTAAGTAAATTTGTCTTACAAGCTTTGCATGCTTTCAGAAATGTGCTCCATCCATCAGCAAGGAAACTATCATATTTTGCAACCAAAGCACTCCAATAGTTTACTGAAAAGGGCCACCGATAGAGTTGCCAACCTCCAGGTGGTGGCTGGAGATCTCCCACTATTACAACTGATCACCAGGAGACAGAGATTAGTTCCCCAGGAGAAAATGGCCGCTTTGGAATGGGGACTCTATGGCATTGTAACCCACTGAAATCCCTCCCCTCCCCAAACCCCGCTCCACCAAACCTCAGGCTCCACCCCCCAAATCTCCAGGTATTTCCCAACCCGGAGCTGGCAACCCTAACCACTGAGCTCATCAGATTCACCTCCCAAGATGCTTACTTGCTAGTCAGGTGGGCCTTTGGGGTGATGCCAAATTCTCCAAAGAGAGTGACGAAGATCTTGGCGTCCGTCCCTGCTCCTCGGACATCGCCCGTCACCGTCACGACTTCGTAGACTGTGAAGAAAGAGCAGACAGGACATGAAAACCCAAGAAAGACCTAGTCTTGTTGTCAGGGGTTGTATGGAGAGGGTCAGGCAAGGAACTGTTTATCAAAATGCAGGGTTTGGGAAGGGTAGGCCCCTAAGCAGGGTGCAATGCCACAGAATGCGCCCTCCGAAGCAGCCCCTTTTCCCCAGGGGAATTGATCTCTGCGGTCTGGAGATCTGTTGTAATTCCAGGAGCTCTCCAGGCCTCACCTAGAAGTTACAAGCAAAATGATACGCGCTGGTAGAAAGTAGCCTTTTTGCAGACTTTGGCCAGCTTGTTGCAGCCTTAACAGACAGACACTCACCGGGTGAAGAATTCGAACTCTCCTCTCTTGTTTGGTTATTACGCACGTTGTTGTTGAGCTGTATTGTCAGGTTGCTGTTTAGTTGTATTGTCAGGTTGTAGGATAGATATGGTCAATTTATGTCTATGTTTAAAATATTGTCGAAGGCTTTCACGGTCAGAGTTCATTGGTTCTTGTAGGTTATCCGGGCTGTGTGACCGTGGTCTTGGTATTTTCTTTCCTGACGTTTCGCCAGCAGCTGTGGCAGGCCTGCCACAGCTGCTGGCGAAACGTCAGGAAAGAAAATACCAAGACCACGGTCACACAGCCCGGATAACCTACAAGAACCTATGTCTATGTTTATTTAATATAAACATCATTGCACTAATATTGTATATTGCACTAATTTTGTATAGCGGTCTACGATGCTGAAGCCCATTTACCTATTTTGCTACCACAGCAAGAAGTTGGCAGCCCTAGGTCATATAATGAGGCAACATTGGGAAATGCTACATCCATACCGTTAGCGATCTGTCTACTACCCAGCATCGTGTCTTACTCCTCCAACCTGCTAGCCCACACCCCTGCGAGCAAGAAACAGGCTCCAGGAAAATGTTGTCCAGAACTGGGAGGGAGAGCTGAAGCACAGTTCTCTCCGAACTCTCTCAGCCCCACCTACCTCACAAGGTGTCCATTGTGGGGAGAGGAAGGGAAGGAGATTAGAAGCCAGTTTGATTCTCCCTTAAGTGATAGAGAAAGTTGGCCTATAAAGACCAACTCTTCCTCCTGTGTGGGACCCACCTGAGACGCCCCCCGCAAGTCCTCGTGTGTCCCCTGCTTGTATCATTCTATTCACGTGCCCTCTTATGGGGGGAAAAAATTCTAAACATAAAAATATTACAGTAAGTGGGGGCCCTTTATGAACTATTATGGGGTGCAAAACTGGAAAAGCTCACCACAAACAGTAATATGAGACTGTGAGTAGAGGGAATTGCCTGCATTGCAAGTCATCACGAAAAGCTGCCAACTATTTCCACAGACTGTTACGCAAGCCCACTTTGGCCAGAGCATTGGCAAAAAGAGGCGTATTATTTATATTTTTCATATTGTTTCTGGTTTCCTTGTTCCTGGTTTTTAAAATTCTGTTCTCTGCCTTACAGGGGACCCAGGGGTTCCCATTCATGCTTGAGAGAGATCTGCTTTATGCTGAGCTGTTATGTTTTTACTGAGATAAAGACAGTTTTTGTTTGCTCGTCCCAGAAGACTTTGGCGCAATGGGGGACCTGTTTCTTGCCCAGCACCATCTAAAGTCGGTGAAACCTCAAGTTGTCCAATCTTAAGGCCTGTTGATTTGTGGCTCCTTCACAATGCCCTGCAAGATTGTTGTTGTTTTGTACCCCCCACCTCAAATTTTATTCTCTACTCCACCATTCTCCCCAATGGGGACACAACCCATGGCACTGTGGTTAAGAGCGACGGACTATAAACTGGAGGAGGAGGAGGAGGAGGAGGAGGAAGAAGAAGAGTTAGTTTTTATATGCTGACTTTCTCTACCACTTAAGGAAGAATCAAACCAGCTTAAGGAAGAATCAAACCCCTCCCCACAACAGACACCCTGGGAGGTAGGTGGGGCTGAGAGAGCTGTGGCTAGCCCAAGGTCGTGTGGAGGAGTGGGGAAACAAATCTAGTTCACCAGATTAGCCTCCGCCGCTCATGTGGAGGAGTGGGGAATCAAACCCGGTTCTCCAGATCAGACTCCACCACTCCAAAGCACCGCTCTTAACCACTACACCACACTGGCTCTCTTGGAGAACTCGGTTTGATTCCCCACTCCTCCACATGAAGCCTCTGGGCGTCCTTGGGCTAGTCACAGTTCTCTCAGAACTCTCTCACCCCCCCCACAAGGTGTCTGTTGTGGGGAGGGGAAGGTAATTGTAGGCCGCTTTTGTTGTGTCCGTGAAAATCATACAGGTCACACACACGTACACACACACACACACACACATTCCATTGCTTGAAAGCACAAACGGTACATATAGACACACAGTCACACACTCACATACACACACTCCATTGTTGAAAGCGCAGATGCTGCAGACACAAACACACATCCGATTAAACTGTCTTTTACCCAAGGACAGAAACCACCCTCCCTCCTTTCCCGTTCGTGCACACAAAAGAACTCTCTGATCCCACATAGATTGCTTTGTTCCTTCAATATAGCGAAAGACCGATTAGGCGCGCCTGCACAAATGAAAGTGCCGACTTCGTATCTTAAATAGGCAATGATGCGGCTGGAGACCGTATGGTCGAATATATCTTTTAATGGAATGTAACCGCCTTCATGGTATAAGAAGTACTGTGTCTCCTTTGCCCGGGTGTGGCAGGCTCCCGACTCTGTTTGCTTTGGAGTCTGTGCACCCGGTTCTCTGCTTTGGCCAAATAAAAGAGCTGTAGTTCATCCAACCTCCTCCCTATTGTCTTCATTGGACTTTATAGATAATTGGGTCACAACACTTTGAAACTCCTTTTGGTAGAGAAAAGTGGGGTATGAAAACCAACTCTTCTTCTTCTAATCATCATTCTTCTTTTTTTTTTTTTAAATTATTTTTATTATTTTCTACAATTCAACTAAAATAAACATATCTCAACAATATATTCAGTTGTAACTGCTTGTAACAAAAAAAGTTCATTGCTATTACTGAGAATATGTTATCTATAATATTCTATGCTATCTACTATATGTGACTTCCCCGCATCTTCTTCAGTCACTAATTCTACTGGTTAACACTTTTGCATTTCAAATTAATTTCTAATCCTTATTTTCTCTCATACAGACTTGCTTTAAGCTATCTATACTACTTCTATAAGCAATTTCAAGTCCTACCTAGTTATAATATTATCATCATTGTCTCTATATAACATTCTATTATTCTAAATTAAAGGGATTAGATCAATACATAAACAAATTTTCCCATTAAAAATTCATCAAAGTAAATCCACCGTGGCTCCCTTACACCCCAAAAATAAGCATCATTTTAGCCATTATCTTGTTTTGGGAGGGGATCTGCCAGTCCTTCTTTATTTCCCAATCCCCACCCCCCGTTTTTCAATATAGTAGCTGCAATTCTGGCCTCTGAAGATGTAAAAGAAGATCCCGGTGATTGTATCCATTGGCTTCTTGTTAAAATTTCCAGCATCTTCTTGGTAAAATCCTTCATCATGTCTCCCTCCATCGCTGGCTGCCAGGAAGTGTTTTCTTGGGATAATAATGCTCCTCCTGTCAGCAGTGACTCAAACAAGTAAATTGTAGAGGTATTGAGTTCTTTCATGTTGCTCTCTCTCCTTGCCAACTGGTCACTTGCAGCTACCTCTTTAAAATCTTGGGTCTTCATATTGTGGATCTCCTCAATAATTGTGTCCAGTTTTCCATTAATTGATTTAAATAGGATATTCATCACCTCAGCTAGTTGAAATGCTTGATGTGAGAGCGCTTGTTGTTTTTCGAAGACTAAATCTTGTTGCACTGCAAACATGTCCATTTGTTTGAGTAACATCTCTTCCAACCTCTTGTTTGACATATCTGCTTGTATTCTTATATAGAAGCAGGCTTTGTAATTTTCAAGATATCCTCAATTATGCTTCAAAGCAGCACAGATAAAGAAAAGAAAGTAGACAGGAAACTGCAGTATCATAGACCCTGCGTCGTCTCCTCTCGGTGGTTAAGTAGTAGGAACGATTTGATGGTTACACCGGGGAGATTCACTTCAAGTCTTCCAATCTGCCCTGTCTTTTCGATGGTAACAAAGCCCTTCTTGTTATCTTCCGGTCTTAAGAGGCGACGTGGCTGGACATTGAATCAAAGAAGCCGGAAGTGGGGGGGGAAGGTTCTCGTCTCCCTCCCTCCCCTCAAAGCATTTAATTGGTAGTTGTAAAGTCATTCAGAAGTCCCTTTTATTGCGTCTACTCACTGATCAAGTTGATAAGGTCTTAGTCAGTTCATTTAATGGCATTTGTTTATTTTAAAAGTCTCGTTACGCTGGGCAGGGAGTCGCCGGTTTTCGTAGGTGTTTTTATCGTCATTCAGGTCTTCTCAATCAAGATAAAGGCAAAAAGTGTCTTTTTACTCACTTTGACTTCCAAAGGTGAGGCTTCTTGTTCTTTTCATAGATTATTTGATGTTAATGTATAGAGGAGGTCAAAGCCTATAATCCAAAGAGTCGTCCGTGGCAATGGTAGCCCCTATGCCGGCGGGGACAACTTCCAACTCAACGGGAGGCTTAAAAAAGCTCTCTCGGAGAATATGGGAGTCCAAACCACTCTTGAAGGCTGCAGGGGAATTTCCTGCTTCCCGATCCACTATTTAGGACCGAGTTGGAGTGCTTTTTGCACTCCAAATCTAAACGACTCTTGGTGTTTCCTGGGAGCCCCCAGGAAACAATGGCGCTCGGACCAAACGCTCTACAGGAAGTAATAATCATCATTCTTCTCTCCTCCTATTTTATTCTCACAAGAACCCTATTATGTAGGCAAGGCTGAGAGTGTGTGGCTGGCCCAAGGTCACCCAGCAAACTCCCTTCACAGAATTGGGATCTGAACCTGAGTTTCCCAGATCCTTGCCCAACAATTTAACCACTACACCACTTGCTTTGTTCTTAATAACCAGCCTGATTAAGAGTTTTGGAGAATCTGAAAGCTTGCTCATTATTTTCTGATATTTTGGTTGGTCCTAATAAAAGCTATTCCAGTCCTGTTGCTTAAAGCAAAGGTTCCCAAACTATGCTCCACGAACCACTTGGTGCTCTGAGAAACATCTAGTTTAGTATATAGGTGCTAGGTGAAAATTAGTGCTCCGGGACGAAGCACTTTTCTCTCCTGAAAAGTGCTCCATGACTCAAAAAGTTTGGGAACCGCTGGCTTAAAGTACAGCTTTGTCAGTTCCCCCCCCCTCCCCTCCATGTTAGCTCTCCATCTGTATACATCAACCAGGCCAATGAAACAAAAGGATGGGAAGGAAAGGAAAAGAAGATAAAGATGACCTCAGGCACAACAGACACCACAGCTCAGACCTTATAAAACATTTAACAACACCCGTTGCTTGCTTCCACAAAAAGAAAAAAAGGTCCCCTGCAATGTGAAACAAGCCGGAACGCATGTTTGGTAGAAATGGAGTCACAAATCCTAGTAGAGCAGGGGGAAAGGAATCTTGAGGGTATTTCCAGCTACTGGATCTTTCAGATGTTAGGTAGAATCATAGAATCATAGAGTTGGAAGGGACCACCAGGGTCATCTAGTCCAACCCCCTCCACAATGCAGGAAATTCACAACTACCTCCCCCACACACCCCCAGTGACCCCTACTCCACACCCAGAAGATGGCCAAGGTGCCCTCCCTCTCATCATCTGCCTAAGGTCATAGAGTCAGCCTTGCTGACAGATGGCCATCTAGCCTCTGCTTAAAATCCTCCAGGGAAGGAGGGCTCACCACCTCCAGAGGAAACCTGTTCCACTGAGGAAGTGCTCTAACTGTTAGAAATTTTTTCCTAATGTCTAGATGGAAACTTTTTTGATTTAGTTTCAATGCGTTGGTTCTGGTCCGACTTTCTGGGGTCTTTGGATTCAGCATATTCACCACAGCCATAACTCACACACAGGTCCCCACAACTTTTGCCTGATGTCACTTCTCACTAGGCCTGTCGATTCGTTTCGTGCTGAACTGGAAATCCCCTGAAGCAAGCTTGAATCGGGGCTTCCCAGTTCGTTATGAACCTAAAGCAAAAACTGCAGAGATTCTCGAATCTGAACTTGCCAGCTTCAGGGAGTCTCTGCTTTGAATTTGTCAAGTTCGACTTCAGGGAATGCAGCCGAGGCGGCGCCTGCTTTCTTTGTTTCAATTAGAAATAATTTGAAACAAAGAAAGCTCTTCCTCCTTGAGGCAGTCTTCAAGAATTCAACTAAATGAATTCTTCTCATCTGTCTTCACTGTTGAAGATACAGGGCAGATTCCTTCTCCTGAACAGAGATTTTGGAGAGGGGAAAATGAGAAACTGAGGCAAATAGTGGTAAGAAGGCAGGAAGTCCTAGCACGTCTAGACAAACTGCAAACTAACAAGTCACAGGGACCAGACGGTATTCATCCTAGAGTTCTTCAAGAACTCAAATGGGAAATTGCTGAACTTCTAACAAAGATATGTAATATGTCCCTTCGATCAACCTCTGTACCAGAGGACTGGAGAATGGCCAATGTAACACCCATTTATAAAAAAGGTCCCAGGGGGGACCCAGGAAATTACAGGCCAGTTACCTTAACGTCTGTTCTGGGTAAATTAGTGGAAAGCATTATTAAAGATAGAATTGTCATGCATATAGAAGGGCAAGGTCTGCTGGGCAAAACCCAACATGGCTTCTGTAAGGGTAGGTCCTGTCTCACTAACCTATTAGAGTTTTTTGAAAGCGTCAATAAGCATGTGGACAGGAATGAGCCTGTGGATATTGTGTATTTGGATTTCCAAAAAGCTTCTGACAAAGTCCCCCACCAAAGACTGCTAAGCAAACTTCATAGTCACGGGATAAGAGGACAAGTCCTCTTATGGATTGAAAGCTGGCTGAAAAATAGGAAGCAGGGAGTAGGAATCAATGGTCAGTTCTTGCAATGGCGGGATGTGAGCAGTGGGGTGCCTCAGGGATCTGTGTTGGGACCGGTGCTTTTCAACCTGTTCATCAATGACCTGGAGTTGCGGTTAAACAGTGAAGTAACCAAGTTTGCAGATGACACCAAATTATTTAGGGTGGTTAAAACAAAACTGGACTGTGAATAGCTCCAGAAGGATCTCTGCATACTGGAAGAATGGGCATTAAAATGGCAAATGAGATTCAATGTGAGTAAATGAAAAGTGATGCATATTGGGACAAAAAATCCCAGCTTCACATATACACTGATGGGATCTGTGCTGGCAGCGACAGACCAAGAAAGGGATCTTGGGATGGTAGTGGATAGCTCAATGAAGATGTCAACCCAGTGTGCGGCTGCTGTAAAAAAGGCAAATTCCATGCTGGCCATAATTAGACGAGGAATAGAGAATACAACTGCTGATATCATACTGCCCTTGTACAAATCTATGGTGAGACCACACTTGGAATACTGTGTACAGTTCTGGTCACCACACCTAAAAAAGGATATTACAGAGCTTGAGAAGGTCCAGAAAAGAGCAACCAAAATGATTAGGGGACTAGAGCAACTGTCCTATGGGGAGCGGTTAAGACGCTTAGGGCTGTTTAGCTTGGAAAGAAGGTGGCTGAGGGGAGACATGATAGAGGTCTATAAAATTATGCATGGTTTGGAGAGAGTGGACAGGGAGACGTTTTTCTCCCTCTCCCATAATACTAGAACACGGGGTCATCTGCTAAAGCTGGAGGGTGAGAGATTCAAAACAGATAAAAGGAAGTATTTTTTTCACACAACGCATAGTTAAATTGTGGAACTCCCTGCCCCTGGTTGTGGTGATGGCTGCCAGCTTGGAGGGCTTTAAGAGGGGAGTGGACATATTCATGGAGGGGAGGGGTATTCATGGCTGTTAGTTAGAATGGATACTAGTCATGCTGCATACCTATTCTCTCTAGTATCAGAGGAGCATGCCTATTATTTTGGGTGCAGAGGAACGCAGGCAGGATGTTGCTGCTGCAGTCGTCTTGTTTGTGGGCTTCCTGGAGGCACCTGGTTGGCCACTGTGTGAACAGACTGCTGGACTTGATGGGCCTGGTCTGATCCAGCATGACTTTTCTTATGTTCTTAAGGAGACAAACAAACAGCCAACCAGCAGTGGCCAGCTGGTTCTTCTGGCCAATCAGAAGGGATTCTCCATTTTGAACTGGGAACTTTCTTGCTAACATTGCCTCTTTTGTGGTTTACACTGTGGGCGTGGGACGGCTACAGTGTGAAACCGCAAACAAGGAAGTATTTTAAACAAAAATGTACCAGAAAAGAATAGGAAAACCTTTCTCATGGCTCCTGGGGGGGTATCTTTTGAGCTGGAGGTCCCAAATGTTCAGGGTAGCTTGGCGGGACCCTCCTTGCAAGAACCCCCAGATTTAGTGAAGATTGGGTCAGGGGTTTCAGAGTTATGGGGTCTGGAAGGGGTCTCCCCCATCCACCCATTGGAATGAATAGAAGCCGGTTTCATCCCATGCAAGAGGCTTGGATTTTAAAAGGACATTTTCCTCTGTGCTTGAAGCTGGCTCAATCTGCATATGAATCGCAAGGAGATTGCCTATTTTGCATTTGTATACGTCTCCAGCTTACCCTCTGCAACTAGCTCTTGAGAAACTGCCTTCCAAATAGCTGAAGAAAGGTGAGGCAAACAGATCTCCAGCTCAAAAGATGCCCCCACCCCAAGCCGCAGAAAACCGCGAATGGGTTTAAATGGCTTTAAATGGCCAAATTTTTTGGGAATCCCGAATTTAAACCTGAATTCTACCTACCCCGACATAGGGGAATTTGGGGTTCCTCGGGAAAAAAAGGCCATTTAACCCCGAATCCAAATTAAAATGATTTTTTAAAAATTCAACAGCCCTACTTCTCACAACTTTAGTTATGCACCAATCAACCAGGGTGTAAGCAGCTGCTTTCTGCACACATCCTTTAGAAGGCCTTTTCACACATTTATTTTATTTAAAACATTTATTAGCTGTCTTTCTTCCTTGCATATTTCAAGGTGGCTTATAAACCCCCCAATTAGCAGGAAGGAGAGCAATAATACTGCCCAACCTTACAAGGCTGCGTAAGGACACCTGAAATAAGGTTTATGAGCCCTCTGATCCCCTTGGTGTTCAATAACAGGCCGTTATTATTTATGAAAATGGCATCTCCATTTCAGAAGAAAAGGGCAGCTAAATATGTACCCATTAAACTTTGTAAAAGACAGGAACAGATCAACATGAGTGAATCCTAATACAAAGAAAACAAGGACTGAGTTCTGAAAGAACGGTGACTAGCCCAAGGTCACCCATCTGGCTTCATGTGGAGGAGTGAGAAATCGAACCTGGTTCTCCAGATTAGAGTCCACTTCACCATGCTGGCTCTCCTGCCTCTTCTCCTGCCTTTTCCTTCCAGACTTCACAACTCACATGAACAAATGATGCTGCCTTCTACTGAACCAGACCTTTGGTCCATCAAGGTCAGTCTTAGGGTTGCCAACCTCCAGGTACTAGCTGGAGATCTCCTGCTATTACAACTGATCTCTAGCTGATGGAGAAGTTTGAAAAAGCAGTTCAGTGTTTCTGTTTATTTTCATATTTTGTCTTTGTGAGGCTTTTCCACCCATTTTATTTGGTTAGTTCATTTATACCCTGCCTTTCTCCCCTATGTGGACACCAAAGTGGTTTACCTCATTCTCTTCCATTTTATCTTTACAAGAACCCTGAAAAATAGGTTAGACCATTTGTTAGGCGGGCCAGATACAACATCAATGTCACTTGGTCGGGCCAGGCCATGCCTCACCAGTCTTGGCTGGCTCATGGGCCAGATTGGAGCTCTCAAGGGGCTGGATCCGGCCCCTGGGCCACATGTTTGACACCCCTGGGTTAGACTGTGAGTGTGAAACTGGCCTAAAGTCACCCAGCAAGTTTCCACAGCAAAGCACGGATTCAAACCTGGAGCTTCCCAGATCATAGCCACTCTAGCCACTGCACCGCACTCCTGATATTCCTGATTCGCTTACATTATGCCATTTTCCCACTATTTATCCATTATATGACAAAAATAACACAAATATAATGTTACAACATTAATGGGGGGGGAATCAACAGGAAGAATCAGAAAAATGACGTAGAAAACAAAGACTCGTAGGTTCGATTCGCACAAGGGAGAAGCAAAATCAAAATCAGGATTTTCAAAGAGAGCCAGCCAGGATGAGAAATTCAGAAAGGTCCCTAATTGTGCTGGCCTTATTTTCCTGTCATATCCCAGTCTGACACTATCACTCTTCCAACTCGGCCAGAGTCTCCTGTCCTCTTAAAAAGCTCTGCCCGTTCTCCCAAAAGTAAACTTCCTCCCAAACGCCATGCGTTGCCTCCACTCTCTCCTTCGGATGCAAGTTCAAAACCCACCTCTCCCACGACGCCCTTGGCCCTCACCCGGACTGAACTTGAAAGCTTAGTATTTGTTTACAGTCATCCTTTGCTACCTAGGCATTCCCTGTCCTCCCTCAATTGCCTCCCCTATCTCTAAATATAGACTGTAAGCTCCTTGAGGCAGAGAACCTCTTTTGGGCTTACCGAACCCAGGGTATCATTTAGGCATTAGATTGGTATCCACCTTTCTTCTAAGGAGGCCAAGCCAACATACACGGCCTGTTCCCTCTCTCGTTCTATGATCGCAACAATCCTATGAGCCAGGTTGGTCTCAGAGATGGTTGTGGCTCCAGGTCACAACAGACCTTCCCACTACCATCCACTCTTACCTTTTTTCTTGTTATATTCATCTTCAGTTTCGTGGGACTCTTCCGATCGATAATCTCGAAGCTCCTGTTCATACATCTCTGCAAAATTCTCCTCTTCCTTCTTTTTCTTCTTCTCTTTGGTCTTGGATTTCTTGCCTTTTTTCTTCCGCTTTTTCCGGCTGCCGTCAGATTCATCGCTGTCGCTGCACGCTTTCTTCTTCTTCTTCTTTTTCTTCTTCTTCTTCTTCCTTTCCTCACTGCTGTCGTTCTCCTCGTTCGACGACCCCCTGGATCGCTTCACCCTCTTCCTGTCCTCCTCCTCTTCCTCCTCCTCCTCCTCTTCCTCCATCTCCTCATCCTCCTCTTCTTCCTCTGACGATCGGCCTTTGCAATTGTCCCTCATGTCATTATCCGTCTTCTATTCATCACACGCAACTTTTCCTCCCGGCCTCTTTGGCACTTTCTACAATCGATGCTCTTCTCGTGGATTCCTGAATCGTTGGTTGCCTCGAACTTCTCCTCTCTATCCCTCCTTCTTCCCTGATGTTCGTGTCACAGATATTCCTTCCTCCTCAGTCGTGGATTATCTCTGTAACTATCCCATCCCTTGATCTCTTCTGTCTCTCCTCTCTTCGGTCAACTCTCTTTTCCCTTTCTCATCTTCAGTTTCTCCTTCCCTTCGCCTTGTCTCCTTTTTCGGCACCATTATTTATTCATTGGCCTGAGCAGACGGCTTCCTCCTCCTCTTCCTTCTACGTGGTTTTTTCTTCCCCAAAAAAGCACTTTCCTCTGTCTAGATTAAACCATGCAACGGGTCTACTGTATCACACCTGGCCAATGAAAGTGAGGATCCGGTAGAATATAGGTCAGCAGGAGATACACCGTGAAACGCTAGCTGGCCCTTTGCACAGAGGTAGACTTAGGAAGGGGGAGAAAACCTATTGCTGCATTTCTCAGAGTACACCTAGGGAGTTTCAGAAGACAAACATTACCTGTGGTCAGGTGACCCTAAGACAGACAGCTGGGTGAAAAGAGACCGAGACATCTCGCTACCTTATCTGGCTGGTTTGCAACTCCAACTCCATTATTCATGGGTCTCAGGATTGCTTTACAGCAGGGGACCTCAAACTTTGTCACAGTGAGCCTTTCTGAGTCGGGGAGGGGGGTTTAGAGCCTCCCCCCTCCAACTTCATATTTGCAAAGTGGTTTTACTTTTCCCCCAGTTGCAAGAACACCTGTTCACAGTGGATATTTTTTAGAACTGGTATTTAATTTTTCAATCCCTTGCTTTCCTAAAGGTTCTGAGAAGAATATAAATCAAACGAGCAACATTCGAGGCCAGGAGCACCTTGAGGCCTTAGTCCAGTGTATAAGCTTTCGTGAGTCAATGCTTACTTTGTCAAACAGGATATCTGACGAAATGATCTTTGCCTAGGGCGCGCCTCAGCTGGTCGGCGGGCAGAAGAAGGCCAGCAGAAGGGGGCGGAGCAATCTGCATGCCTGATATGATGACTAGGGTTGTCAGCCTCCAGGTACTAGCTGGAGATCTGCTATTACAACTGAGCTCCAGCTGATAGAGATCAGTTCCCCTGGAGAAAATGTTGCCTTTGGCAATTGGACTCTATGGCATTTAATTCCCTCCCCTCCCCAAACCCCGCCCTCCTCAGCCTTCACCCCAAAATCCTCCTGCCGGTGGTGAAGAGGGACCTGGCAACCCTAATGATGATGTCACTTCCGGGTTGAAATGGAAGTGCCGGCATCGTGCTGGGGACGCTCTAGCACTCTCCCCAAAAACTGGATGCCAAGTAAAAGTGTAACTCTCTCCTTGAAAGACTAGTTTTCCACATATAGTGATATATCTTTTGTGAGAAAGGAGACCTGTTTGGTTTGTATCTGCAATGCACTAAATCAGGATTTATCCCCCGCATCAAACTTTGTATTCAATGTGTGACTTTTGGTAATATTGCTCTCCATCAGCCACAGCCCTCTCCTTTTTTAAACCACTGAAATAATCATATGCCTAGAGGAACCTCGCTGGCCTAAAGACCTTTATTATCTTTTCTGGGATAATAGATGCATTTATGATGGTATTCTGGAAAGCAGCATCAGTAATTTTCAACATATTGCAGAGGCCATTTTGAGATTACTTTCTGAAACACTCTCACCTTTATTTATGTCAGAACCGTATCGTGTATATTTTCCCTTGTCCTCTTTTTCTCAGTGCCTTAAACTATAGATATTTTTTACTGATATCAGATACTCTATTTCTGTACTATGTGTTACTATGTATGGGTGTGAAAGCTGGACAATGAAGAAAGCGGATAGGAAGAAAGTAGATTCCTTTGAAATGTGGTGTTGAAGGAGAGTGTTACAGATACCCTCTATGGCACTACCTGATCCCAGTAGGCCAGACTCACCCCACCATGGGGCAAAGGATCAAGTCCCTACAGAAACACCCACACTGCTGCTCAGCTCCAGTGAGTGAACCCCCTTCCTAGGGTTGCCAACCTCCAGGTACTAGCTGGAGATATCCTGCTATTACAACTTATCTCCATCCAATAGAGATCAGGAAGAAGAAGAGGAAGAGGAAGAAGAGTTGGTTTTTATATGCCAACTTTCTCTACCACTTAAGGCAAAATCAAATTGGCTTACAATCACCATCGTACCAGAGGCCCTCTCCAAATCAGTGCCTCCTACAGCTGTTTACAAAAAGAGAAAAAGCCCTACAAGAAGTCTTCTCCCAGTAGGTTCTCAGTCTTCTCCTCTGCTTAAAAGGGGCAGGTTATCTGTCCTCCAACTAGCTATGGGCTGGGAAATTCCTGGAGATTTGTGGGTGGAGCCTGGGGACCACCTGGAGAGGGCAGGGTTTGGGGAAGGGAGGGACCTCATCAGGGTATAATGCCATAGATCCCACCTTCCAAAGCAGCCATTTTATCTGAGGGAACTGATCTTTAACACCTGGAGATCAGTTGCAATGCTGGGAGATCTCTATGCCACACCTGGAGGTTGGCAACCCTATCCTCCTGAAACTCTTCTCTGCCATTCTCCTGAAAAAGTCATGTCTGCACTCGATTTTAGGTATTATTTTAGGTATTATTGCCAGTGGAGGCAGCCGATGAAAATCCAACATGCCCAATCAAAACGGTATGTTGCCCTCTAGGAAATGAATACCATAAGCCAATACAACGACCGAATACAACAAGCCAAAGATCACCGTTTTCCATCAAAGTCATTGTTCTTGATATCTTCCTCAACTAAATTAAAAGTAAGTCGCCGAAGAACACTCCAAACTTTTCCTCCTTTCTTCAAATAGCAGATGGGCAGAGGGAACACAATGGAGATTACTGGCGCATAGAGAATGACCGGGAAAGCAACCAAGACACGGGCAAGAACAGTTACTTAAAACTGTTGGCAGGACTCATAATGGGTTTATGTTCTTCATGGGGCTTCCCTTAAACGATCTCAAGCCAAACTTTGCTCCCAAACACCATCCCCAAAAATACAAAGTCATACATTTGTTTGTTTGTTTGTTTTATGATGCTTTTCTCCCAACAAGGCACCCAAAACTGTGTCGGGACCTGGCTGGGTCTGCAAGCAGTTGTACCCAGATCTAGACCTGAAGGACACAGAGGTGGTAGAAGCAACAGCAAGCAGACCATAGGGTTGACTGAGGGCCAAACTATGTATGACAAGTGGGGACCCGCAAAACTCATGGATGGGGAGGAATCTGATCTCCCTCTCGTGGGAGGGGAGGAATCCGTCAGCCGGGCCCATCTTTCTTTGGTTGGGACTGCCACCGCCACAGAAAGCTGGGCCCAGCTGCTATGGCCTGGAAGGCAGCCAGGGCCCCAAATGATGTTAACCAGAATACACCAATCAGAATAAAGCACCGCTATGTTGAAGATTAAGGTTATAGAAGAAAAAAGAGGGGAATGGAACCCATCCTAGAAAACATAAGTTGGGTACCCAAGGTTGGGTGGAATGGAAATCTATCTATCTATCTATCTATCTATCTATCTATCTATCTATCTATCTATCTATCTATCTATCTATATCTATATATCTATCTATATATATATATATCTATAGATATATAGATATATATAGATATATATAGATATAGATATATAGATATATAATTTATTAGAAGTGGTATATAAGAATTAAAATTATTTAAAAACAGTTAAAATAGCACAATGGCATTTCTTAAGGTTGATGTCTGTCACCACAAGCCAAATGCATTTCGGCCTATATGGCCTTCCTCAGTGGTCTATTTAAATCATATATAAAACATGCACACACATTACAAATATATTTGCATTGCATATACAGGCAATACACAACAGACTAGGCATGTATAGGTTGTATATATTACCAATTACACCAACATCCGGTAGGATTGTCTTAGGTTTTTATGCTGGGCTGTATATGTCTCCCACATAAGTTGTGTGCAAGTATCAACCTATTCAAACATGGCACTGGCAACCAATGCCCTGGAAAATCATTGGGGTTGCCAGGTCCCTCTTTGCCACCAGTGGGAGGTTTTTTGGGTGGAGCCTGAGGAGGGCAGGGTTTGGGGAAAGGAGGGACTTCAATGCCATACAGTCCAATTGCCGAAGCGGCCATTATCTCCATGGGAACTGATCTCTATCAGCTGGTGATCAGTTGTAATAGCAGCAGCTCTCCAGCTAGTACCTTGAGGTTGGCAACCCTATGTACATGTCTTAACGGCACCTGTTTTAGGATTACTTATTACTAGGAAATAAGTCCCACTGAACTCAATGGAACAAACGTCTGAGTGGTTATACGTGTTTAGGACTGCACTGCACACCTGTGAAAGCCCAATGAACAAGGAGTCTGGCGGCACTAAAGACAAACGAATCTCTTGAAGCAGAAGTTTTCCTTGTTAAGCAAGTATCCAGCCACACAGTTCCTTCCATAGAAGGGCATTTCTGTTTTCAGAAGGGACAGCGATTTCTGTGGATTCTCCGACTAAGGTTAGAGTGCCCTCTCCTGGCACAAAATGTTAAAATTCTTAGTATGCTGCGACCCAGTAAGAACAAAGTTGATGTGATACAGACACACCAGCAGCCCCAATTTTGGGACTGGAGTACTCCCCTCATGGCTGATGTTTCCAATTTTATTGTTTTTTTAAAAAAAAATTTATTATTTTTATAATAACACATAAAAACACAAAAAAGAAAAAAAACATAAAATACACTTACACAAAGAAAAGAAAAGAAAATACCTGTACAGCGCATTAATTATCTACTAAAACATTATTCTATTCTCTTTATAAACTCCATAGTGCCCTGAATCCAAATCCCACCCCCACCACCACAGTGCCCTTCACCACTGAACGTCCGATGGAGTGTTATGGCAATAGAAAAAGAAAAATTTCTATTATTATATCATATTAAAAATCATATTGTACTATAATTCGTTAACTATACTTTTAAAATCCGTTTTTGCCACTTTATCGCAGTATGCGGCGGCCTTTGCCCATGTACATTTAAATTCCTCCATATCTTTACCATGTAAAAAAACTGTAATTTTGGCCATCCGCATATACATCCATAATTTTTCTCTCCACTCTTTAATTGAAGGTTTATTTGTTTGCTTCCATTTTTTTGCAATTATAATTCTTGCTGCTGCAAAACTATATTGACATATGACTCTGTCACCTTTATCTAAATCTTTTTTTGGAACACCCAATAAACAAAAGGCGGGATCTCTCTTAATTTTTAAATTAATCAAATTATTAGTTTCATTCAAAACTAATCTCCAAAACCTCCTTATTTTTTTACAAAACCACCAGACGTGCATATTTTATTGTTTTAACAGATAAAATCATCCCCCTGGTCTTGCACAGTTTGGCCGTTTGGCTACTTCCAAAAGACACACTTAGGCAGATAGTAGAAAGGAATGAAAAGGAACAAAACAGAACGGAAGAGGGCAACGTCTTCTGCTTTTTGGCATTCGTTGCTGAAGGGGAAGGAGGTAAACAAGCAACTGTAGTGGGTGAAGTGGATGTGGGGAGGGAGAAGGAGTCTCTGGTACTGGCTGCAACCCTCCTGGCAAAGCAGGTTACTGAAGAAGGCTCCGAAGGCAGCTCTGAGAGATCCATGGCTCTTTCCACATGGATAAGACCATAAGGAAGGCCATGCTGGATCAGACCCAGGCCCATCAAGTCCACCAGTCTGTTCACACAGTGGCCAACCAGGTGCCTCCAGGAAGCCCACAAGCAAGACGACTGCAGCAGCACCATCCTGCCTGTGTTCCACAGCACCCAAGATAATAGGCATGCTCCTCTAATCCTGGAGAGAATAGGTATGCATCACGACTAGTATCCATTTTGACTAGTAGCCATGGATAGCCCTCTCCTCCATGAACACATCCACTCCCCTCTTAAAGCCTTCCACATTGGCAGCCCTCACCACACCCCGGGGCAGGGAGTTCCACAATTAAACTATGCTTCACCTAACAGGACCACAGTTGGCAGACTCATCCACACAACGTCGGCCTCTTTACCTCCTGCTTCCACGTTTCTCCCCCACTTTGCTGAGACCTTTCCAGAACCTGGTTCGGTACAATCTTTTGGATCGCAGTCAGAGTGCCTTTGCAGCAAAGTTAAGGTTGCCAGCTCTGGGTTGGGGAATACCTGGAGATTTGGGGGATGGAGCCTGGGGAGGGCGGGGTTTGGGGAGAAGAGGGACCTCAGTGGGTTACAATGCCATACAGTCCACCCTCCAAAGCAGCCATTTTCTCCAGGGGTAACTAATCTCTATTGTCTGTAGATCAGCTGTAATACTGGAAGACCACCTGGCCCTGCCTGGAGGTGGACAACCCTAAACTGGGTGGATGTGTTTAATTTATATCTTGCTTTTCTAACCAGTTGGGACTCAAAACAGCTTAGAACATGGTTCTCTCCTCCTCCATTTCTCACGACAGCCCAGTGAGGTAGGCCAGGATGATAATTTGAGAAAGTCACCCAGCGAGCTTCCATGATAGAAGCAGGGATTCAAACCTGGGTTTCCTAGGATACTAATCCCACACTCTATCCATTACACCATGCCAGCGTGGATGGGGAAGTGTGCCTTTTTTTCCTGCTCATGCATAGATGAAATTTAACTTTTGTTCTTCTCAGAAGAAGAAGAGTTGGTTTTTATATGCCAACTTTCTCTACCACTTAAGGGAGAATCAAACCGGCTTACAATCCCCTCCCCCTCCCCACAACAGACACCCTGTGAGGTAGGTGGGGCTGAGAGAGTGTGACTAGCCCAAGGTCACCCAGCTGGCTTTGTTTGTAGGAGTGGGGAAACCAACCTGGTTCACCAGATTAGCCTCCGCCGCTCCTGTGCGGGGAGTGGGGAATCAAACCCAGTTCTCCAGATCAGAGTCCACCTCTCCAAACCACTGCTCTTAACCACTGCACCACGCTTGCTCTCACACACCACTGGAGGACTCTTTCAGTCTTCATCTTATAACATCAGTCAGTGACATACAGCGATCACAGTCTAATACTACAATCATATGTCAATGATCAAATTTTTCAGGAAAAGGTGAAAAAGTCGACAGATGGCATGGGAGGGGAAAGGGTGGCAGCAGGTAGGGTTGCAAAACTACAGGTGGGGTGGGGTGATCTCCTGGAATTACAACTGATCTCCAGACAACAGCGAGAGCAAGAATGGTGTAGAGGTTAAGAGCGGTGGACTCTAATCTGGAGGACCGGGTTTGAATCCCCACTCTACATGAGTGGCAGACTCTAATCTGGTGAACCGGGTTGGTTTCCCCACTCTTCCATATGAAGCCTGCTGGATGACCTTGGCCTAGTCACAGTTCTCTCAGAACTCTCTCAGCCCCACCTACCTCACAAGGTGTCTGTGGTGGGGAGAGGAAGGGAAGGCGATTGTAAGCCGGTTTGTGACTCCTTGAAGGTAGAGAAAATTGAGATATAAAAACCAACTCTTCTTCTTCCCCTGGAGAAAACAACTGATTTGAAGGGTGGACTCTATGAAGTCCCTTTCCTCCCCAAACCCCACCCTCTCCAGGCTCCATGTGGAGAGGGGCTGTGGCTCAGTGGTAGAGCATCTGCTTGGCATGCAGAAGGTCCCAGGTTCAATCCCCGGCATCTCCAGTTAAAGGGACCAGGCAGGTAGGTGATGTGAAAGATCTCTGCCTGAGACCCTGGAGAGCTACTGCCAGTCTGAGTAGATAATGCTGACTATGATGGACCAAGGGGCTGGTTTAGTATAAGGCAGCTTCATGTGTTCATGTTCAAATCTCTAACCTGGACTTGGTAACCTTAAGTCCTGCAGGGGACGGAGGCCAGATGTGATAAAGCTCCCACACTTCATGAGCTCTTCTACTCCTCTTTCACCCGGCTGTCATGCTTCTTCCACAAGGCACTGCTGATTATCTGCCGCCTGTCTCCGTCTGCCACCCACTGTACACGTTCCCTCTCCTTCCCCCCGGATCCTTTGCACGGAGGCGTTGTGGCAAATCGGTGCCATGTTTGCCATGCGGATCACGCAAACGCAGGGTGACAGGAGAGGAAGCTCAGCTAAATAGCCAGGGGAGGGGAGCTATTCTGGCTACGCTCTCTCCTCGTCCTAACCTTGGCTTGAGGGCAGAAGGAAATGGAGGCCAGCTGGTGCTTAGAGGGCTGTTTTGCTCACATAGCATGAAGCACCCTCAGCAGCAGCGATGGTACGAAGCTCTCGGAAGTTATTTATTTAATCCGTTGTCCGTGTGGTCTTCTCTACGTGGGCAAGACGAAGAGAGAAATCAAACTTCGTATAGGGGAACACAGATCCCGAATAAGGAAATTCTAATTTAGAAGCCCCATTGACAGTGCACTACAAAGAGTTAAAACATTCGGATATGGACATGCAATTTTTTGTTATTTGGCAGTATCGGGGTAAACCTTTTCATAACCAAAATGTGGATAGGATTTTAGCACAACAGGAATCACGCTTCATTTTTCTTTTTGATACTCTAATACCGAACGGATTAAATTCATGTTTGGATCTCTCCAGTTTTCTTTAGTCTCTCCTTAGTAAATTGAAGTAGGTCACCTCCTTTCTAGAGTTTATGGTAACAAGAGTTAGCATTCATGAGAAAAGCATATGCACCTGTGGAATCATGAAAGCTTTAAGACTGATAGAGTAAGATTCACCTTAGACGCAGATCAAGCAGCTTAGATAGAACAGCAGAATAGACGTCTCTTTCCAATATTGGTATGTAAAAAGTATATTTTTGTATATAAAATATTTTTCTATGTGTAATAATTTATTTATGATATACAGTTTTAAAGTGGCTTAAATGTTATGTAGGTTTGCATTTCATTGCAGGTTACATTGGCACATGGATACTTGTTGAAGCTTGATGAAGGCTCTGAAATGGGGATTTTACCAGAAGCCCATTGCGATTGAATATTATTCCGTGCCTCCATGTGCGATTGAAAATTTCTTTGTATTTCTATGGTTATTTCCAGTTGGGAATTGTTAACCTTTTGCACCTGATTTACTATTGTATATACACTTACCTTGTTGTATTCTATATAGACTGCATTCATTGCTCTGGAATTTTACCCTTGGGGTACTGTGATGTGAGGCTCCTCCTCAAAATACAATTAATTGCAGTTGCTGTGTATGTGCTTTATTGAAGCTTTGTTCAAGTGCATAATTTTGATTTCGCTACCTGGAGGTTGGCAACCCTACCCAGCAGGCTTCATGTGCAGGAGTGGGGAAACCAACCCAGCTCAAAAGATTAGAGTCTGCCGCTCTTAACCCTACGCCATGCCTTTTTTGGCGATCAATTGGGGTCCCCCTCCTCCCGGTTTCCCTGGTGCAGACTCTGGTAGGATTACAGCCCTGCTACCTCCTTCACATCCTTAAGCGCCAAGTAGTCAAGCGTCTGGAGATGTTACTTAAAACTAATCAGCAATATCATCTAAGTAGGGGCTTGGCAGGATTATAAAAGAATGCCCTGCCGCTTTGCAAGCGGGCTCCAGAAATAGGAGCAGCACGATACAGTTACACCGGTTTGCCGCCCCCCTCCCCAGAAGAAAAGGCCCCGAGACAATGGCAACATTAGGGTGCCTGATCTCAGAGAGACAACAGCAGCCTCAGCATTCACACAGGGGCTACAGTAAGAAGAAACTCAAGCCTTGGAAACTGATAAGGGGAAAATCCTACACAGAAAGGGCCAATGT
Source organism: Euleptes europaea (assembly GCF_029931775.1). NCBI lineage: Eukaryota > Metazoa > Chordata > Lepidosauria > Squamata > Sphaerodactylidae > Euleptes > Euleptes europaea. Next base: position 114,849,799 of record NC_079315.1, on the reverse strand, counting down.
TAACGAATACAAAGGAGGCATAACCTCAGACAGATGAGGTCATTGGCTGTGAAAAATTTAAAGCCCTGCTTCATCAATGGTAGCATATAGGGTTGCCAACTCTGGGCTGGGAAATTCCTGGAGGTTTGGGGATGAAGCCTGGGCAAGGGAGGGTTTGGGCGAAGGAAGGAACCTCAGTGGGGTATAGTGCCATAGATTCCACCCTCCAAAGCAGCGATTTTCTCCAGGGGAACTGATCTCTGTGGTTTGGAGATAGCTGCAATTCCAGGAGATCTCCAGGTTCTACCTGGAGGCAGGCAACTCTAGGTAATTATAAGATCCTCCCCACCCCGAAGAAGTGAGCTGTGACTCACGAAAGCTCCTACCCGGCCAGAAATTTTGTTAGTCTTTAAGGTGCTACTGGACTCTTGCTCTTTTCTACTGCTACAGACAGACTAACACGGCTACCCATTGGATTCTACCCCTCCAGCCATTTGTTTTGCCCATTCAAGGAGGCATTTTCCTGAATGGCAGAATTGAGAGTTTAAAAAAATACTAAATGCTATCAGACATTGCCAAATATTGGCTGGTTCTGAAAAAGCATTGGATGCCAAATGTCGATACTGAATATCCAACACACCAGAAAATTAACTGGAGGCTATTCACTATGAAATTTGGCACAAATTCAGTTCAAATTGCACTCCAATGCAAGCCCAGTGACCAGGGTTGCCAGGTACCTCTTCCCCACCGGCAGGAGGTTGTTGGTGCAGAGCCTGAGGGTGGGGTTTGGGGAGGGGAGGGACTTCAATACCATAAAGTCCAATTGCCAAAGCAGCCATTTCTTCCAGGTGAACTGACCTCTATCGGCTGGAGATCAGTTGCAATAGGAGGAGATCTCCAGCTAGTACCTGGAGGTTGGCAACCCTACCAGTGACCCAGCAAACTTCCATAGATCTCTCTCGTGAAATGCAGCTCGCACAAACTACATCACGGTGCCAACCAAAGCAGAGTTATACCCTTCTAGCACCGCTGACCTTGCTTAGGGCGGCACTGCAAATCATTACAGCTGATTTAACTGTCACTCTTAGAATCATAAAATCATAGAGTTAGAAGGGACCACCAAGGTCATCTAGTACAACCCCCTGCAAAATGCAGGAAATTCACAACTATCTCCCCCCATCACACCCCCAGTGACCCCTACTCCATGCCCAGTAGATGGCCAAGATGCCCTCCCTCTCATGATCTGTCTTTGAATCAGCATTGCTGATAGATGCCCATTTGGCCCCTGCTTAAAAACGTCCAGGGAAGGAGAGCTCACCACCTCCCGAGGAAGCCTGTTCCACTGAGGAACTGCTCTAACTGTTAGAAAATTCTCCCTAATGTCTCTAGACGGAAACTCTTTTGATTTAATTTCAACACGTTGGTTCTGGTCCGACCTTCTGGGGCAACAGAAAACAACTCGGCACCCTCCTCTATATGACAGCCCATATAAGTACTTGAAGATGGTTATCATATCTCCTCTCAGTCGTCTCCTCTTCAGGCTAAACATACCCAGCTCATTCAGCTTCCAGCTCTTTCTATATGTGTGTGTGTGCTACATGCCGTCAAGTCACTTCCAACAAGATGAATGACCTTTCTTTCCATTTTTATTTTTTGCCATCGAGTCACATCTGACTTATGGCGACCCTGTGGGGTTTTCAAGGCAAGAGACGTTCAGAGGTGACTTGCCATTGCCTGCCTCCATGTCACAACCCTGATAATCGTTGGAGGCCTCCCATCCAAATACTTGCCCGGGTCGACCTTGTTTAGTCTCTGAGATCTGACGCAATCAGGCTAGCCTGGGCTATCCATACATATTTATATGTGCACACATACACTGAGGCAGATGGAAAAGTCTTAATTTTGTATAGGGCAAAGTCAAAAATAAATGAACACAAAAACTGAATGATTAAGACAGTTTGTCACAAAGAAAATTATGCATGCATGGTTAATACAAAATTGCTCAGTTGCACAAAATGCAAAGCTGAACATATAGCCTTAATGTAAATTCATTCACCTCTAGGGATGCCAGCCTCCAGGTGGGACCTGAGGATCCCCCGGAATTATAGTTCATCTCCAGACTACAGAGATCCACTCCCCTGGAGAAAATGGATGTTCTGGAGGGTGGACTCTATGGCCTTGTACCCCAATGAGTTCCCTGCCCTCCCCAGGCTCCATCCTCAAATCTCCAGGAGTTTCCCAACCTGGATCTGGCAACTCCACCCCCATGCCCTGACAGTGGCTGGGGAGACTTGGCAGCCCTATATTAATATCATCAGCCCTATACTTCAAGGCACTATTTTCTCCACCAACTCATCTCTAAAGAACTCCCTTAGATACCAACTGGTGCATTCAAACAGAGAACTTCCCCCAATTTCCACAATATATACCATTCCTCTCTAATTGAAACATAGAATTACATGCTGTTGTAGTTAGCTTGGAGTGGTGCTGGATCTCTTTCAGCTTGGGAAATGTTTTCTAGGAACCAACTTGGACCAATCTAGTGCATCTACTTGGTGCATCATAAGCTCTGCTCTCTAGAATTGTGTGTCCATGATATTTCACACGAGGAAGATATCAGTTTGATTGCTAACATGATAGACTCCAGAGGGAGGTGTGGAGAGCCAGCGTGGTGTAGTGGTGGAGAGTGGTGGACTCTAGTCTAGAGAACCGGGTTTGTTTCCCCACGCCTATGCATAAAGCCCGCTGGGTGACCTTGGCCTAGTCACAGTTCTTTCCAAACTCTCTCAGCCCTGCCTACTTCACAAGGTGAGTGTTGTGAGAAGGAGGAGGAGGAGGAGAAGGAGAAGAGTTGGTTTTTATATGCCGACTTTCTCTACCACTTAAGGAAGAATCAAACCGGGTTACATTCACCTTCCCTTCCCCTCCCCACAACAGACACCCTGTGAGGTAGGTGGGACTGAGAGAGCTCTAAGAGAGCTGAGACTAGCCCAAGGTCACATAGGTGGTTTCATGTGTAGGAGTGGGGAAACAGATCCAGTTCAACAGATTAGCCTCCGCCACTCATGTGGAGGAGTGGGGAATCAAACCCGGTTCTCTAGATCAGAGTCCACCGCTCCAAACCACCGCTCTTAACCACTTCACCACGCTGGCTCCTTAAGGTAGAGAAAATCGGGGTATAAAAACCAACTCTTCTTTTTCTTCTACCTCACACAACAGCCTACAAAACACATCCCACCGTGGGGAAAAAAACCTCCCGAATGCCTCCCTACCAGTCTGAGAACCTGAAGAATGATGTTTTTTCCTCCACCGCATGTCACGCCACCCTTCTCGACACCCGGATGCCTTGAGGTCTCTTGACCAGAGCTATCGCCAAGGAATAAGAGTCGACAGTCCTTGGCTACCCCAGGTCCGGCTTGGCTGGCAAAGCAGGCTTGAGCGACACCAGCCAGAAGTCAAGACAGGCCAGATCTAACATCTGGCATTTAAGCATCAGCCGACAGAGAGCCCTTTCAGAATTAATGAGGCCTTTAAAAAAATATGAAGCCAGAAAGTACCTAATCTGGGGAGAGAAGGGAAGACGATAGAAGTGAAAACCAAGAGGCAGCACTAAGAGCAATGCGGACGTAACAAAAGGGCCTCTTGTCCTCTGTTTGCTCCCCTTCACTTTCCTTCCAGCACGGTGTAGTGGTTAAGAGTGGTGGTTTGGAGCGGTGGACTCTGATCTGGAGAACCGGGTTTGAGTCCCCTCTCGTCCACATGAGCGGCGGAGGCTAATCTGGTGGACTGGATTTGTTTCCCCATTCCTACATACGAAGTCAGCTGGGTCACCTTGGGCAAGTTACAATTCTTTTAAGAGCTCTCTCAGCCCCACCTACCTCACAGGGTGTCTGTTGTGGGGAGGGGAAGGTGATTGTAAGCCGGTTTGATTCTTCCTTAAGTGGTAGAGAAAGTCGGTATATAAAAACCAACTCTTCTTCTTCTATGTATGGTTGCTAACTCTAGGTTAGGAAATTCTAACCTTGGGGCATCCTGGGGAGGGCAGTGCTTGGGCAAGGGAAGGACCTCAGCGGGGCATAATGGCATAGGAGTCCCCCCTCCAAAGCAGCCATTTTCGTTATCTTTCTTGTATTCCTTACAACACCCCTTAATGAATCCCCGGCATCTCCAGATAAAGGGACTAGGCAGGTAGGCGATGTGAAACACCTCAGCCTGAGACCCTGGAGGGCTGCTGCCGGTCTGAGCAGACAATACTGACTTGGATGGACCAAGGGTCTGATTCAGGATAAGGCAGCTTCATGTGTTCAATGGTAGGCCAAAGTGGTCAGCTGCAGTACTGCAGTCAAAAGCTCTGCTCACAACCTGAGTTCGATCCCGAAGGAAGTCGGTCTCAGGTAACCGGCTCAAGGTTGACTCAGCCTTCCATCCTTCCGAGGTCGGTAAAATGAGGACCCAGCTTGTTGGGGGTAAAGGGAAGATGACTGGGGAAGGCAAGGGCAAACCACACTGTAAACACAGTCTGCCTAGTAAACGTCGGGATGTGACGTCACCCCATGGGTCAGGAATGACCCGGTACTTGCACAGGGGACTCCCTTTACCTTTTAATATTATTAATCTCTCTTGTTGCAGTTGAGAAGGATTCCCTAAGGGCACCTTGACAGTTTGGGGAGGGGCTGTGGCTCAGTGGTAGAGCATCTGCTTGGCATGCAGAAGGTCCCAGGTTCAATCCCCGGCCTCTCCAGTTAAAGGGACTAGGCAAGTAGGTGATGGGAAAGACCTCCGCCTGAGACCCTGGAGAGCCACTGCCGGTCTGAGTAGACAATACTGACTATGGTGGACCAAGGGTCTGATTCAGTAGAAGGCAGCTTCATGTGTTCATGTGTTTGTGGGATTAAAATTTGAACCCTAGACTTCCTGGATCCCAGCTCATTCTCTTAACCAGCTGTAAGCAAGCTCATTGCGCTAGCTGCCAAATTGAATTGAGCCATGGCTGAGAAAACACTCGCTGAATAGAGCATGCTGACAATGAGAATTAAGGCTTCCCTTTTCATCTATGGATGCTACAAAATCACATGAGCCAGCCAATGGTACCGGGATGCTAACCATTAAATACACAGCCTGATAAATAAATAATGCCAAAGGTGTCAATAGGTGAGGGCTATTTTAGGAACATGACCTCACGGCGGCCAGTTACGGTTCATAATGGCAGGCGTCATCCCCGAAAGGCTATCTGATCCTGGCTTTTCTTATTTTGGTTTATTAAACATACTAGAAACCAGAGCTGGATTCACCTTTTCTGGCAGAGGGAAGTTGATATTACGCCTCCCCAGTTGGGCCCGCCTGGCCTTATTTGTTGATTTAAGCAGGGGGGGGGGATTAGTTGCCCTTTCAATATTTCATGAATGCGAGCTGCGAAAAACGCTCAATAAATCTACCAACCCAATAAAGCAATCTAAAGGCGGACAGTAAACCACTGTAAAGATAGCAGTCAAGTCATCTCGGAAGAAGAGGAGGAAGAGGAGGAGGAAAAAGAGATAGTGGTGCAGGAGAAAGCAGTGTGATCCTTAGGCATTTTGTTTTTTGTTGTAACTGAAATGGTTTTTATACGATTATTGTAAGCCGCCTTGAACCATGAGGAAAGGCGGGATATAAATGTTTCAATAAATAAACATTTTTTAAAGAAATCTTTTAAAAAGAATGTCACTTGTTCAACAGGAGGGCCATACGTGTTGGTAGGGTTGCCAACCTCCAGGTTCTAGCTGGAGATCTCCTGCTATTACAACTGATCTCCAGCCGATAGAGATCAGTTCCCCTGGAGAAAATGGCCACTTGGGCAATTGGAGTCTATGGCATTGAAGTCTCTCCCCTTCCCAAACCCCGCCCTCCTCAGGCTTCCACCCCAAAAACCTCCCACCGGTGGCCAAGTGGCACCTGGCAACCCTATGTGTTGGGTGAAATTACTGGCTACTCTCTGCCACCCCAACGAATTGAAAACAAAATGTCTCCTGACTCCAAAGCAAACATGGAGCAGATGTATCCAATGATTCATGTGGACAAAAAGCTGGGCTTTTTCAGTTTCTTTCTTTTTTCATAAGGCCATGTGGAGATTCCAGGCAGTATCCAATGTTATGGTTGCCAGCTCAAGGTTGGGAAAGACCTGGAGATTTTTGAGGCGGAGCCTGAGGAGGGCGGGGTTTAGGGAGGGACTTCTTCAATGCCATAGAGTCCAAATGCCAAAGTGGCCATTTTCTCCAGGTCAACTGATCCCCATTGGCTGGAGATCAGTTGTAACAGCAGGAGATCTCCAGCTACTACCTGGAGGTTAGCAAACCACAAAAATAAAGCACGCCTGTGCTAGTACCGTAAGGTTAGGAAATCAGCACAGAGATATCGGTACAAAGTGGACACAGTGTAGTGATATTTAAACATATATTGAAACTAAGTGCAGTGATACATTATATACAGATATACAATTCTTTTTCTGATGCAGTCTTTATGCAAAAAGGTATTCCTGCGTGGTAGTAATTGTAGGAGAATTCTTAAAACAGTCCATAAGGTACTTCAATAAATATCTTCATAGGGAAATAGTAGATGGGGGGACGGCCGTTTCAAGAAAATTTCTTCAGCCCCATTTAAATTCAATCTTACTGCACTCAGGAGGAGTATCCTACGGGAACCAGCTAACTGAGTATAAGATATGTGATATACTTTGTAAGATTGAATTTAATTGGGGCTGAAGAAATTTTCTTGTAACGGCCGTCCCCCCATCTACTATTTCCCTATGAAGATATTTATTGAAGTACCTTATGGACTGTTTTAAGAATTCTCCTACAATTACTATCACGCAAAAATATCTTTTTGCATAAAGACGGCATCAGAAAAAGAACTGTACATCTGTATATAGTTGTATGTGTTCTTGTATGTATCACTGCACTTAGTTTCAATATATGTTTAAATATCACTACACTGTGTCCACTTTGTACCGATATCTCTGTGCTGACTACCTGGAGGTTGGCAACCCTATCCAGCGTGGATTGTGGTTACCCAGGTAACGGTAACACATCCTTCTTTGTGACATCACCCCCTGCTGGCTCTCTGGGCAGTTGGTCAGTTGGGGCCGAGAAGGCGGTACATGCGCTGGTCAGTTAGCTTAGCTAAAGAGCCAGGCTCAGCTGATCTGGTTATATTTTAATGGCTCTGTTTGGTTTGAGTTTCCTTAAAGTTTCGTAGGGAGATAAAGGTTTAATATTATTATTATTATTATTATTATTATTATTATTATTATTATTATTATTATTATTATTATTATTATTATTATTATTATTATTATTACTGGGGAGAGGACGTGGCCCAGTGGCAGAGAATCCATGCTGCACGCAGAAGGTCCCAGGTTCAATCCTCGGCATCTCCAACTGAATGGGTGATGTGAAAGAGCTCCACCTGACACCCTAGAGAGCTGCTGCCACTCTGAGTAGACCTCGATGGACCGGTTATCTGGCCCAATATAAGGTAGCTTCATGTGTATTTGTGGATGCGTTGGTTTTTTTCCAGTTTCACTGGTATCATTTTAACAGTACTTGCTTGCTTCAAGGTAGATACAAGCCTGTTTGAGATTTTTATGCTTTGAGAGTAAGTTTTGTTTGAATTTACATAGAGATGTTGATCTTAGAGATATTACTGTTTTATAGTTAGCGGTAGGGGTATTTCTGGAGATCAGTTGTAATTCCAGGCGATCTCCAGGCCCCACCTGAAGGTCGGCAACCCTAAGGAGGAGTTTAACTTCGCCATCAGGAGTGGCTCGAATTTGCTGGCAGGATGACAGGAAAAGCGTTGTCCTGTTCAGTGGGTGGGAGGGACGGTCCTCTACCCCCAGGGATGGGGTCCTGGAGCTACCCCTTGCAGGCCAAAACTTGGCAAGACTCCCAGCAGAGACCCACAAGTCCACACACCAACCCGGGAGAAAATGGCCACCAAGCCGACTTGCTCTGCAGGGTCCTCTGCTGGGGCTGTGTAGACGCTTCCAAAGCACGGGTTTGGCTCTGGGTGGCAGCGCTGAGGCTGGCCTGAGATGCCACGGTCGGGCACCCTCCCAGTGACGGAGCCAGACCTCAAAAGCAGCTTCAATTGATCCGCCTTTTGAGTAATCAAGCAAAGGCTTTAGGATCATGAACTGCAAATCTTTTTCCCTACTAAGGCGTATATATGTTCACCTGCTTTTTCTGGTATCTCTAGCCAGCCAAGCTCCATGGCTCATTACTTTCATAATTTAGCTGACCCAGACCAAAGAAGAGCCTTTTTCTTAGCTCATATGAATGCCTTTCCATCGAAGGTCTTACAAGGTAGATTTAATCACATTCTGTATCAGGAGAGACTCTGCCCCTGTGGTTCAGGATCTCCAGACTCGCTTATTATGTTGGAATGTCGCCTGGGTGAGGGCCTTCGTAATGACTGTCTATTAGATTTGCTTGATACTGATTTAGTCAATAATAAAAGCCAAATGTTAACTGCTCTACTGTCCGATGTCAAGCCTGAAACAACTGCCTCGGTTGCAAAAAGTTTGGTAATTTTACTGAGATGGGGATCTATGAAGCCTGCCTAATATTTCAAGTTGCTGCTGTGATGTGGTTTATCTAGAGCAGGGGAGGGGAACCTTTTTCCTTCCAAGGGTCATTTGCACATTTATAACATCATTCGGGGGCCATACCAGGTGTAGAACTCACGGGGTGTGTGTGGGGGAGAGGCTAGGGTTGCCAGGTCTCCATTCACCACCCGGAAATTGGCAACCCCAGGGGAGGCCACACAGAGAAGACCTGCAGGGCGCCCCCGCTCCCCCCTCCCAGGCGGGAGGGCAACCAGCAGTGGGCCCGAGCAAACGAGGCGCCAGAGGGGCACAGCCAGCAGTCGATCGGCAAGGGAGGAAGGAAGGAAAACAGAGAAAGAGGAAAAGGGAGGAAGAAAGAGAGAGAAAGGGAGAAAGAAATGGAGAGAGGGGGAGAAAGAAAAGGATGGAGGGAAAGAAAGAGACAGAAAAAGAGGGAGAAAGAGAGGGAGAGAAAGTAGAAAGAGTGACAGAAAAAGAGGAAGAAAAGAGAGAAAAGCCTTCCCACACACACACACACACCCGTGCGCGCCAGCCCCACACGACCGGGCCACAGCCTCCCCGCTTCCCCCCCACACACACACGGCAGCACATGGATCCCTGCGTGACCGGGCCCCAGTCTCCATGCCCTCCCCCCCCCAGAGTCCACAAAAGGCCTCCCTGAAGCCCGATCGGCTCCTGCACGCATGCTGTGCCGCCGGGAGCTGCCAGCCTCTTTCCCCCTCCCTCTTGCCGCTCAACAGCCAACAGGCAGCGAGAGGGGTTTACAATGTGCCGCAGCGTTCCTGCATGCCATGGCTGTAGGGGGCAGCCTTAGGGAAGCGTCCCTCCCCCTCCCCTCTCCTCTCGCCGACCAACAGCCGACAGTTGGTGAGAGGAGGTCCAAAGGGCGCCGCAGTGCCCCTGTAAGCCACAGCCCCAGGAACACCCTTGGGGAGGGCCGCCCTGTGCCCTGCCTCCGCGGCAGGGCCCTGGAGCTCCCGAGGGCCACAAAAAATGTCCTTGGGGCCGCATACGGCCCCCGGGCCGGAGGTTCCCCATCCCTGATCTAGAGATTGGTTAATGATCATGATCATCATTGCTTATTATATCACAGTCTGGCTGGATGGTTAGATTATTTTAATCCTTTATTTTAACCTTTTGTTTAATCCCAAAATATGGTACATTTTATATATTTCATACTTAATTGTATTGTATACTCTGTAGGGGGCCCGGTTTGTTCATCAGGGATTTGTGTGATCTGTTTTCGATCATGAGAATCTGTATGAGCTGTCTTTTGTACTATGCCTATTAAAGGTTATTGAATTGAATTGAATTGCAGCTTCAATTGCCAACAACGGACTCTCCCAGGCCATACCATTGTGCTCTGCAGGGCTAGGTTGCCCCAAGAAATAAGCACAGGGTCTCGGAGTCACCTGGGGAGTTCTGTTGCAACAGGACAGAACCGATGCCACGCTGGACGTATCGGTCTCCACCACAAAGGACAGTTGGGAGTCTGGGTGGCAGAGAAAGCAATGGTTCTGTAGCAAACTGTGTTTCCAGAGTGATGAGGATGACCAGGGGCCTGGAGACCAAGCCCTACAAGGAAAGGCTGAGGGAGTTGGGAATGTTCAGTCTGGAGAAGAGGAGGTTGAGGGGGGACATGATTGCTCTCTTGAAGTATTTGAAGAGTGGTCACTTAGAGGAGGGCAGGGAGCTGTTCCAGTTGACAGCAGAGGATAGGTCTCACAAGAATGGGTTTAAATTGCAGACAGAATGGTTCCGGCTGGATATTAGGAAATAAGAAGAAGAGTTGGTTTTTATGCCCTGCTTTTCTCCACTGTTAAGGAAACTCAAAGTGGCTTAAAATCACCTTTCCTTCCCCTCCCCACAACAGAGATAGGTGGGGCTGAGAGAGTCCAGAGAGAACTGTGACTAGCCCAAGGTCACCCAACAGGCTTCATGTGCAGGAGTGGGGAATTGAACCCAGCTCTCCAGATCAGAGTCTGCTGCTCATGAGGAGGAGTGGGGAATCAAACCCAGTTCTCCAGATTAGAGTCCACTGCTCTTAACCACTACACCATGCTGGCTCCCGTAGTTCAGGAATCAAGAATAGTCGGTACCTGCCGAGGATAGCAATTTTATTCAAAGCACAATAGTCATTGCATAGCCACAATTCCCCACAATTCTCCTTGACAAATAGGATTAGAGCTGAAGTAGGGGAATTGGATGGATCCTGGTCAGGAAGTCCCGTAGCGTGGCCAACCTGGGTTCGGAACAGCTCCAGGCACCAGGTCTAGGGCACAAGTATAGGGCTGAAGCAGGGAAAGGTGATCCACCCCTGTTTCCTCAAAGATGGCTGTGAAAGCAGTATATTTGGCTGGGATTGGTGACCAGCAGGGAGCTGGTTAATGAATGCAGAGCGGTTCAACTGGGGTGTGCAAGGCGAGTGAAAATGGTGTTCTTCCCATTGACAGCAGATGAAGAGACAACATAGGATAAGTCCCGAAAGCCCAAGAAAGACTGAGAGGTGTCTTCACCACGTCTCCGTGGAGCAGTTCCTGACAGTGTTCAACCTGGAGGATCAACAGCCTGAGGATAAGGGAAAGGTATGGGGAGGGGGGGGAGGCAGGATAGCCATATGTCCCAAACCTTAAGAAAATTAGGCCCAGTTGGCGGGGTGGGGGAGAGTCCAAGCATCCCAACCCTTAGAGTAGCAAGGCATAGATGGCAGGCGGCAGGGCACCACCAGTACCAAAGCTGAGGGTAGCCAAGCCCATTTGGTAGGGGGCAGGGGGTCCCCCGTCCCAACCTTGAGGTAAGCAGGCCGTTGGGCGGGGGGATATGGGAGCACCAACCAAACTCTGAGGGATGACAGGCCCAGTCAACGGGTGGCTCGTCCCCCATCCCAACCCTGAGAGAAGCCAGACATGGTGGGCCATCTGTCCCAACCCTGAAGAAAACTAAGCCTGGTCGGTGGGTGGGGAGGGGGCCACCAGTCCCAACCCTGAGGGAAGCCAGACCTGGTGCGCCATCTGTCCCAACCCTGAAGAAAACTAGGCCCGGTCAGCAGGTGGAGGGGGCCACCATCCCAACCCTTAGAGTAGCCAGGCCCAGTTGTCAGGGGGCCACCAGTCCCAATCCTGAGGGTAGCCAGGGCCAGTGAGTGGGAGGCAGGGGGGCCCATCTCAAACCTGAGGTAAGCAGGCCATTGGGCAGGTAGGCACCCATTCCAACCCTGATGGATGACCAGCCCAGTCAGTGGGGAGGAGGGGGCCACCATCCCAACCCCGAAGAAAACTAGGCCTGGACGGCGGGGGGGAGGAGGCCACCAGTACCAATCCTGAGGGTAGCTAGGCCCATGGGGTGGGGGGCAAGGCCCCCCTGTCCAAACCCTGAGGTAAGCAGGATGTTGGACGGGGGCATGGGGCCACTCATTCCAACCCTGAGGGATGCCACGGCCAGTCTGCGAGGGTAGGGTTCACCACTCCCAATCCTGAGGGTAACCAGGCCCATGGGGTGGGGGGCAGGAGGTCCCCCATCCCAACCCTGAGGTAAGCAGGTAGTTGGGTGGGGGCAGGGAGCCACCCATTCCAACCGTGAGGGATGCCACGCCCAGTCAGCAGGAGTAGGGGGTCACCTGTCCCAACCCTGAGAGAAGCCAGACCCAGTTGTCAGGGGGCCACCAGTCCCAATCTTGAGGGTAGCCAGGGCCAGTGAGTGGGAGGCAGGGGGCCACCCGTCCCAAACCTGAGGTAAGCAGGCCATTGGGCAGGTAGGCACCCATTCCGACCCTGATTGATGACCAGCCCAGTCAGCGGGAAGGAGGGGGCCACCATTCCAACCCCGAAGAAAACTATGCCCGGTCGGCGGGGGGGAGGTGGCCACCAGTACCAATCCTGAGGGTAGCTAGGCCCATGGGGTGGGGGGCAAGGGACCCCCTGTCCCAACCCTGAGGTAAGCAGGCCGTTGGACGGGGGGCATGGGGCCACTCATTCCAACCCTAAGGGATGCCATGCCCAGTCTGCGAGGGTAGGGGGCCACCTGTTCCAACCCTGAGGGAAGCCAGACCACTGGGCCATCTATCCCAACCCTGAAGAAAACTAGGCCCAGTCAGTGGACACAGGGGGCCACCATCCCAACCCTTAGAGTAGCCAGGCCCAGTTGGCAGGGGGCAAGGGTCACCAGTCCCAAACCTTATGGTAACCAGGCCCATGGGGTGGAGGGCAGGGGGTCCCCCATCCCAACCCTGAGGTAAGCAGGTCGTTGGGTGGGGGGCAGGGAGCCACACATTCCAACCCTGAGGGATGAAACACCCAGTCAGCAGGAGTAGGGGGTCACCTGTCCCAATCCTGAGAGAAGCCAGACCCAGTGGGCCATCTGTCCCAACCTTGAAGAAAACTAGGCCCGGTCGGCGGCGGGGGGGGAAGGGGCCACCATCCCAATCCTGAGCGTAGCCAGGCCCATGGGTTGGGGGGCAGGGGGACCCCTGCCCGAACCCTGAGGTAGGCAGACCATTGGATGGGGTCATGGCCCTGGGGCCACTCATTCCAACCCTGAGGGATGCCACGACCAGTCAGCAGGGATAGGGGGCAACCTGTTCCCACCCTGAGGGAAGCCAGACCCACTGGGCCATCTGTCCCAACCCTGAAGAAAACTAGGCCCAGTCAGTGGGCGCAGGGGGCCACCATCCCAACCGTTAGTGTAGCCAGGCCCAGTTGCCAGGGGGCAAGAGTCACCAGTCCCAAACCTGAGGGTAACCAGGCCCATGGAGTGGGGGGCAGGGGGTCCACCATCCCAACCCTGAGGTAAGCAGGTCATTGGGTGGGGGACAACAGGCCACCCATTCCAACCCAGAGGGATGCCATGCCCAGTCAGCGGCAGTAGGGGGTCACCTGTCCCAACCCTGAGAGAAGCCAGACCCAGTGGGCCATCTGTCCCAACCCTGAAGAAAACTAGGCCCAGTCGGCAAGGGGGAGGGGGCCACCAGTCCCAATCCTGAGGGTAGCCAGGCCCATGAGGTGGGGGGCAGAGGGGGCCATCTCAAACCTGAGGTAAGCAGGCCATTGGGCAGGTAGGCACCCATTCCAACCCTGACGGATGACCAGCCCAGTCAGCGGGGAGGAGGGGGCCACCATCCCAACCCCGAAGAAAACTATGCCCGGTCGGCGGGGGGGAGGTGGCCACCAGTACCAATCCTGAGGGTAGCCAGGCCCATGGGGTGGGGGGCAAGGGACCCCCTGTCCCAACCCTGAGGTAAGCAGGCCGTTGGACGGGGGGCATGGGGCCACTCATTCCAACCCTAAGGGATGCCATGCCCAGTCTGCGAGGGTAGGGGGCCACCTGTTCCAACCCTGAGGGAAGCCAGACCCACTGGGCCATCTGTCCCAACCCTGAAGAAAACTAGGCCCAGTCAGTGGACACAGGGGGCCACCATCCCAACCCTTAAAGTAGCCAGGCCCAGTTGGCAGGGGGCAAGGGTCACCAGTCCCAAACCTGATGGTAACCAGGCCCATGGAGTGGGGAGCAGGGGGTCCCCCATCCCAACCCTGAGGTAAGCAGGTTGTTGGGTGGGGGCCATGCCCAGTCAGCAGCAGTAGGGGGTCACCTGTCCCAACCCTGAGAGAAGGCAGACCCAGTGGGCCATCTGTCGAGCAGGAGGGGGCCACCATCCCAACCCTTAGAGTATCCAGGCCCAGTTGGCAGGGGGGCACCAGTCCCAATCCTGAGGGTAGCCAGGCTCATGAGCTGGGGGGAAGGGGGGGCCCTTCCCAAACCTGAGGTAAGCAGGCCATTGGGCAGGTAGCCACCCATTCCCACCCTGACGGATGACCAGCCCAGTCAGCGGGGAGGAGGGGGCCACCATCCCAACCCCGAAGAAAACTACGCCCGGTCGGCGGGGGGGAGGTGACCACCAGTACCAATCCTGAGGGTAGCTAGGCCCATGAGGTGGGGGGCAAGGGACCCCCTGTCCCAACCCTGAGGTAAGCAGGACGTTGGATGGGGGGTATGGGGCCACTCATTCCAACCCTGAGGGATGCCACGCCCAGTCTGTGAGGGTATGGGGCCACCTGTTCCAAACCTAAGGGAAGCCAGACCCACTGGGCCATCTGTCCCAACCCTGAAGAAAACTAGGCCCAGTCGGCGGGGGGGAGGGGGCCACCATCCCAACCATTAGCGTAGCCAAGCCCAGTTGGCAGGGGGCAAGGGTCACCAGTCCCAAACCTGATGGTAACCAGGCCCATGGGGTGGAGGGCAGGGGGTCCCCCATCCCAACCCTGAGGTAAGCAGGTTGTTGGACGTGTGAGTGGGGGGCCACCCATCCCAACCCTGAGGGGGGTCACGCCCACTCAGCAGGGGTAGGGGGCCACCCATCCCAACCCTGTGAGAAGCCAGACATGGTGGGCCATCTGTCCCAACCCTGAATAAAACTAGGCCCGGTCGGCGGGGGGGAGGGGGCCACCATCCCAACCCTTAGAGTAGCCAGGCCCAGTTGGCAGGGGGCCACCAGTCCCAATCCTGAGGGTAGCCAGGCCCATGAGGTGGGGGGCAGGGGCCCCCCGTCCCCAACCTGAGGTAAGCAGGCCGTTGGGCAGGTAGCCACCCATTCCAACCCTGACGGATGACCAGCCCAGTCAGCGGGGAGGAAGGGGCCACCATCCCAACCCCGAAGAAAACTAGGCCCGGTCGGTGGGGGGGAGGTGGCCACCAGTACCAATCCTGAGGGTAGCTAGGCCCATGGGGTGGGGGGCAAGGCCCCCCTGTCCCAACCCTGAGGTAAGCAGGACGTTGGACGGGGGCATGGGGCCACTCATTCCAACCCTGAGGGATGCCACGCCGAGTCTGCGAGGGTAGGGGTCACCACTCCCAATCCCGAGGGTAACCAGGCCCATGGGGTGGGGGGCAGGGGGTCCCCATCCCAACCCTGAGGTAAGCAGGTAGTTGGGTGGGGGCAGGGAGCCACCCATTCCAACCGTGAGGGATGCCACGCCCAGTCAGCAGGAGTAAGGGGTCACCTGTCCCAACCCTGAGAGAAGCCAGACCCAGTGGGCCATCTGTCCCAACCCTAAAGAAAACTAGGCCCGGTCGGCGGGGGGAAGGGGCTTCCATCCTAACCCTTAGAGTAACCAGGCCCAGTTGCCTGTACCAATCCTGAGCGTAGCCACCAGTACCAATCCAGTCAGTGGGCGGAGGGGGCCACCATCCCAACCGTTAGAGTAGCCAGGCCCAGTTGGCAGGGGGCCACCAGTCCAAGCCTGAGGTAAGCAGGACATTGGGCAGGTAGCCACCCATTCCAACCCTGACGGATGACCAGCCCAGACAGCGGGGAGGAGGGGGCCACCATCCCAACCCCGAAGAAAACTAGGCCCGGTCGGCGGGGGGGAGGGGGCCACCATCCCAACCCTTAGAGTAGCCAGCCCTGTTGGCAGGGGGCCACCAGTCCCAATCCTGAGGATAGCCAGGTCCATTAGGGGGGTGGCAGGGGGGGCATCTCAAACCTGAGGTAAGCAGGCCATTGGGCAGGTAGCCACCCATTCCAACCCAGAGGGATGCCTTGACCAGTCAGCGAGGGTATTGGACCACCTGTTCCAACCCCGAGGGAAGCCAGACCCAGTGGGCCATCTGTTGCAACCCTGAAAAATACTAGGCCCGGTCGGAGGGGGGAGGGGGCCACCATCCCAACCCTTAGCGTAGCCAGGCCCAGTTGGCAGGGGAGCCCCAGTCCCAATCCTGAGGGTAGCCAGGCCCATGTGGTGGGGGGCAAGGGGTCCCCTGTCCCAACCCTGAGGTGAACTGGCTGTTGGACAGGGGGCAGGGGGCATCCATTCCAACCCTGAGGGATGACCAGCCCCTTTGTGGGGGGGAAGGGGTCACCTGTCCCAGACCTGTGGGAAGGCAGGTCATTGGGCAGGAGGCGGGACCACCCTTCCCAACCCTGATGTAAGGAGGCCCACTCAGCATTAAGGTATCTAGCCTTGCGTGGCTATTGTGCACACCTCCAAACTGAGCATTGCTAGCCTTGCATGGCTATTGAGTGTGCATCTCCCAACCGAGCGTTGCTAGCCTTGCGTGGCTAGAGTGCTCACCTCCAAACTGAGCATTGCTAGCCTTGCGTGGCTATTTAGTGTGCATCTCCAAACCAAGCGTTGCTAGCTTTGCGTGGCTATTGTGTGCGCACGTCCAAACCGAGCGTTGCTAGCCTTGCGTGGCTATTGAGTGAGCAGCTCCAAACCAAGCATTGCTAGCCTTGCGTGGCTATTGAGTGCGCAGCTCCAAACCGAGCGTTGCTAGCCTTGCGTGGCTATTGAGTGCGCACCTCCAAACCGAGCATTGCTGTCCTTGTGTGGCTATTGAGTGCGCACCTCCAAACCGAGCATTGCTAGCCTTGCGTAGCTATTGAGTGTGCATCTCCAAACTGAGCATTGCTAGCCTTGCGTGGCTATTGAGTGTGCATCTCCAAACCAAGCATTGCTAGCCTTGTGTGGCTAGAGTGCGCACCTCCAAACAGCATTGCTAGCCTTGCGTGGCTAGAATGTGCATTTCCAAACTGAGCATTGCTAGCCTTGCGTGGCTATTGAGTGCACACCTCCAAACTGAACATTGCTAGCCTTGCGTGGCTATTGGGTGCACACCTCCAAACAGAGCGTTGCTGGCCTTGCGTGGCTATAAAATATGCGTGCAGCGCATTTGACAAGAGGGCAAAGAAAGGGAAGCGCCAAACCGAACATTGCTAGCCTTGCGTGGCTATTGAGTGCGCACCTCCAAACCGAGCATTGCTAGCCTTGCGTGGCTATTGAGTGCACACCTCCAAACCGAGCATTGCTAGCCTTGCGTGGCTATTGAGTGTGCATCTCCAAACCAAGCATTACTAGCCTTGCGTGGCTAGAGTGCGCACCTCCAAACTGAGCATTGCTGAGCATTACGTGGCTAGAGTGTGCATTTCCAAACTGAATAAAATATGTGTGCAACGCATTTGACAAGAGGGCAAAGAAAGGGAAGCTCTTTAATGCCGCTCCTTCTGCAGAGCTCCGCCCCCCTCCCTCGCTATCGCAACCATGTGGGATTAGCCGGTCGCTTAGGGGCCAAGCAGGAATTTTTTGGGTCCCTATCTGATTGGCCGGGATAAGGGACCTTTTTTCGCCTGCTTCACATTTGTTGCTGAGGGGCTGGGTTATAGAAAGAGGCCTGATCTGGAGGGGTTGGCACCAATTGTGCAAGGGAGGCGTTTGTTGCTTAATTTGATTGACAAGCACCCTGCAGCATCCAAGGAGGGGTCACCCAAGCCAGTCACTGAAGGTTTGTTGGTCTCAGCGGGCTGGTGGGGGTTAACCCCTCGGTGCTGTACATTGGCGATCGAGCTGATTGTCCAAATGCTGCCAAACCCAACCGGCAGCCTCTTAGGGAGCCTGCCCAACTTCCGGAGTCATTCTAATGCCCATTTCAGATTGCAGCTAATAAACCTGAGTTAAACCCACAGCATTTTGTCCGGCGTCTTCATTTCAGGGTACGGCAGCAATTGAGCCACATGATGGGAACGGTGCAGATGATTTCAGAAGAAGCGTTAGGGGTGGGATTAAGAGCATTGCAGGAGAGCGTGGGTGAAAAAAATGGATTCCTGGGAGAGTCGCGTCCAGATGATAATTCATAAATTGGAAACGAGAATCGAAAAGGTTGACAATGAAACAAAAAGCCTTAAAAATAGGCTGCCGGGATCATGAAAGCAATAAAAGGAGATTTGGTAAAACAGCATGAATTTTTGGGTTTGGTCCTGGGAAAACCCTGTGATCAGAAAGGAGAGGCTGGTAATCTTGAACACATGAACACATGAAGCTGCCTTCTACTGAATCAGACCCTTGGTCCATCAAAGTCAGTATTGTCTACTCAGACTGGCAGAAGCTCTCCAGGATCTCAGGCAGGGGTCTTTCACATCACCTACTTGCCTAGTCCGTTTAACTGGGGATGCCTGGGATTGAACATGGGACCTTCTGCATGCCAAGCAGATGCTCTACCACTGAGCCACAGCCCCCTCCCCATTAACACATGAACCTGCCGTCTACTGAATCAGACCCTTGGTCCATCCAAGTCAGTATTGTCTACTCAGACCGGCAGCAGCTCTCCAGGGTCTAAGGCAGAGGTCTTTCACATCACCTACTTGCCTGGTCCCTTTAACTGGAGATGCCGGGGATTGAACCTGGGACCTTCTGCATGCCAAGCAGATGCTCTACCACTGAGCCACAGCCCCCTCCCCATTAACACATGTACCTGCCTTCTACTGAATCAGACCCTTGGTCCATCCAAGTCAGTATTGTCTAAGACCGGCAGCAGCTCTCCAGGGTCTCAGGCAGAGGTCTTTCCCATCACCTACTTGCCTAGTCTCTTTAAGTAGAGATGCAGGGGATTGAACTGGGGACCTTCTGCATGCCAAGCAGAGGCTCTTCCACTGAGGCACAGCCCCTCCCCCAATTGTGTAACGGAATGAAAGAATAAAGATAAAAATGAGACAGAAGAATCTTAAAATAGGACTAAATGACAAAGAAGAGTGGGGAGGTGTGATATAATTCTTGGATGAATGGCCAGTCTCCCTGATTACTATTATTATTATTTTTTGCCGTCAAGTCACAGCTGACTTATGGTGACCTGGTAGGGTTTTCAAAACAAGAGACGTTCGGAGATGGTTTGCCATTGCCTTCTTCTGCATCATGACCCTGGTATTCCTTGGAGTTCCCCCTTCCAAATACTAGCCAGGATTGCAGCCAGCAACGATGCTGTCTGTCCACCCCACCATCTCAATAATCATATAGAATCATAGAGTTGGAAGGGACCACCAGGGTCATCTAGTCCAACCCCCTGCACAATGCAGGAAATAACTACCTCCACCCCCCCCACACACACACACAGTGACCCCTACTCCATGCCCAGAAGATGGCCAAGATGCCCTCCCTCTCATCATCTGCTTAAGGTCATAGAATCAGCATTGCTGACAGATGGCCGTCTAGCTTCTGTTAAAAAACCTCCAGGGAAGGAGAGCTCACCACCTCCCGAGGAAGCCTGTTCCACTGAGGAACTGCTCTAACTGTTAGAAAATTTACCATCTCATTTTCATGTGTGCATAAACCAGGCCTCAAATGAGCCAGCGTGGGCTGATAGAAATCCAAGACTGCTCATTTTCACGCTTGCATACGGTACATATTTCTTTCGGAAAAGGTAATCCAGAGGCTCCGTTGGTGTCACCGTTGTTATTTTGATTAATCATAATTGCCCAATCAACTAGGTAATTTGTATGCATAAGCGAGCCGACACTTCCTAGAACTGCTATGCTGATGTCTAAAAATAAAAACTCCCGGAAAGAAGAAAGAACAAGGACAGAAGTGGGTGGGGTAGGGAAAGAGAGACAGAAGCGTTAAAAACTTCTGCTGCTAACTTTTCATCCTATTTGGGCCTTAAGAGTTAGGGTTGCCAGCTCTGGATTGTGAATAGGCTTGCCAGTCCTTCTTCACCACCGACGGGAGGTTTTTGGGGCGGAGCCTGAGGAGGCCGGGTTTGGGAAGGGGAGGGACTTTAATGCCATAGAGTCCAATGGCCAAAGTGGCCATTTTCTCCAGATGAACTGATTTCTGTTGGCTGGAGATCAGTTGTAATGCAGGAGATCTCCAGCTAGTACCTGTAAGTTGGCAACCCTAATTGTGAAATTCCTGGAGGGTTTGAGAGTGGAGCCTGGGGAGGTGAGAGACCTCAGCGGGGTATAATCTCATACAGAGTCCACCCTCCAAAGCAGCCATTTTCTCCAGGGGAACTGATCTCTTTTACCTGGAGACCGGTTAAAATTCCAGGAAATCTCCAGCCACCACCTGGAGACTGGCAACCCTAAATGACAGAAAAGAAGAAGAAGAGTTGGTTTTTATATGCCGACTTTCTCAGCCACTTAAGGAAGAATCAAAAAGGCTTACAATCACCTTCCTTTCCCCTCCCCACAACAGACACCCTGTGAGGTAGGTGGGGCTGAGAGAGTGTGACTAGCCCAAGGTCACCCAGCTGGCTTCATGTGGAGGAGTGGGCAAACAAATCCAGTTCACCAGATTAGCCTCTGGCGCTCGTGCGGAGAAGTGTGGAATCAAACCTGGTTCTCCAGATTAGACTCCACCGCTCCAAACCACCGCTCTAAACCACTATACCACGCTGGCTCTCATGAGCTTTTGTGAGCCGCACGTATCTGAAGAAGTGAGCTGTGGCTCACAAAAGCTCAGACCCTGTCAGAAATTTTGTCAGCCTTTAAGGTGCTACTGGACTCTTGCTCTTTTCTACCAATTATGTTTTCTACCGATTTGTGAGCCGCCTCAGACGCTGTTCGATGAAGAGTAGGGGGTTTATTTATTTATTTAACTTCCATTTGTGTCCCGCATTTCCCCCCAGTCGGGACCCGACGTGGCTCACGTAATCCTCTCTGCCATTTTATCCTGACAACAGCCTTGCGAGATAAGTTAGCCCGAGAGCGTGGAACCGGCCTAAGGCATTCCAGCAAGCTTCCGTGGCGGAGTGGGGATTCGAACCTGGGCTTCCCAGATGCTAGTCCAGTGACCTAACCACTACACCACGCTGGCTTTCACGAGTCCCTGCTCCGCAGCTCTTTATCTGGAAATCCCAGCAACCGCTGCAAAGTCAGCTTGGCTTTTGATGACTCCACTTAGCAACAGGGCATGCGCTGAATATTTTTCCACGAATGCTTTCAGCACAAAATTAGGGCTTTCAGGTGTGCTGAATGTCTCCTTGATCATTTTCTCTGACGGATGTCTGCTTTGGTCCCCGGTTCATAGTTGCTATGGCAGAATCCCCCCCACCCCGATGCTGCCTCTTCTCCTCCCTGGCTGCTCAGCCTGCTTCTATCCACAGACCTGCTGAGTGCCGGTGGGCAGCAGAACGAATTGGTGGGTGATTGCCCGCCATTACTGGGTGGTTGGCAAGCCTATCCATCCTCCAAAGCAGCCATTTTCTCCAGGGGAACTGATCTCTGTAGTCTGAGGATCAGGTGTCATTCCAGGAAGTCTCCAGGCCCGACCTGGAGATTGGCTACCCTAATTCCACTCTCCCTCTCAAAAGCTCAGAGCTCAGCTGCATGCTTTTAACGTAGCGTTGCCAGCCTCCAGGTACTAGCTGGAGATCTGCTATTGCAACTGATCTCCAGCCAGTAGAGATCAGTTCCCCTGGAGAAAATGGCCATTTTGGCAATTGGACTCTATGGCATTGAAGTCCCTTCCCTCCCCAAACCCCGTCCTCCTCAGGCTCCGCCCCAAAAACCTCCCGCCGGTGGCAAAGAGGGACCTGGCAACCCTATTTTAACAGCACTGTCCTAAACAGAGTTACACTGTTCTAAATAGGGTTGCCAGGTCCCTCTTCTCTACTGGTGGGAGGTTTCTGGGGCAGAGCCTGAGGAGGGCGGGGTTTGGGGAGGGGAGGGACTTCAATGTCATAGAGTCCGATGGCCAAAGCGCCCATTTTCTCCAGGGGAACTGATCTGTATCGGCTGGAGATCAGTTGTAATAGCGGGAGATCTCCAGCTAGTACCTTGAGGTTAACAACACAACATAATATTAACCATAGAAAAGAAATGGGGTACTTACACGCTGGCTGTTATTAACATGCTTCAGCTAGTACCTGGAGGTTGGCAACCCTATCTCCAGGCCCCACCTGGAGACTGGCTACCCTAATTCCATTCCCCTTCTCCAAAGCTCAGAGCTCAGTTGCATGCTTTTAACAGCACTGTCCTGTAAAAAAGCCCCATCGCCTTCAATAGACATAGGAAGGTGGAACACTGCTTCAGGGTTGCACTGTGAAGTAACCACCACGCTGTAGCATCTGAAATCTCTTTCCAGAATCAGAAAACCCTATAGAATGTGGAGAGGGGAAAGAGTGAGAGGCCAGAAAGTGCTTATAATCTAAATGAAAATCATGCTGCAGTCCTGCCGCATGGATGCCAAAGAACAGTGCGGCGAGCAATGGAGCGTGAGGGGAAAGACACAGCCTCTCCGATCTTTTGAAAAGAATAGCTCTTACGAGCAGACATCGGTGGTTGTTTGAGGGGTAGTATGTGTTGGGTTTGGGTTTTTTTACTCTATCGGTAACGCTGGCGGCGGGGAGGGAGGAATCAGCCGGCTTCTCGGTGACCTCATTCGCCACAAGGTGACTGCGGCAGCCTCCAAGGAAAGCACAAGGAAATTTGCATTTGCGTACTGCAGAGGATGCTGCATTCCGATCAGAGGAATGGTTTGCGAGGGGACTGCCGGTTCTGTGCCCAAGGCAGGCACCCAGTTCTGCACCCCTTCACACCCACGCACACAGAACCTAGGTCAGTTAGGAATGGCGCCGGACATTGAGTCTATATGTCATATAGAGGATGGTGCCGAGTTGTTTTGTGTTGCCCAAGAAGGTCGGACCAGAACAAACGGGTTGAAATTAAATCAAGAGTTTCTGGCTAAAAAACTTTTAGGAAAAACTTTCGGACCAAGCGGTTCCTCAGTGGAACAGGCTTCCTTGAGAGGTGGTGGGCTCTCCTTCCTGGAGGTTTTTAAGCAGAGGCTAGATGGCCATCTGTCAGCAATGCTAATTCTGGGACCCTAGGGAGATCATGAGAGGGAAGGCAGGAAGGTCTGGACATAAGAAAAGCCCTGCTGCATCAGACCCAGGCCCATCAAGTCCAGCAGTCTGTTCCCCCAGGGGCCAACCAGGGGCCTCTAGGAAGCCCCCAAACAAGATGACTGCAGCAGCACCATCCTGCCTGTGTTCCACAGCACCTGATATATTCAGCATGCTCCTCTGATCATGGAGAGAATAGGTATGCATCATGACTAGTATCCATTTTAACTAGTAGCCGTGGGTTCCCCTCTCCTCCATTTACATGTCCACCCCCCTCTTAAAGCCTTCCAAGTTGGCAGCCATCATCACAGCCTGGGGCAGGGAGTTCCACAATTTAACTATGCGTTAACTATGCATTTACATTGGTGTTTGGCTCTCGTGGCCCTTTCTTGCATGCCCAGGGTAGTGCCGATCACCACTTTGGGGTCAGGAGGGAATTCTTCTTCAGGCCAGATTGGCCAGGGATCCTGGAGGGGTTTTTGTGTGTGTTTTTTTGCCATCTTCTGGCCATGGGGTAGGGGTCACTGGGGTGTGTGTGGTGGGAAGGTAGTTGTGAATTTCCTGCATTGTGCAGGGGGTTGGACTAGATGACCCTGGTGGCTATGATAAAATTAGTTTTCTTCTTTTTTTACCAGAAGTGATGTGACGCTACAGCCAGCATCAGGACTCAGGAGGATAGGACTCACAACCATGGGTTTAAATTGCGGGAGGAAAGGTACCAGCTGGATATTAGGGGGAAAATTTTTACAGTAAGACTTTTTCGACAGTGGAATCAGCTACCTAGGGAGGTGGTGAGCTCCCCCTCACTGGCAGTCTTTAAGCCGTGGGTGGACAAACACTTGTCAGGGATGCTCTAGGCTGACCCTGCATTGAGCAGGGGGTTGGACTAGATGGCCTGTATGGCCCCTTCCAGCTCTGTGATTCTATGATTTTTTTTTATCCCCCGCTGCCACTGCAGTGAACAGCAGCAAGCAATGGGAGGGGTGTGCATGTGTCCCCCACCCCAACCAGGAGTTTGGCAGCCCTTAGATGAGGTCTTTTTCATCATCTACCACCCTCTCCTTTTAGCTGGAGATGCCAGGGATTGAACCTGGGACCCTCTGTGTGCAAAGCTGATACTCTACCACTGAGCCACGGCCCCTCTCCATCGGTTTAAACAAGCACTACATTTTTTTTTAATGCAGCATGATAGATGTCACTCTCTCACGATGTAAGTTGGTCTAGTCATCCTTCACATCCCCCCCCTTTTTTGGGATGGAGATAATTAGAATGGATTCTTGCCAGCAGCTGCAAGGATAAAGAAATGCTCCCAGCCCGGAAAGGGAGTAACGGAAATTGGCTCTGCCTGAATTCATCACCCAGTCTTGCAATTCCGGAGCCATTATATTTTTGGCTTCCCAGAGGAGCGGAGCGCACTGAGGGAATGCACTTCGTGTAGGATAAATCAGCGTTCGGTAGCTTCAGACGTCACACGCCATTTGGGGCCGGCAGGAACAAACGGATGACAACAAGAACACCAAGTCACCTTGAAGATAAATCGGTGTGCTTTTGTGAACTACTATTTGTTCTGTCCGGTGGATGAAGTGGGGGAGGAGAGCGGAGGAGGAACTCCACCTTGGACCATCTCTTGCCTTGAAGAGCCAGTGTGGTTTAGTGGTTCAGAGTGGCGGACTCTAATCTGAAGAACCAGGTTTGATTCCCCAATCCTCCATATGAGCGGCAGACTCTAATCTGGTGAACCGGGTTTGTTTCCCAACTCCTCCACATGAAGCCTGCTCGATGACTTTGGGCTAGTCCCTGTTCTCTTAGAGCTCTCTCAGCTCCACCGACCTCACAGGGTGTCTGTTGTGGGGAGAGGAAGGGAAGGCGATTGTAAGATGGTTTGATTCTGCTTTAAAAAGGTAGAGAAAATCCGCGTATAAAAACCAACTCTTCTTCTGTGGGGTCGCCCTAAATTGGCTGCAACTTGACGGCAATACACACACACACACAAAGCCAGTGTGGTGTAGTGGTTAAGAGCGGAGGTTTGGAGCGGTGGAGTCTGATCTGGAGAACCGGGTTGGGTTCCCCACTCCTCCCCATGAGTGGCAGACGATAATCTGGTGAACTGGGTTTGTTTCCCCACTCCTCCACACGAAGCCAGCTGGGTGAGCTTGAGCTAGTCACAGTTCTCTACGAACTCTCTCAGTCCCGCCTACCTCACAGGGTGTCTGTTGTGGGGAGGGGAAGGGAAGGTGATTGTAAGCCGGTTTGATTCTTCCTTAAGTGGTAAGAGAAATCGGCATATCAAAACCATCTCTTCTTCTGTGGGGTCGCCCTAAGTCGGCTGCAACTTGACAGCAATAAAAACACACACATCCATTTACACACACCCATGAGCATATCTGAAATTCAGGAAAGAGCATCTGTTGCCAGGGAAAGTCCAGCCTTATGACCATCTGAAAGTGATGATGAGAATCTATGAATGAATCCCATGATGAGCAAAAAGCAACCAGGAGAAGATGAGGATCAGGGCCACGGCGTTAGGGAACTTTCCTGATTGGAATGACCTCTCCAGCGGTCTTTAAACCAAAAGTCCCCCATGGCGTGGATGCCCTGCTCTACACTCTATCCTAGCCAAGGAAGCGCTGAGAAAAATGACAGAGTTGTAGTGCAAAGGCAAAGTCAACAAAGAAACTCACTCCGAAACAAATGTGACTGCAATACAGTTTTCCTTTTCAAATGAAACTGGTGGACTGGTTTATTTGATAAGAATCAAATTGTCTCCCCCACACAGTGACACAGTGACAGATGAAAATAAAATACCCTGATTGCGTGTGTGTTTTTAAAAAGTTATGGCTTACATCAATGTATAGGCTTTCTAACACATCATATAGTCAATTTAAGAATAATGCATCCCGGTAATAAAACTGCAAGATTTTCAGCAAACAATTAGTCAAAGAAAAGGAAACCGTTAGCAAAACTAGATGTAAACAAGGGATGTTCTATTTGGCTCCCCCCCCCCCAGTTTTTAAGCGGAAAGAAGGAATATAGTCAGATTTCTTTATTTTAATTTACATTTTCATTTATGTTAAACGGCAGAAGGGTTTCGTTATTTATTACTCCCATTTTTCATCTTTACAAAAGGTCTCTAATGGATGTTAGATCAATAGGGTTGCCAGGTCCCTCCTTGCTACCAGCGGGAGGTTTTTGGGATGGAGCCTGAGGAGGGCGGGGTTTGGGGAGGGGAGAGACTTTAGTCCAGGGGTGGGGAACCTTTTTCCTGCCAAGGGCCATTCGCACATTTATAACATCTTTTGGGGGCCATACCAGGTGTAGATCTCCCGGTGGGGGGGGAGAGGCTAGGGTTGCCAGGTCTCCAGCCACCACCTGGAGGTTGGCAACCCCAGGGGAGGCCACCAAGAGAAGGCCTGCAGGGCGCCCCCCTCCCCCCTCCCAGGTGGGAGGGCAGCCAGGGGTGGGCCCCAGAAAACGAGGCGCCAGGGGGGGCGCAGCCCACAGTCGATTGGCAAGGGAGGAAGGGAGGAAGGAAAACAGAGAAAGAGGAAAAGGGAGGGAGGGAGAAAGAGAGAGAAAGGGAGAAAGAAATGGAGAGAGGGGGAGAAAGAAAGAAAAGGACAGAGGGAAAGAAAAAAAAGGATGGAGGGAGACAAAGAAAGAGACAGAAAAAGAGGGAGGAAGAGAGGGAGAGAAAGAAAGAGTGACAGAAAAAGAGGAAGAGAGAAAAGCCTCCCCCCCACACACACACACCCGCGCATGCCGGCCTGCGCAACCGGGCCCCAGCCACCCCACCTCCCCCGCTCACACACACGCACCCGGCGGCGCATGGAGCACCAAGCAACTGGGCCCCACTCTCCGTGCACTCCCCCCCCCCCAGAGTCCATAAAAGCCCTCCCCAAGCCTAATTGGTTCTGCATGCATGCTCTGCCACCGGGAGCCACCAGCCTCCCCCCCCCCCCGCTGCTCAACAGTCGATAGGCAGCGAGAGGGGCTTACAATGTGCCGCAGCATTACTGCACGCCGCAGCTGTAGGGGGCAGCCTTGGGGGAAGAGTCCCTCCCCCTCCCCTCTCGCTGACCAACAACCAACAGTCAGTGAGAGGAGGTCCAAAGGGCACTACAAGGGCGCTGTAAGCCGTGGCCCCAGGAACACCCTCGGGGACGGCCACCCTGCGCCCCGCCTCCGCGGCAGGGTTCCCGGAGCTCCCGAGGGCCACAAAAAATGTCCTCGGGGGCCGCATATGGCCCCCAGGCCTGAGGTTCCCCACCCCTGCTTTAGTCCCATAGTCAAATTGCCAAAACAGCCATTTTCTCCAGGGGAATCGGCTGGAGATTAGTTGTAATAGCAGGAGATCTCCAGGTATAACTTGGAGGTTGGCAACCGTATAGATCAATACTTTTTAAAAAAAACCAACCCCTCCACGTAATGCACAATGTACAGGGCCTAAAGAGAAATCATTACATCTTGTCCCCATTTTAGCAGCAAGTGCCATGAAAGAAATGCATCCTCGGCATCAATAATCCAAACGTGAAATAAACATATAACGTCTTTCTAAGCCCATTGATTTCAATGAAGACTTAGAACTCTGTTTAGGACTGCACAGAGAGCATTCACAATCTCACGATGTGCAAAATAGTCATGAGATTGTTTCAGAAGTACAATGTAAGAGGTGCTCCCCCCCCCCCCGTCAATCCTCGAGGGACATTCGGTCTACGCTTCACAGGAAAAAAATAAATAAAGACAACAGAATACATCTTTTAAAAAAGGAAAGATAAAATTCTTCCTACATACTAGCACCAAGAATCTGTGCGGCGGATCCAATTTATTCATCGGTTCCAAGCTATTCCTGATTGATGCATGCCGTTCAGGGGCTTTATGGGTGGGCTCATTCAAAAGGTCCCGAAGGCTGTGTTCTAGGGATGCTACACAGCAGTGCTGGTGGGCATACAAACATGATGGATACAACAGACATGAACTTTGGAATCAAATGTCCAAGTCTTAGGATTTTGAATTTGCATGGAAAAATCCAGATCTCCCCCTAGGTGGTGACATTTGATTTCCCCTCCTGCACCAACTTAATTTTGGAGAACGTATTCCTATGCTATTTGTATGAGCGTGTCAGAAATCAAAATGCAGTTTCAGGGCTGGCGCAGAGGTGGGCATTTTGCCCAGTGCAACTTGTCATGTCATAGGGGTGCAGGGATGAAAGAAGTCGCGCCAGCTGTGATTCCCTCTTCTCCGCAAAGCTTAAAGCGACAGTGCCGGCTCACCCCAATTGACCCCCTCTTCTAGCATCCAGTAGCCCTGTGATATCTGGGAAGGGGGTTGTGGGATCAGGAAAACTTTGGTGCTTAGTGGGGAGGTAAAAAGTGGCAGGGGAGTTCTTATTGTGCATAGGGTAACAAAACTGCTCAGGCCAAGACTGGCACGGACTGATCAGTGCATTCGAAGCGATATATCGAAGCCGGTTCCCGGGGTTTTGTCCCGCACTTGTGTGACCAAGAAACAGAAACCAGGAAGGGGTTATGCAGATGAAGGGGTGCAGCTATGCAGGCGAGAGGACTGATTCTCAGTTGCTAAGACCACAGGGAGAAAGTTTACCTACAACCCCAGCGTTGTAACACAATGTGTTCCCTGGGAGGGCTTGCAGTAAACCAGTACTTGCTCTACACGCACACACCGCCCATCCTAATGACGGGCATTTAACAAGTCACAAATTAAGTGCGCCACCCACCTTGACACAGTTACACGAGAGACACACTCATACAATAATTAAAAATCCTTAAAGCGCGCTACCTTCACCCACCACTCACAACCCCTTTGACATGTTGGGTACATTTCACAGTGACTGAATTCTATTGATATTTTTTTAAAAAATCAATAAATATTTATGGCTTTCTGAAAGGAATATGTAGGACCGGTTCTCGCAATGCATAGAAAAGTCGCTTGAAGCTCCCTTGGGATGGCTGTCGCCCCACACAGAGAGTGGTTTCGTGGGCATCGACCGGCACGCGGGCCACGGCTCCCCGTAACATGTGGCTTGCCTCCACAACACAAACAGACACGGCCGCCGTAAGAAACGGCCATCAGATACACCACCAGCGGTGACAATGACGTCTTTATTTACAAGCAATGGCTTTCCGCTGTGTTCCTAGGTGTCTCCTTAGAAGCCGAGTAGGGATTCCCCAAGGAAAAGATCAGTAATGGCATTTTCATTCTCCTGACAGATGGCCCCTCACCTCCGTTCTTCCCATGAAGTTTTCTTTCTTTCTTTCTTTCTTTCTTTCTTTCTTTCTTTCTTTCTTTCTTTCTTTCTTTCTTTCTTTCTCTACACCAGTGTGGTGTAGCGGTGGTTTGGAGCGGTGGACTCTGAACGGGAGAACCAGGTTGGAGAACCTCCCCATGAGCGGCGGAGGTTAATCTGGCGAACTGGATTTGTTTCCCCACTCTTACGCATGAAGCCGGCTGGGTGCCCTTGGGCTAGTCACAGCTCTCTCAGCCCCACCTGCCCCACAGGGTGTCTGTTGTGGGGAGGGGAAGGGAAAGTGATTGTAAGCTGGTTTGATTCTTCCTTAAGTGGTAGAGAAAGTTGGCGTATAAAAACCATCTCTTCTTCTTCTTATAGCCCAGCTTTCCCAAATCTGCAGCCAGCTGGCTGTGTCCTACCCCATGCTCTCAATTCGCATGGGTGAGGCCTAGTAGCGCATGAACAGAGCGTGCGCTTTAAAATACACGCGAGCCGTCTGCGGTGTGCAAGAAGGAAGGGGGTATGGCAGATACTTGGGGATACCATGGCAAACAAGCCAATGCAGGCCACATTTCTGGAAGGTACTAAGCTGAAGACCTTTGTTTGGAAGGCATCATTTTCTGGAGAATCTTCTGCGCAAACCCTCCTGTAACAACAGAGTATTGTGCTTTCTTGTGCTACTCCCGTTAAATCTTGGTGAGCATTGCAGCAGAAAACTTCCCAGTCAATTGTACCTTCCACATTCCAGTAATGACCACGTCCATGTAGTCCATGTTCCTAATTAACCCCAAATTACCAATGAATTCAAGTGACCTGCATAGATGGGTATCCAAGTGATGATACTCTCATCACATGGCATGTTTTTTCCTTCCTACTGACAGCTACGATTCTTAGACTGGAGTGGGGGATATCTTGCCTCCATGGGGTAAACAAATGACAAGGCAGCTTCTAAGTGAATATCGTGACCGTGTGAATCCACCCTTCCTGCAAGCTTAATGGGAGCTTTAAGAATACAGACAAAACGTTCCTTAAAATAAATAGAAATTCCAAGTAACCATGTTGGTTTAAAGAAAAATCCCAAAACAAAACCCATGTAACGCCATTTATTGTGTGTGTGTGTTAAGTGCCGTCAAGTCGCTTCCGACTCATGGCGACCCTATGAATGAAAGTCCTCCAAAATGTCCTATCTTTGACAGCCTTGCTCAGATCTTGCAAATTGAAGGCTGTGGCTTCCTTTATTGAGTCAACGCCATTTATTAAGACCAACCAAAATACCAAAAACAGCCTAGAAGCTTCCGAGTT
This sequence comes from Euleptes europaea, assembly GCF_029931775.1. Classification (NCBI taxonomy): domain Eukaryota; kingdom Metazoa; phylum Chordata; class Lepidosauria; order Squamata; family Sphaerodactylidae; genus Euleptes; species Euleptes europaea. The sequence continues at coordinate 114,819,065 of NC_079315.1, read as the reverse complement.
CCCAGAACCCTTCATAATGCTTAGACCAGGGGTGTCAAACATAAGGCCCGGGGGCCGGATGTGGCCCGTTGGCAGCTCTTATGCAGCCCACGAGCCAGCTGAGGTAGCCACCCCTGATCTGGGCTGGCGAGCCTTCTGCGGGCTCATGAACTGAGGCAGCCACCCACCGATTCCCAAGGTATCAATGATCAAAGACTGTTAAATAAAAGAAAATACTGTTAAGAGTGTTATTGTGTTAAGCATTTTTGTACATTAGGGTTTTTTTAAAGTAAAAAATAATATTATTAAGTGGCTTTGCCTGTGTCTTCTATAAAGTTTGTATCTCCGGTACTGGGCATTAAATTTTATGGTACACATGGCCCAGCCCAACCAAGTGACATTTATACCATATCTGGCCCTCGTAACAAATGAGTTAGACACCCCTGGCTTAGACAATCACAGTTTTGTGTACGTTTGGGTTGGCCTTAATAAATGGTTCCTTAAAATTCTGCCCAACCATGAGATGTTAAATCTGGACCATCGATCCAAGTCTTTCTCTATTTCTTTCCAAAAACTGACATTAAAACTTCGAAACCAGTAGGGGAGCTTATCTAAATATACCTAATTTCAATTTCCCTCCTTACACTATGGGCACATCTGACCTTAACAAGCACAGAGTCATGGTCATTGTGCAATTGTGCAGAACAAGTACACCGCCACAGCTGCAGGCCCCAAATCCATATAGTCAATCATCCTGTTTCCTACAGCTAACTGGGGGGATACCAGAAGGCCTACAGCATAGGAACCAGCATGGTGTAGTGGTTAAGAGCACTGGACTCTGATCTGTTGAACCGGGTTTGATTCCCCACTCCTACACATGAAGCCAGCTGGGTGATCTTGGGCTAGTCACACTCTCTCCGCCCCACCTCCCTCACAGGGTGTCTGTTATGGGGAGGGAAAGAGAAGGCGAATGTCAGCCGGTTTGAGTCTCCCTTAAGTGGGAAAGAAAGTCCGGCATATAAAAACCAACTCTTCTTCTTCTTCCACAGGCAGAGAGTGAGAGCAGTAGTCTGCCCCAACTGGTGCTCCTGACCTGGATAGCCCCAGGCTAGCCTGATCTCGTCAGATCTCGGAAGTTAAGCAGGGTTGGCCCTGGTTGGTACTTGCATGGGAGACTGCCAAGGCAGTCCAGGGTCACTAGGCAGAGGAAGGCCATAGCAAACTACTCCTGAACGCTGCTTGCTTTGAAAACCCTATGGAGTGCAACTGGACAGTACTTTCCACAACCACCACTGGCACTCCCCAATGACAGATGGCCAGATGCCACTGACAAGCCCTGTTCTTCGTGAATATATCCAGCCCTCTTTTTAAAGGCCTTCAAGACAAGTGGCCATTGTGACATCTTGTGGCAGCGGGTACCACAAATTAATTGCTCATGGTGTAAAGGACTTCACATGAACACATGAAGCTGCCTTCTACTGAATCAGACCCTCAATCTATCAAAGTCAGCACTGTCTACTCAGACTGGCAATGGCTCTCCAGGGTCTCAGGCAGGGGTCTTTCACATCACCTACCTGCCTAGTCCCTTTCAACTGGAGATGCCGGGGATTGAACCTGGGACCTTCTGAATGCCAAGCAGATGCTCTACCACTGAGCCACGGACCCTCCACTTCCTTTTTCTCGGTCCTGAATCTACACCCCATTCATTTCATTGGATTAAGGAAGAAGTAAATTATTTCCATCCACTTTATCCACACCATGCAGAGTTTTCTATATTACGTCCCCTCTTTCAGTTGCCTTTTTTCTCTCTCCTAAGCTTAAGAAGTCCCAAATTCTTGAGCCTTTCCTCAAAGGGAAGGCGCTGTTACCAAAAGGCTGCCCCTGTTATGTCCTGTTGGGACGACTCTCAGGGCCACGTGCTCGCCTGCTGCTAAGAAACAGACTGCCGGACAAGATGGATTTTGGGTTTGACCTTGCCAAGCACAGCAGGGAGTCCTATGGTTCAGAGTCCTCGTGTCACCCATGAAAGAAACACATCAGATAAAAGCTGCAAGACAGAAATGCCTTTAGGTCTGCTGCTTTTACAACCTGCTGGTCTGAAGATCATCTACTGAATTGGCTTGCTTTCTAACGAAGTACCGCATTTTTTTTTAATTCCACCCTTCCTCCAATGAGTCCAGGTTGGCATATATCACTCTTCCCCCTCTACCCTGTGAGGTAGGCTGAGAGGCAGTCAAAGAATCATAGACTCATAGAGTTGGGAGGTACCACCAGGGTCATCTAGTCCAACCCCCTGCACAATGCAGGAAATTCACAACTACCTCACCCACACACACCTAGTGACCCCCTACTCCATGCCCAGATGATGGCCAAGATGCCCCCCCTCTCATGAACTGCCTAAGGTCATAGCATTGCTGACAGATGGCCATCTAGCCTCTGCTTAAAAACCTCAGGGAAGGAGAGCTTACTACCTCCTGAGGAAGCCTGTTCCACTGAGGAACCGCTCTGTTAGAAAATTCTTCCTAATGTCTGGACAGAAACTCTTTTGATTTAAAGTCCTTGGACCAAGGACACCTACTCAGCTTCATGGAAGAGTAGGGCTTTGAACTGGGTCTCTCCCATCCTAATCCAGAACTCTAACAATCCCATCCCAACTGGCTTTGACTAGTCTCTTCTACTTTCTCTGCGGCTTCTCTGCATCTCAGTTAACTCTGCACTCTTCAATGAATCTGTAATCACAATATTTTCCTAGTTCTGGACTCGTAACTACTAATATGGCTGAGAAAGATCGTGTTGTGCTTTGAAGGGACAGGAGGAAAAATCGATCACCATGAACACAAGAAGCTGCCTTATACTCAAGTCAGACCCTTAGTCTATCAAGGTCAGTACTGTCTACTCAGACTGGCAGCAGCTCTCCAGGGTCTCAGGGAGGGGTCTTCCCTATCACCGTCTACCTGGTCCTTTTAACTTGAGTTGCTGGGGATTGAACCTGGGACCTTCTGCATGGCAAGCAGCTGCTCTCCCACTCAGCCACAGCCCCCTCCCAAATCCTTTTACCCTTCTGGAAAATGGTAAGCAAGCCAAACATTGTTCAGGGGAAACTAGGCTTTGCTAAGTTACTTCAGTGTCCAGTCAGAGAGAGAATTGCTGGATCGAAAGGTTTTTGACACAATTATTACTTATGAGGAAAGGGGGCAGGGGCAGATCGTGTGGCGGATCGGGCACAAAGAGAACTGCCATCAGAAGGATTTGCCTTGAGTTCTCTCCGTACAAGTGCTCACAGGATATCAGTGCCAGGGTTTGAGAGCTGCTAACCCAGCTCCTCGACATAGTCAAGTAAAATCAGGTTGGGTGCCTTCCTGGAAATGAAATGAACCATCGCTACAATCAATGTGCTCTAGCTAATGGTCTAAAATCTATAGACAGTGTGCTTCTCTGCTCCCTCTGGGTTCCGGGGGAAGTGCGTGGATTCTTGTAAGTGATTTCACCTGAATTGCAGTAATCCTACATGGCTAGCAAGGGAGGGTCGCTGGCAACCCCAGCTCTTGAGGAGCACGAAGCCTTGAAGAAATGTACTTTTTTTAAAAAAATCAAACATTATTGCATAAATCTCCTCCACGTCATCTAACTCTTCTAGGTGAAAGATCCAGGGCCCATTCTCACAGCCGCAAGTAGGCGTCTTTTAGAACGTGGCATGGTAAACTTACCCACAAAGGACCCTTTCACAAGACCATTTTAAACATGAAAATTCAAGAGAGGGGAGATCACGCTGAGGTGGCGCTCCCCACTCCAAAACAGTGCCAGGAATCGGTTCTCGGACACAGAGCTCCCGTTAACTCGGCTTTCTTCTTTTCCTTTGCAGAGGAACAAACTGAAGTTCGCCAACTGGAAGAACAAACCGAAGTTCGCCAACTGCCAATCAGCTGCAGGTGCCTGTGTGTACCCGCAGGATCCCTCTGCTGTGCATATGGAGAAAGTTGAAGATTTCCGAAGGCATGGCGTGGAATCCTGGCCGAGGTTTGACGTTGTCGTAGTAGTGGTGGGTGATGTATATCCCTGAAGGGTTCATGGGGAAAGCCCAGAAACCAAAAAGGTGCACCTCCTCGCACAGCTCCAGGGCGGCCGTCACCAGGATCAGGCCCGTGCTGACGCGCTTGGCCCGCACCCCCTGGGTCAGCCAATAGCGTGAGACGTTGATGAGATACTGTGGGTGAAAGTAGTAGACCGCCTGCTGGGACTCGAAGTCGTCCAGAACGTACTTGACCCGGACGGAGACATCCGTGTTGCGGGCATTGTAGAAGGCGGGGAGCAGCACCGAGGCGTTTTCGTAAGCCTGCAGGACGTCGTAAAACGGTTTCCTCCATTTCTCCAGCTTGTGAAATCTAAGCCGGGGGGGTAGATTAGAAGAGTCATTAGGAAGATCAAAAAGTCTAATGTAATTTATTTATTTACTTCATTTATAGAAAAAGAAGAAGAGTTGGTTTTTATATGCCGACTTTCTCTTCCACTTAAGGGAGACTCAAACCGGCTTACAATCACCTTCCCTTCCCCTCCCCACAACAGACACCCTGTGAGGTAGGTGGGGCTGAGAGAGTGTGACTAGCCCAATGTCACCCAGCTGGCTTCATGTGGAGGAGTACGGAAAGAAATCCAGTTCACCAGATTAGCCTCCACCGCTCATGTGGAGGAGTGGGGAATCAAACCTGGTTCTCCAGATCAGAGTCCACCGCTCTTAACCACTACACCATGCTGGAAGATCAAAAAGTCTAATGTAATTTATTTATCTACTTCATTTATATCCCACCTTTCTCCCTAATTGGAAACCCCAAAGCAGCCTACATTAGTTCATCCTCTCCTCCATTTTATTCTCACAACCACCCTGTGAGGTAAAATTAGGCCAAGATTGTTTGACTGGCCCAAGTTCACCCAGCAAGTTTCCATGCAGAGTGGGGATTCGAACCTGGGTCTCCCAGATTCTAGTTCAACACCCAAACCACTACACCACGCTGGCTCTGATGCCACAGTGACTCTCAGTGTTAAATGTTAGCTGAAACCTCTGCTTTACCAACAGGGCTAGCTGCTCTGTCCTCTATTTAAAACCACCGAACCATCCATTAAGAGAGAAAACCCTTGCTTTAGTGTGTATTTTCCATTCTTTTGATATAAAGGTAATGGTCCCCTGTGCAAGCACCGGGTCATTCTTGACCCAAGGGGTGATGTCACATCCCTACATTTTCTAGGCAGACTTTTGTTTATGGGATGGTTCGCTGTTGCCTACCCTTCACCCCCAGCAAGCTGGGAACTCATTTTACCGACCTCGGAAGGATGGAAGCCCGAGTCAACCTTGAGCCGGCTACCTGAAACCGACTTTGATATACAAAAGCAAAATATCTCCTTTCAAAAAGGAGGGGGGAAATATTAATTGGATACGGCCAGGCCAAATTTAAGAAGAAGAGTTTGTTTAGATATTCCGACTTTCTCTACCACTTAAGGGAGAATCAAACCGGCTTACAATCACCTTCCCTTCCCCTCCCCACAACAGACACCCCGTGAGGTAGGTGGGGCTGAGAGAGTGTGACTAGCCCAAGGTCACCCAGCTGGTTTCATGAGTAGGAGTGGGGAAACCAATCTGGTTCTCCAGATTGGCCTCCGCCACTCATGTGTAGGAGTGGGGAATCAAACCCGGTTCTCCAGATCAGAGTCCACCGCTCCAAACCACTGCTCTTAACCACACCACGAGGGCTCCCTTAAAGCTCTTTTAAATCCTGCTGGTTTCAGTGGGAACGATTTAAGCCATGCTTAACCCCTTCATTGAAATCAATGAGCTCAAAACGCGTTGGCCTGTAAAACAGGGTGGGCTGAAAGATGCCTGATACAACCAGGGACCAAAATGAAAGAAATCCCCATGCTGCAAAGATGAGATCTAAAATCTAGAGCAGAACCCAGGACACGACAGATTGGCTGTATTTCTTTGTACGAAAAGGGGGGGTTGTGTCAGGGGAAGAGCGGGCGAGTGCGGAAATCCGAGCGTGTCTTTCGAACACATTCCTCTTGACGATAAGAGAGCTCAAATTATTCCGATTGCCAGTTGCTATGAAATTATAACGCCGAGGGCGAGAACCTGGGGCATTAATAACAGGGGGGGTTCACTCCTTCACTTGAGAGGCTTGTCAATCACACAAAGACAACGGAGGGAAATGGGGGCAGAGGCGTAGAAACGGGCGCGGGGCCTGACCTTTCGGTAATTATGCTGGGATTCACCGTGACAATGTCGGTCTTCACGCCAACGTCCGCCATGTACTTCTCCGATATGGGAGGCAAATTGCACCTAATGGCAAAGAACAGAGCAACAATAAGATGTCAAATAGTGGTGATTACGATTCCCTGCCTTTATCCTTCCTGCACGGAGCTCGGGGATAATGTACATGTGGGTTGTATCCTGGCAAGCGCGCTCAGGAAGTGGGATAGGACCGAGATCGGTGAGACCTGGTTACGACATAAAATTTTATTTTTTTCATTTACCTCGTTTATACCCCGGCTTTCTCTCCAGCGGGGACCCAAAGTGAGCCTACAACCTCCTCCCCATTTGATCTTCACAACAACCCTGTAAGGTAGGTTAAGCTGACTGTGTATGATTGTGTATGACTGGTCTAAGAGAGCCAGAGTGGTGTAGTGGTTAAGAGCGGTGGAGTCTGATCTGGAGAACCGGGTTTGATTCCCCCACTCCTCCACATGAGCGGCGGATGCTAATCTGGTGAACTGGGTTGGTTTCCCCACTCCTTTACACGAAGCCAGCTGGGTGACCTTGGGCTAATCACAGCTTTCTTAGAGCTCTCTCAGCCCCACCTACCTCACAGGGTGTCTGTTGTGGGAAGGGGAAGGGAAGGTGATTGTAAGGCAGTTTGATTCTTCCTTAAGTGGCAGAGAAATTCGGCATATAGAAAACAACTCTTCTTCTTCCTTTATACCCTGTTTGTTTGACCCTCCAGGCCAATTGGTTGGCCTTTGTGTGAAAAGGAATGCTGGACTAGATGGACCACTGAACGCGCTCTTCTTATGTTCTCGTGTATTTGACTTGCAACCTAGACTTGCAACCCAGACTTGCAAACCATGTTTAATCCAGACTTGCAAACCATGTAGTTTGTGTTTCCTACCCAAATCTTTGGATCTGCAGCCCTTGATATCTGTGAGACCGTAACTGTGGCTCCCCCGCTTCCTGTCATGTGACTCCAACGTCAAGGGACTTCATATCCCACGCCTGTAGCTTGATTGGTCCCACGTTCAGCAGGTCTCAAAGGCTGAAGACCATCAATTTAGGATACTGCTGAAGAGACCATTGGAAAAACAAACAAACCAAACCAGCAAAGCCCCTGCCTGTCTTGTTCCTGTTGGGAGCAACTGTGGATTCGTCCTAAATGATCTTGTCTTTTTTTGTGCCATAAAATGTGTAAGTTGTGCCATAAAATGCAACTCACGTTTGCCTACCATTGAGCACTGTGGGAGAACCAGCATGGTGTAGTGGTTAAGAGTGGTGGTTTGGAGCGGTGGACTCTAGTCTGGAGAACCTGGTTCTCATGAGTGGTGGAGGCTAATCTGGTGAACCAGGTTGGTTTCTCCACTCCTGCACATGAAGCCAGCTGGGTGACCTTGGGCTAGTCACAGTTCTCTCAGAGCTCTCTCAGACCCACCTACCTCACAGAGTGCTTGTTGAGGGGAGGGGAAGGGAAGGTGATTGTAAGCTGGTTTGATTCTTCCTTAAGTGGTATAGAAAGTCGGCATGTAAAAACCAACTCTCCTTCTTCTTTCTCTGGACGAAAAGACTTCCTTTCTCCACCATCCTCCCAAGTCCTCCCCCCACCCCGCCCCGAACTCTGAAATAACCGACGGAGAGACTGTGCTTCTGTCACACTGTCAGCGGCAACTCACGCCCGTTTCTTTGGGAATGTCATTCCTTTCATCATCCCAGGGAACGACTGTGCACGATTCAATGGAGGCATGGGAAAACAGCATGCCGAGCATGGCCCATTGAGGCGGTCTGGGCAGTGCCTACACAACGCCTTCTTACAAAATGCTTTTTCTTTCCCGACATGGAGCCTGCTGGAACCAAAGGTCACCGTTGTAGCAAGCACAAAGCGAGAGAAGGGGAACAACCAGCATGATGAGAATCGTGTATTTTTTATAATTCCCCTTTATTTTTCCTCCCCAGCATGAGGAAACTTTGGCTACATGTACAAAAAGAAAATCACAATCGTAGGATGAAAACCCCCTATTTGCCTGCATCCACCCACCCGGCACATTTCTACAAAGAGGTCCTCATTTGCTTTCACGATGGGGACGTCTTGGACACAAAGCCGGCAATTGTAGCTCCCTCCGTTGAAACAAAAACGGAAGCGGGCTTAAGAACATAAGAAGAGCCCTGCTGGATCAGACCAGCGGTCCTTCTAGTCCAGCATCCGGTTTCACACAGCGGACAGCTGGTTACTCCGGAGGGCCAACAACAGAGCATAGAGGCTAAGGCCTTTGCATCCTGGCACTGGGATTCAGAGGTTTACTGCCTCTGAACATGGAGGCTCCCTTTAGTTACCATGGCTAGTAGCCACTGATAGACCTCTCCTCCATGGACCTGTCTAATCCCCCTTTAAAGCTG